>NW_027315717.1:1290000-1603572 GCF_039878825.1 Excalfactoria chinensis
ACATGTTTCACAGTCATGAATAACCTGAGCAATAGCATCTATAATTAAGTCCACCCTCGGTCTCTAACCCACCTATATGTCATGTCTCTTCCTTGATGGCCTGAGGTCTTATGGGCCCATCAAGCTAGAAGTAATTCACTCTTGTTCTGCCAGGCCAAGTCTATTTGAGCCACCTCAATTCTGGCAGCTCGATCTACCTGATGGTTGTTGTGTTCTTCTTTGGTAGCCCGAATCTTGGGCATGTGTGCATCCACGTGACACACCTTTACAACCATATCTTCTGTTTGAGCAGTAATGTTTTTCCACAGTTCTGCAGCCCAAATAGTTTTACCCTTCTGTTGCCAGTTATATTGTTCCCACTGCTGTAACCACCCCCATAAGGCATTTGCCACCATCCATGAGTCAGGATAAAGATAAAGCATTCGCCACCTCTCCCGTTCAGCAACAAGTAAGGTCAGCTGAACAGCCTTTACCTCTGCCAACTGATTTGATTCTCCTTTACCTTCAGTGACCTCTGCAACTGGTTGTGAGGGGCTCCACACAGCAGCTTTCCATCTGCAATGCTTCCCTACAATACGACATGATCCATCAGTGAACAAGGCATATTTCTTTTCATTTCCTGGTAGTCCGTTGCATGGTGGGGCCTCTTTGGCACGTGACACTTCTTCTGCTGGTGATGTTCCAAACTTTTTACCTTCAGGCCAGTCCATCCTCTAATATTCTCTGAGATCAGTGCAAAGCAGGTGGATGACACTTGATAGCAGTTTCACATGTAAGGTTCTCCGTGGGAAACCCCCTGATACTGACAAGTCCAGACCACTCTCAAAGACACTCCTCCTGCTACACTATCAACGTTTGACTTTCCCTTTGGAAAATATTCATTTAACTCCAGAACTAAAATTTATATTCATGAGCTTCACCATCTGTTAAGGCGCAGAAGATTATGGAGCTCTTAATTTCTTCTCACTTCCTAATCATGTCCCAGCCTCCCCCTCTTCTCTGCTCTGGTGAGGCCTCATCTGGAATACTGTGTCCAGTTCTGGGCTCCCCAGTACAAAAAAGACAGGGATCTCTTGGAAAGAATCCAGTGGAGGGCCACAAAGATGGTGAAGGGCCTGGAGCATCTCCCTTATGAGGAGAGACTTAGGGAACTGGGTCAGTTTAGCCTTGTGAAAAGAAGGCTGAGAGGGGATTTGATTCAGGTTTATAAATACCTGAGGTCTGGGAACCATAGTGGAGAGGCTGGTCTCTTTTCAGTAGTGCGTGGGGACCGGACTAGGGGTAATGGGCTGAAACTTCAGCATAGGAAGTTCCACATGAATGTGTGCAAGAACTTCTTTACGGTGAGGGTGACGGAGCACTGGAACAGGCTGCCCAGGGAGGCGGTGGAGTCTCCTTCTCTGGAGATATTCAAGACCCGCCTGGACGCCTACCTGTGTGACGTGGTGTAGGGAGCCTGCTTTGGCAGGGGGATTGGACTTGATGATTGGACTCTCTTCCAGTATCTGAAAGGTGCTTACAGTGAGAGCGGGACACGTCTCTTCCCACTAGTGACAAGTTACAGGATGAGGGGAAATGGCCACAAGTTGCACCAAGGTAAGTTTAGGTTGGACATTAAGAAACACTTCTTTACAGAAAGGATAGCTAAACACTAGAATAGCCTCCCAAGGGAGGTGGTAGTCTCTGGATGTGTTTAAGAGCCATTTGGATGTGGTGCTCAGAGATATGATTTAGCAGAGGGTTGTTAGAGTTGGGGTACTATGTTTAGGCTGCGGTTGGACTTGATGATCTTCAAGATCTCTTCCAAACTGGGTAATTCTATGATTCTATGATAGTTGATACGATTAGTAATGACACCCTTTACTTTGTGCCCTCAGGGAGCCTGGCTATGGAGGAGAGAAGGGAGGACACTTCCATAGAATCCTAGAATCACAAGGTTGGAAAGGACCTACAAGATCATCCAGTCCACTTTCCAGCAGTCCCAAAGCCTCCCTCTCACTTCTTCTTTCCCTGGAGCTCCAGAGCTAGTTGCTCTAGCTCCTGAGGATTTTGACTATCTGTGGGATGCTCAAACCAGCATGCTCCCATTGCTATGTGTCCTTAATGTGTTTCAGGTCATGTCTCAGATTAAACAATTATTCCAGAATGTCCCTGAGAGATCTGCCCTAAGATGATTCCTGTGGTGATTCCAGCTCTGGCGGTGAGCTCTGCAGTTGCTCCAACTCCTGCAACAGCCCAACAGCTGCTCCAGCTCTGGCAGTGAACCCTGTGGCTGTTAAAACCCCTGGAAAAGGTCCTGGACGTGTAAACAGATATGCATATCTATTGGTATCTATGCATACGTTTGCAACTGCCTATATGGTATTTATGTGAAAATATACTATATGTATCATATATGTATATATGCTTAGGTCATAATTATTATCCTTTTCTTTTTCCCTGTCTTAGTAAATAGCTTTAACCGAGAAAATTCTAAACCTCTGCGCTGCCCTGAGTCCCTTACAGATCTCCTTGGGACTCTTGAATCTATCCAGGTCATGCAGTGAAGAGCACCAGAAAATCTCGAGGTCATCTCAGGGAGCAGCTCCTGAGGTATATTCCTTACACCAGCTTTGGAAGAGGCCTCCAGTTCTCTGGTCCTGCTCTGAAGAGGCCCTCTTGTTATGGCAGTGCCTGCAAGGAGACCAGCTCTGACACAGCCGTTCATATTGCCGGCTACTGACTGCAGCACAGCGGTGCTGCTGTAGAGACAACAGGACTGTTGTCAGCCACACAAGACCTTCAGGCCTGCACAAAGGAGAGGACTCAAGTCCTCAGTGCACTGTGGCAGTGTAACGAGAGCAGGAATGGAATGATGTGCAATTTATGCAAGCTGGAATAGTGCTTATTGCAACACTCTGCTGAGAGCGTGCTTGATCTCCCTGTTTCTCATGCTGTAGATAATAGGGTTAACTGTTGGAGGAGCCACAGAGTAGAGAAGTGCCACTGTCAGATGAGGAGATTAAAAAGAAACCAGCAAGTTCCAAGGAATGTAATGGTCCTTAGTCCTCTATGCGATGCTCTTAAGATGGAGGGACCAGGAAAAGAATAAAGGAGAGATTAAGGAGTAAAGTTGAAAAAACAAAACAAAACAAAAACAAACAAACAAACAAAAACCAAAAACCAAAGGGGTTTGCTGTGACCTGGCATGTGCTAGCCCTGAGCTCTGGGAGAGGGCAAAGGGCAGAGGGTGAGCAGATAGTTTTAACAAAGAGAAAACACAGTGGCAACAATCTGTGGAGGAAGGTTAATTTACTAAATGTAACCAAATCAAACGAAACAAGAGAGAGAAGAGTACCCAAAACAGGAGTCAAACGACGATAGTGTGAGGGCATCACGTGCTTTTCCCTGCGGGGAGCTGAGACAGCCAGAGTCAGAGAGCAGCTGGGGTACGGTCCCGAGTGCAGCGATAGAATGTAAGGGCACGGGAGATATACGTTGGGTGCCATCAAGAAAAATTAAGCCAGAGGTTGGTGGTGAAAAAGAAATTGTCGGGGAATTAACAAGAGCTGAGTATCCTCTTCTAGGACCTCTTGATCGGACGCCCAAGGAATCCTGAACTGACGGAGCGCAGAAGAACTTCCTTGTGGATACTGAAGAAAAAGAAACCTAAGATCCCAGAGAAACAACCCCTGCTGCCTACAAGAACTACCATGTTAATGCTGTTGTGTCTTTTGTCTCTGTGTTGGTCACCGGTGGGGGGTGTTCATTTGATTCAACAACCTGGGAATTTGTGGGTTACTTGGGCCAAACAAACAGGGCAAAGGGACAGGGATCGGAGAGATATATCTGGAACAACTTCACTGCAAAGGCACTACTGCCAGGTATATCTTTGATTTGTGGTGACCGGACATGGCAAGGGGTACCAGCAAATGCTGTGGAGGGACCTTGTTATCTGGGAAGGCTAACCATCCTGTCCCCACGTGCCTTCGAGTGGGTACAGTTGGCCAGAGACATGACTAAAACTCAGAAGAATCAGAACATCCATACGCTGAAATCGGACTGCGGTGACGGAGTTTGCCTTTGGGGACCAACTGCACGAATCTTCGCATCCATTTTAACCCCAGGAGTTGCCGCAGCGCAGGCACTGAAGGAGATAGAAAGACTAGCCTGTTGGTCCATAAGACAGGCCAATGCGACTTTGGCACTGCTAAGTGAACTACTCGTGGACGTCGATAGCATTAGACATGCCGTGCTTCAAAATAGAGCGGCGATTGATTTCTTGCTTCTAGCACAGAACCATGGGTACAAGGATTTTGAAGGGATGTGTTGTTTTAATCTGAGTGATCACCGTGAATCTTTACATAAGAAATTGGAGGGGTTAAAAGAACATACAGGAAAAACTGGAATACAGGATAATCCTTTTGGGGATTGGTTGGAGAGCTGGTTTGATAAAATTGCACCATGGTTCAAGCAGTTGCTTAAGATGTTAGTTGTAGGGCTTCTTATGCTTTTTGCATTAATGTTGTGTGTGCCATGTGTATTTCACTGCTTGCTAGGTTGCTTACAGCGTATGGCTGAAAAGATGATTTTCACACAAATAGAATATCATAAGATGCAGGATAGGCTTTAGGGTAAGAATTAGGGATTAGGTATTAGGAATGAATGGGGTTTATTAGTTGGGTGTATTAGTGGGTTTATAGTGTTGAGTATTGTAACAAGTTAGGCTTTCTTAGCATGGGGAGGGGGAGATGTTGTGTATTAGGCAAAATACGGGGAATATCGGGCTGTTACGTGGCAGGCCCTCCCCCATTTCTGGAAGGATCAGTGACGTGTACAAGGTAGTAGGCGTATTCGAAAGGCATAGTTTATATAAGTGTGTGTTTGCTTGAATAAATCGCCATTTTACCGCTCATCTCCTTGGTGTCACTTTGGTAACTGGCCTAGCTGCGAACTTCTAGGGAGTCAAGATCGTAAAGTCATCAGCGGCCGTAAAGCCTTCACCGGAGTCCCACCCTGCTTCCTCTTCATGCCACGTCCCCTGGGGATGCCGACCCCACAACCCCCAACCGGGAACCCAAAATGCCCCAAACAGTGGTAACACAGAAGGAGGACATTAACTCTTTAACTTCCACTGTTCTGCGTGATGTTCTGTTGTGGAATATCAACAATAGAAATCACAACACCACCACACAGAGGCACTGACAGACGTGAACCTGAAAGCACAGACCCCAGCCAGGAGCCCAGGGATAGCCCATCAGCTGTTGCAGGATGAAGTCACCGCACAGCTTGATGAACACCCGTGTGCTTCCTGCTGGACTGTGGGTTTCTTAGAACATCCATCTCCAGCAGCTCCAGAAATGTCTCACAAGAAGGAGGACAGACAGAGTCACTGCACATCCTTTATTCTGTTAAGGTTCACAGAGAGCCTGGTTCATTATGTACAGTGCATCTGGGCTACACTATGAAGTTACAAGTTAAAGAGTAATTGACTTGAATAATGTTGTTTTAGTGAATTACAGTGTATATATATATATATATATATATATATGTATAAAATAAAAAAGAATAAGTTTTAATACATTACAGTTATAAAAACTGATCAAAACAAAAAGAAACAAAGAGTTTGCATCAGTAAAAAGCATGAATTCTAAAAGAAGGGCAGTTCAATATTTGTGAAACACATTTTGTCATCATTTTCATCACTGCATCTATGACTTCCTGGCTCCTCATGCTGTAGATGAGGGGGTTCACTGCTGGAGGTACCACAGAGTACAGAAGTGCCACCATCAGGTCCATGGATGGGGAAGAGAGAGAGGGGGGTTTCAGGTAGGCAAAAATGCCAGTGATGACAAGCAAAGAGACCACAGCCAGGTGAGGGAGGCACGTGGAGAAGGCTTTGTGCCGTCCCTGATCAGAGGGCATTCTCAGAACAACCTTGAAGATCTGCACATAGGACACAACTATGAAAACAAAGCACCCAAATGCTAAACTGACACTAAACATGAGAAGCACAACTTCCCTGAGGTAGGAGCCTGAGCAGGAGAGCTTGAGGATCTGGGGGATTTCACAGAAAAACTGGTTGACAACATTGCCTTGGCAGAGAGGCAGTGAAAACGTACTGGCAGTGTGCAGCAGGGAATTGAGAAGCCCAGCGCCCCAGGCAGCTGCTGCCATGGTGGCACAAGCTCTGCTGTCCATCAAGGTCCCGTAGTGCAGGGGCTTGCAGATGGCAACGTAGCGGTCATAGGACATGATGGTGAGAAGGGAATACTCTGCTGAGAGGAAGAAGAAAAAGCAAAACACCTGTGCAGCACATCCTGCGTAGGAGATGGCCCTGGTGTCCCAGAGGGCGTTGGCCATGGCTTTGGGGAGAGTGGTGGAGATGCAGCCCAGGTCGAGGAGGGCCAGGTTGAGGAGGAAGAAGTACATGGGGGTGTGCAGGCGGCGGTCGCAGGCTACGGCTGTGCTGATGAGGCCGTTGCCCAGGAGGGCAGCCAGGTAGATGCCCAGCAAGAGCCAGAAGTGCAGGAGCTGCAGCTGCCGCGTGTCTGCCAACGGCAGCAGAAGGAACTCGCTGATGGAGCTGCTGTTGGGCATCTGCTGTTCCTGGGCTTGGAGTCCTGCTCAGAGTGCAGAAGATAATGACCAGTAGAGACCATTCTCAGAGAAAATCCTCTTGCTATACTATAAACGTTTGACTTTCCCCTGTGGAAAGTGTTCATTTAACTCCAGATCTTGAATTTATTTTCATGAGCTTCACTATCCCTTAAGGAGTAGAAGCTTAGGGAGCTCTTACATTCTTCTCATTTCCTAATCATATCTCAGCCTCCTGGTTGTTTTCATTTTTAATCATACTGCTCTTCAAGACCCCAGCCCCAGCTGCTGTGCATTTTACTTTGTCTTAGAGAAATCAGCCTGTTTGTAGGATAAGTAAAATATTAATGTCTGCAGAAAAGCACGAGAACTGAAACTGATTGTATCCTTTTAGGAAAGGAGGCTGAAACTACGTTCTGTGTGACCGTTTAGTAAAGAACCGAAGTACCAAAGAAATACTGGGGATTCTCAGAGCTTTGCTCAAATTTGATAGCCCTTTTAAAGATATCTTCCTAAAATCCTATTTCCTTCCCTAAGAACAGTAAAGGGAAAATCTCTGCCTTGGTTCTCTTCTTGTAAGTACCCTTAAAAATATCCTGCTGTGCAGTGGAGCTGAGATCCCCTGCCCCAGGCAGCAGCTGTGGCAGCACAAGCCCTGCCGGGGGGCTCCTTCCCCCCACACGTCTCCCCGCAGCACCCTGGACAGCTCCCCGGGCAGGCTGAGTGCTGAGCCTGGCAGGCGGCAGAGTCCCATAGCCGGCACACAGCCCCTGGGGCACAGCAGGGACCCTGCTCTGCAGGACAGCCCTGGGCACCCGCCTGCAGCCCCATATGCACAGCCTGCAGCCTTACTGGGACACGCAGCCCTCAGGGCTGTGCTCTGACGCTGCAGCACAGAAGCCCTTAGAAGGAGCAGATGTCTTTTTCTACAGTGAAGAAACATGCAGTACCGGATCTGCTATGGAATATCCCAGTTTAGATAACCCTCTAAGAATAGCAGATGCACGGCCTTCAGTGAGACTTACTGTGTCGTGATCTGTGAGCAATGCTCCTGCTGTGAGCTCACAGCCTGCTCACACCGTTCACATCCTGTAAGCTCTCTTCAGTTTCTCTCCACTCTGTCACCTGCAGGCTGTGCTGTGCACAAGAGTTGCTCCTGGACACAGCTGTCTCTCTGAAGCTCTGCCCACTTTTATAAGTTCCCTGTGTCCCAGGAGCCCGGACATGCTCAGCAGAAGATGATGTCTTTTCTATCCTTCCCTCTCATCTCCCTTGACATGTCCCTGGGTCCTCATGGTCGACAGCTCCTGAAAGACAACAGCATCATGACTGTGCTTTGAAATCCACTCAGTTAACCACCAGATGTCCAGTGGTCAGTGACTGATTGTAGACTTATGTGGAGTCCTACTAGTGAGTGTTAGATGAAACACAAAGGGCACCCAGACAAGAACAAGGAGGTTTGGACTTCCTTGTGCAGGGCAGTGATCCAGTGCTGGCCGTGCAGGCATCTCATCCCCAGATGGAAACCCTGGGGCTGAAATGGGATTCAGCTCCACACAGACCCACAGGAGCTGGGATTCCTCTGCTTCAGCTCAGATGTGCACAAGGAGTTGCCTGCATGTGAGTTCCTGCTCTGAGTCCTCAGCCCTTCAGCAGGGAGGCAGTTGCTCTCACACAGACACCGTGTGATGCCCACCGTGCCTAGGGTGATCCTGGATGAGTGCCAGTGCTTGTAAACCGTGTGGGAAATCCATGAGATAAACACCACCTTCCTGGGCATCAGGCACTTGTTCTTGTTTTGCTTTATGCACTTGCTGCTTAGTACCAGCTGGTACCCACTTCTCTGACTTGTCCACATCTCTCTGCAAGTCCTCTTCACCCTCAGTGGAGGCAACAGCACCTCATAACCTGGTATCATTAGCAGACTTGCTCAGAACATCTTCTAGTCCTCCATGCAAGTCATCCACAAAAGCATGGAAGAGAACTGGCCCTAAAATGGAGCCCTGGGGAACCCTGACAGTGACCATCTACCAGCCTGATGGAACCCACTGACTAATCCTTTTGGCCTGACCTATTGGCATACTGCTCACCCATCACTTTCTGTTTCTGTCCAGCCGTATGCAGGACATTCTGTCCAGAAGGGTGCTGTGAGAAATAGGATCAAAATCTTTACTGAAATCCTCAAGGATAACATCAACTAGCTTCCTTTGGTCAACTAAATGGATAATCGTGTCATAAAGAGACCTGTATTTTAACAGGACTTTTCCCTTGGAAACTTGTGTTGGCTGTGACCAATGACAGAATTGTCCTTCAGCTGATTTTCCATCACTCCCACCATCATTGTCTCCATAATCTTACCGGGCACTGGAGTGAGACTGACAGGTCCATAATTGCCCCTGTCGCCTTTCTTGCTCTTCCTTACAATGAGACAACATTTGCCAGCTTCCTGTCAACTGGCATGACCCTAGATTTATTTAGATGCAATTGAAATGAGAGCATTTCAATTGAAATCATCATGAAAGAACATAGACATGCCATAGCTTTGCAATGCCTTGAACTCTGGAGTATACCACAGATGGAGCAGAGAGGAATTTCCGCCTCTTCTGTTTTGAGCTTATCCATGTGGAAGTAGAATAACACTACCTGATACATGGGGACTCTGTCTCTTCTTTGCTCTGCTCCGCTCACAGAGGAGCGGTGCAGGGGGTTGCTCTCATGTCAGTGCAGATAAACTCACTTCCTCTTTAAGCCTTTTTTCCTCTGTAAACTCTTCCATTGTTTAAACCCTCATTTATACTTCCACATACCCTCAAGTACACTTCCATATGCCATCAACAACTGCAATTTCTTATACCTTCAAAACAGTTTGTCAAACAATACAGTTCTTCCCATCAACACCCTTAATACCATCTATCTTTCCATTAACAGTCTGTATTGTTCAGTTACAAACATCTCGCCACAGAACCTGCACTGACTGGCCCACCAACCTCACACACTTTCTCACAGGCAGTACATCGTATTACATAAATGGGTTGACACTTACTAAATTGGATAATAAAAAAGGCTTTTTAGACTATGTTAAGAGTAAAAATTAAGGAGACTGTGGGTCCCCTACTAAGTGAGGGTGGTGTTATGGTAATGGAGTGTGCTGAGAAGCTGTAGATACTGAAGTCCTTCTTTGTTTCTGTCTTTTGTGAAAAAGCTCTCCCTCAGGAATCCCAGACCCTGCTGATTAGTATGAGGGTCTAGGGAAGGGAAGAAGTGCCGTTAGTCAGGGAAGAGCTGGTCCATGACCGCCTAGGCAACACCAATGTTCATGAAGCCATGGGACATTACGGGGTGTATCCATGGATGCTGAGGGAGCTAGCAGCGGTGATTTCTGCACCACTCACGATCATCTTTGAGAGGTCTTGAAGAATAGGGGAGGTGCCTGAAGACTGGACGACAGACAATGTCACTCTGGTCTGCAAAAAGGGCAAGAAGGAAGATCCGGGCAATTACAGGCTAGGCAGCCTCAGCTGTGTCCCTGGAAATGTGATGGAACAGCTTGTGCTGGAAGCCATTTCCCGACAGCTGGATGAAAAGGAGGTTGTCAGGAGTAGTCAGCATGGGTCCACAAAGGAGAGGTCATGATCAACCAAAATGACAGCCTTCTATGACATTGTCACCAGATGGGTGGATGGGGGGGAGAGCAGTAGATGTCGTCTATCTTGATTTCAGCAAGCCATTTGATATTGTCTCCCACGATATCCTCATAACAAAGATAAGGAAGAGTGGGAAAGATGAGGGAACAGTGAGGTGGGCTGAGAACTGTCTGACTTGCAGAGCACAGAGGATCGTTGTTGGCAGTGTAGAGTACAGTTGGAGTCATGTAAGTAGCTCCTCGGTAGTATACCAGGGGTTGGAGTCCGGTCTTGTTCAACATCTTTATCAGTGACCTTGACAAGGGGGTAGTGGCCACCCTCAGCAAGTTTACTGATGATACGTAGTTGTGAGGATTGGCTGACATGCCTGAAGGCTGTGCTGCCATTCAGCGAGACCTGGACAGGCTGGAGAGCCGGGCGGTAAGAAACCAGATGAGGTTTAACAAAAGCAAGTGTAGAGTCTTGCACCTAGGAAGAAATAATTGCATGCACCAGGACAGGTTGGGGGATGAGCTGCTAGAGAGGATCTTTGCAGAGAGGGACCTGGGTATCCTGATGGACAACAGGTTGGCCATGAGCCAGCAGTGTGCCCTCGTGGCCAAAAAGTCCAATGACATTCTGGGGTGTATGAAAAAGAGCATGGCCAGCAGGTTGAGGGAGTTGATCCTTTGCCTCTAAACTGCCCTGGTCAGGCCTCATCTGGAATACTGTGTCCAGTTCTGGGCTCTCCAGTACAAAAAAAGACAGGGATCTCTTGGAAAGAGTCCAGCAGAGGTCCACAAATATGGTGAAAGGTCGGAAGCATCTCCCCTATAAAGAAAGGCTAAGTGAGCTGGGTCTGTTTAGCCTTGAGAAAAGAAGACTGAGAGGGGACGTGATCCAGGTCTATAAATATCTGAGGTGTGTGGTCAAAGTGACAAGACCAGGCTCTTTTCAGCAGTGTGTGAAGTCAGGACAAGGGGTAATGGACAGAAACTGGAGCGTAGGAAGTTCCGCAAAAATGTGTGCAAGAAGTTCTTAATGGTGAGGGTGGCTGAGCACTGGAACAGGCTGCTCAAGGGGGTTGCGGAGCCTCCGTTTCTGGAGATACTCAAGATGGACACCTACCTGTGCGCCTCCCTGGTGTTCCCCAAGGGTCTGGTGCTGGGGCCTGTCCTCTTCACTATCTTTATTGATGTCAGGGATGAGGGCATTGGGGGCATCCTATGTAGGTTTGTGGATTACACCAAATTGCCTGGGAGTGTGGATCTGTCCTGGGATAGCAAGGCCCTACGGAGGGATCTGGACAGGCTGGAGAACTGGGCTGAAGCCAATAGGATGAGGTTCACTAGGCCAAATGCCATGTCCTGCACTTTGGGACCTGGGATGGACTGCTCAGGGTGTTGGTGGTGTCACCAGCCCTGGAGGTGTTCAAGGAATGACTGGATGTTGTGTTGAGGGACATGGATTAGTGGGAGCTATTGGTGGCAAGTGAACAGTTGGACTGGATGCTCTTTAAGGTCTTTTGAAACCATGGTGATTCTATGATTCAATGATATTGTGTCCTTCTCTGGGTGCCCTTTTAGTTTCAGCAAACACTCTCTGGGAGGACTCACCACATGTCTGGAACTAGTCACTGACCACTAGAAATCCGGTGTTAAATTCAACAGATTTTAATGTACTGTCATGATGCTGTTGTCTTTCAGGAGCTGTTTGCCATGAGGATCCAGGGACATCTCAGGGGAGACAAGTGGGAAGGATAAACATGACATATTCTTCTGCTGAGCTGGGCCGGGCTCCTGGGACACAGGGAGCTCTTAAAAATGGGCAGGGCTGCAGAGAGACAGCTGTGCCCAGGAGCAGCTCTAGTGCACAGCACAGCCTGCAGGTAAAGGAAGGAGAGGAGAGAAAGGGGAGAGAGCATGCAGGATGTGTACGGTGTGAGCAGGCTGTGAGCTCACTGCAGGAGCATTGCTGACAGACCATGACAAGGTAAGTTTCACTGCAGACGGTGCAGCTGCATTTCATAGAGGGTTAACTTAATCTGGGACATCCCATAGCAGATCTGGATGCAGGCACTGCATGTTTGTTTATTGCGGAAAAAGCCTTCTGCTCCAGCTGAGGGCTTCCGTGCTGCAGCGTCAGAGCACAGCCCTGAGGGTTGCATGTCCCAGCACGGCTGCAGGCTGTGCATATGGGGCTGCAGGCAGGTGCCCAGGGCTGTCCTGCAGAGCAGGGTCCCTGCTGTGCCCCAGGGGCTGTGTGCCGGCTATGGGACTCTGCCGCCTGCCAGGCTCAGCACTCAGCCTGCCCGGGGAGCTGCCCAGGGCGCTGCGGGGAGACGTGTGGGGGGAAGGAGCCCCCCGGTAGATGGGCTTGTGCTGCCACAGCTGCTGCCTGGGGCAGGGGGATCACAGCTCCACTGCACAGCAGGATGTTTTTGAGGGTACTTTGCAAGAGGAGAGAGCCAAGGCAGGGATTTTCCATTTCCTGTTCTGCTGGAAGGCAAAAAGGATTGTTTGCAGAAATCTAAGAGGGGCTGTCAATTTTGAGCACAGCTCTGAGACTCCCGAATATTTCTTCAATCCTTTGGTTGTTTTGTGAACAGTCACACAGAATGCACAGAATGTGCATTTAGCCTCTCCTTCCTAAAAAGATAAAAGTTATCACTGTTTTCTGCAGACATTTATACTACACTTGTCCTGAAAACAGGCTGATTTCTCTAAGAAAAACTAAATTACACAGAGGCTGGGGCTGGGGTCATGAGGAGCTGCTGGAATAGAGAGGAAAATATCCAGGAGGCTGGGATATGATAAGAATATGAGAAGACATTAAGAACTGCCTAGTCTTCCACTCCTAAAGAGACGGTTGAAGCTGGAGTTAAATGAAATTTTACCAAAGAGAAAAGGAGAAGTTTTATAGTATAGCAGGAGCAGAGTTTCTGAGAATAATCTGTACTGGTCATTATCTTCTGTGCTCTGAGCAGGTCTCCAAGCCCAGGATCAGCAGATGCCCAACAGCAGTTCCATCAGCGAGTTCCTCCTGCTGCCGTTGGCAGACACGCGGCAGCTGCAGCTCCTGCACTTCTGGCTCTTGCTGGGCATCTACCTGGCTGCCCTCCTGGGCAACGGCCTCATCAGCACAGCCGTAGCCTGCGACCAGCGCCTGCACACCCCCATGTACTTCTTCCTGCTCAACCTGGCCCTCCTCGACCTGGGCTGCATCTCCACCACCCTCCCCAAAGCCATGGCCAACACCCTCTGGGACACCAGGGCCATCTCCTACGCAGGATGTGCTGCACAGATATTTTTCCTTCTCTTATTCGCCTCAGCAGAGTGTTCCCTTCTCACCATCATGTCCTATGACCGCTACGTTGCCATCTGCAAGCCCCTGCACTACGGGACCTTGATGGACAGCAGAGCTTGTGCCACCATGGCAGCAGCTGCCTGGGGCGCTGGGCTTCTCAATTCCCTGCTGCACACTGCCAGTACGTTTTCACTGCCTCTCTGCCAAGGCAATGTTGTCAACCAGTTTTTCTGTGAAGTCCCCCAGATCCTCAAACTCTCCTGCTCAGAATCAAATCTCAGGGAAGTTGTGCTTCTCATTTTTAGTGTCAGTTTAGTCTTTGGGTGCTTCGTTCTCATAGTTGTGTCCTATGTGCAGATCTTCCAGGCCGTGCTGAGGATGCCCTCTGAGCAGGGACGGCACAAAGCCTTCTCCACGTGCCTCCCTCACCTGGCTGTGGTCTCCCTGTTTGTCAGCACTGGCATTTTTGCCTACCTGAAGCCCCTCTCAGTCTCTTCTCCATCCATGGACCTGATGGTGGCACTTCTGTATGCAGTGGTTCCTCCAACAGTGAACCCTATTATCTATAGCATGAGGAACAGGGAGGTCAAAGATGCTGTGAGGAAAGTGATGACCAAATGTGTTTCAATAGCAGTGAATGGCCGATCTTTTCGAATTCATGACTTTTAATGCAGCTTTTATACTGAATCGAAGTCTCTTTTATTGTTTGTTCTGTGCCATTTTATCTGTGTGATTTATTTCTTCTTTTTTTTATTTATATTTTTTTTATTAATACTGTAATGTTTTTCATTAAGACATTATTACTCAAATCATTTCCTATTCAGCTTGTACCTTTGTAGTGTTGCCCAGACACACTGTACATAAACATAGAATCATAGAATTATCCGGGTTGTAAAAGACCTTGAAGATCATCAAGTCCAACCACAGCCTAACCATAGTACTTTAATAATAACAACCCTCTGCTAAGTCATATCCCTGAGCTCTCTGTGAACCTTAGCAGAATAAAGGACATGCAGTGACTCTGTCTGTCCTTCTTGTGAGACATTTCTGGAGCTGTCTGGGTTGAATGTTCTCAGAAATCCACAGTCCAGCAGGAAGCACACGGCTGTTCATCAAACTGAGTAGTGCCTTCAGCCTGCAACAGCTGACGGGTCATCCCTGGGCTCCTGGCTGGGGTCTGTGCTTTTGGGCTCACATCTGTCAGTACCACTGGGAGGCCAGCAGCAACTGCTGGGTTGCACTTTAGTTATCAGGTGACCTCTTCTTCATTATCTGTGAGACCCTGAACAGAACAAGGTTTTGGAGATGGGTTATCATGTCAGAAGCTTCCAAGCTTCCTTCTGGGCTTCTTCCATTTTGTACACAGAAGTGGTCACTGCCTCCAGGATGGTCTGTGGTAGAGGAATCCTGCACAAAGGTCTAATAAATGTTACCCAGGTTCAACAGGAGCCATTCTGCAGCCTAGGCTGGTAGGTGGAAAACTGCCTCTAATGAGATGACTGACATGAGCAGGTCAGGAGAATCCTGGAGAATGCAGATGGGAGACTGAGGGGAGGGAGTGGGAGTCTTACAAGTCATGTTTTCCTGATGTCCAAGTTATGTGCCCATCACATGCTAATACTGTTGTGCCAGTCCAGGGGGTCAACAGGAAGGACAAAGACACCAACGGAAGGGATAGGCTTCTTTTACTGCCCACTACAAAATTATACAACAAATAAAGCATTGTCTCTAGCCAAAAAATAAGCTTAGCAGTAAAGGAAATAAGTGAGGCAGTGGGCCTAATCATTGCTACGTGAGCTCAGTGATTAAGATACATCACCAGCTGACCCAATACTTTCTCACCGCCCAGATCAACAGTCACTGGGGAGCCCTGTTTGCAGTGAGGATCTGGAGAACCTCTCCCAGCCATTGGGAACTTGTTCGGCAATGCATCCCTCCCAAGGGTGAAGCGTCCAGAGCCACTGCAAGCAGGTCCAGCCTTTACACCAATGAATAAACTGATCTTCGTAGCAGTGTGGGGGAACACGTGATGCCCTCTTTCTCCTCTTGGCTTTCTCCCCAAAGCCTGGCCAGGGTTCAAGGAGGCACAAAAGGACTTGTGCTGTCCATGGTGATGTACCACAGGCCTCTTTGCCAAGTCTGTCTGCCCAGCCCCCATGCAACATGCTCTATCCGGTACCAAGCATGGCAGCAAAGCTTCCCTTGGGTCAAGCCCGCTGTCGTCATGGAAATGCAGTGTGACAGCACACAGATTCCAGCAGCCCGCATGGTGTCACCAGCACCAGGACTTCCTCTGCCTGTCTCGGGGCCACAGCCTGCGAGTTTTGCCGTCCTCGCCTACTAACCAGACGAAGCCTGCCGTGCTGTATGGATGTGATCCCTCCAGGCAGAAGATCTGCTGTAGGAACCCACAGGGTCGGGGGGAGAGGCCTGTCAGGTCTGAGTCTCACCTGGCCGCACTGCAGCCTGCCGGCTGGGCCGTACCACTCAGGCTCCTCGGAATCCATTTCGAGCTCCCAATGTGCACACGGGCGTCCAGGCTTTGGAAGAAGCCGCTTCACCCCTGCCGAATGTTGGCACACAGGCTGTACCAGACCCACTGACCCGGGACCCCGTTGTGCCCACTACTCCCCTGCCCACAACCCCACACAACGGGGCTCAGAACGGCTGTAAATTCCCACCGCTCCTGGACCCCGAGCCTCATGGCAACAGCCTGGCCCTGGACTCTCACTGGTCAGAGTCAGCGTCGCTGGCTCCGGTTGGCTGAGACTCAGCGCACGGGAGCGGCAGTTGGCAGCTGGCTTAGGGTTGCCCGGCTCTGCCTTCGCACAGTACCACTGCCGCAGCCCGTCTGTTCCTGACGAGCTGATTCTGTAGAAGACAGTGTCTATCTCAGGGATTTCCTACTCTGTTTCAACAGCTGAAGGACAATTCGGTCATTGGTCGCAGCAAACACAAGTTCCCAAGGGAAAGGTCCTGGTTAACATAAGGTCCTTTTATGACAAGGTTATCCATTTAGTTGACCAAGGGAAGCCAGTTGATGTTATTGCTGAATATTTCAGTAAAACTTCTGATACTGTTTCTCACAGCACCCTTCTGGGCACAGTGTCCTGCCTATGGCTAGACAGAAACAGAACGTGGTGGGTGAGCAGTTGGCTATTAGGTCAGGTCGAAAGGATTATAGTTAGTGGGTTCCATCAGGTTAGTAGATGGTCACTATCAGGGATCCCCAGGACTCCATCTTAGAGCCACTTCTCTTTCACATTTCTGTGGATGACCCATGTAGGACTAGAAGATGTTCCGAGCAAGTTTGCTGATGAGACCAGATGAGGAGGTGCGGTTGCTTCCACTGAGTGTTGAGAGGACTTGCAGAGAAATGTGGAGAACTGGGTCAGAGAAGTGGGTACCAGTTTTTACTAAGCATCACGTGCATAAAGCATAACAAGAACAAGTGCCTGATTGTGCACCTGGGTAGGGACAACCCTGGACATACACACTGACTGGATATGGGACACTGGAGAGCGGTCTGACTGAAAAGGATTGGGGGACCTGATCAGCATAAATTGAATGTGAGTCAGCAGTGTGCCCAGGCAGCCAGGAAGGCCAAAGGACCGCAGGAGTTCATCAAGCAAGGTATTGCCATCTGGGTGATGGAAAGGATCATCCCTCTCTGCTCTGCATTGCTACAGCCTCACCTGGAGCACTGGGTGCAATTCTGTGCAACGCACAGCAGAAAGGACATCAAACTATGGGAGGATGTGCTAAGGAAATTACTGGAACTGAGAGATCTCAAGTTCAGCGTTTCACTGGGATGGACTGCTTGTTCAGATTGGGCCCTTCTCACATCCCACATCTTCAATCACATAAAGAATGAGAATGTGATCCGAGACAGCCAGCACAGCTTCACCAGGGGAAGGTCGTGCTTAACTAATCTTGTGGCCTTTTATGATGGAGAGACGGCAATGGTGGACGAAGGGAAGGCGACCGATGTCATTTACCTGCACTTGACTAAGGCCTTTGACATGGTCCCCCATCACATCCTCATCTCCAAATTGGAGGGAAGTGGATTTGATGGGTGGACAACTCGATGGATGAGCAATTGGTTGAAAGGCTGTAGACAGAGGGTGGTGGTCAATGGCTCTATGTCCAGGTGGAGGCCGGTAACGAGCGGTGTCCCCCAAGGGTCTGTCTTGGGACCGGTGCTCTTTAACATCTTTGTTAATGACATCGATGAGGGAATTGAGTGCACCCTCAGCAAGTTTGCTGACGACACCAAGCTGAGTGGCACAGTTGATACGATGGAAGGAAAGGATGCCATCCAGAGAGACCTCAACAGACTGGAAAGCTGGGCTCAGGTGAACCTAATGAGGTTCAACACAACAAAGTGCAAGGTTTTGCACTTGGGCCGGAAGAACCCCAGGCACCTGTACAGGCTGGGAGGAGTGATCCGTGAGAGCAACTCGGCAGAGAAGGACCTGGGGGCACTGATGGATGAGAAACTTTACATGAGCCAGCAGTGCGCTCTGGCAGCTCGGAAGGCAAATGGGATCCTGGGCTCCATCAAGAGAGGGGTGGTCAGCAGGGATAGTGAGGTGATTGTCCCTCTCTACTTGGCTCTTGTGAGGCCCCATCTGGAGTACTGTGTCCAGTGAGGTATGGAGCCTTCAGTACAAGAAAGACATGGAGATTTTGGCAAGGGTCCAGAGGAGGGCCACGAAGATGATCAGGGGGCTGGAGCATCTCCCTTATGAAGACAGGCTGAGGGAGCTGGGCTTGTTCAGCTCGGAGAAAAGAAGGCTGAGGGGTGACCTCATTGCAGGCTTTCACTACGAGAAGGGAACCCATAATCAGGAGGGGAGTAAACTCTTTGAAAGGGCCAATAATAACAGGACTAGGGGAAATGGATCCAAGTTGAAAGAGGGAAGATTTAGGTTGGATGTTGGGGGGAAGTTCTTTACTAGGAGAGTGGTGAGGTCGTGGCACTGGGTGCCCAGGGAGGTTGTGGATGCCCCGTTCCTGGAGGTGTTCAAGGCCAGGTTGGATGGGGCCCTGGGCAACATGATCTGTTAAGTGTGGAAGTTTGGTGTCCCTGCCAGGCAGGGGGGTTGGATCTTCATGATCCTTGAGGTTCCTTCCAACCTGGCTCATTCGGTGATTCTCTGATTCTGTGATCCCATTCCAGAAGTAGGATTTGATTTAGAATGGCTGGGCCTTGCATCTACACCATGGTACTGGTGTTCAGAAGATGGCACAGAGGTATGAGACCCCTTGTGGGGCTCACAGTTGTTCATCAAGCACTGACACTATCAGGGCATGGCTTTCATGTAGGTCCTCAGCTGCATTTGCCAGCTGACTGGGGGTGTGCTGGAGACCCCAGATATCTTCCATTCCAATGAGAGCCCAGGACAAATGAAGGTGTCATCACTGAGAGAATGTAGGTGTGTCACAGCAGTAGAATGCCTGAAGCTCTGGGATTTGCAATAGATGGGAAACAGAGAAAGATCTGTCTCTTCTTCTCATGAGCTCATCCATTTGGTCAGCTGAATATACGCTGCACTCTCAGGTGCCCATTAATCGAACATCTGATGTCATTTAGGATGGCCAAGAATACTCCCATGCCTCATCTGGCCCCCAGCTGATGCTCAGGAAGGAGGTGGCTTTCCCAGATGTTGTCTACTACAGCTTGCAGGCACTGCTGTGCACATCTATGAGCACCACAGGCACCTTGTGCTCATCGAATGTCTGTTTTTGAGCAAGTAACTTCCATCTTAAGAAAGGCCAAGGATTCAGACCAGAGGCTCACGCATGCAGGCAACTCCTGCTCATCTACTTTGAGCCATGATTAGTCCCATCTCCCATGAGTCCGTGGGGAAGTGAATCTCCTTTCAACCCCAGGGTTTTACATCTGGAGATGAGACACCTACATTGTCTGCCCAGCTGAATGACAGACCTACCAAGGGGAAGTCAGAGAGTCCCTGTCCTCGTCTGTGTGTCTTAATTATTAAGGGCCAGGAGCAGAGCTTTCCAGGTCAGGCATTTGCACTTCTGCTAGGCAAAAATGATCTGTTAAAACAGCCTGATATAGTCAAAGAGTTAAACTCAAAGTTAGAAGTTAGGTATGTGGGCCCACAATGAACTAGGTTGAGTGGTTACGATAAAGAAAGAGCATCCTGCACACTAAACGAAAGAAGGCGGCCAGAAGCAGACTACTTCTATCAAACATGATGGGGTAAAAAGGACAGAGAGAGGAAGACTTTGAGCCTTTGCAAGGAAGATGTCTGATTTCATCCCCATGAGCACTGCAGGAAGAACCCAGCTACAAACAGCTCAAATGCTGGACAGAGGGGCAGAATGTAAATGAGTACCTGGAAAATAATGAATATGTAGATGAGTTCCAGGAAATATGTTGAATACGTATTGGCTTGACTTTTAAATATGTAACACTTCTGCTTGCTGTCGTGCAAGATAGGAGTGATCCCTTTTCACCCTGCACCGAATACATGCATTCCTGCTTGATAACTTAACTCCAGGTTATAGATTTTGATTCTGCAACTCCAATCCATGCTTCTGGAATCAGTCTGTGCCAACTGTTCAGAAAAATTAACTGACATCCAAATGCCTTTTCCAGAGATGACCCTGCTGTCTATCAGGATCAGGGAGCCTTGGAGCCCCAGAGGAAGCAGTGAGGAAGAGAAACTCAAATCCTCTGGTGTGCTGAGCTGGGCTGGGCTCCTGGGACTCAGGGAGATCATAAAAGAAGGCAAAGCTGCAGAGAGACAGCTGTGCCCAGGATCATCTCTTGTGCACAGCACAGCCTGCAGGTAAAGGAAGGAGAGGAGAGAAAGGCGAGAGAGCTTCCAGGATGTGTGAGGTGTGAGCAGGCTGAGAGCACGCTGCAGGAGAATTGCTCACAGGCAATGGCACGGTGAGTCTCACTTCAGGCCATATAGCTGCTATTCATAGAGGGTTAACTAAATCTGGGACATCCCATAGCAGATCTGGCTGCAGGCACTGCATGATTCTTTCTTGTGGAAAAGGATTTCTGCTCCAGCTGAGGGCTTCTGTGCTGAAGCATCAGAGCACAGCCCTGAGGGCTGCGTGTCCCAGCACGGCTGCAGGCTGTGCATGTGGGGCTGCAGGCGGGTGCCTAGGGCTGTCCTGCAGAGCAGGGTCCCTGCTGTGCCCCAGGGGCTGTGTGCCGGCTATGGGACTCTGTCGCCTGCCAGGCTCAGCACTCAGCCTGCCCGGGGAGCTGCCCAGGGTGCTGCGGGGAGACGTGTGGGGGGAAGAAGCCCCCCGGCAGGGCTTGTGCTGCCACAGCTGCTGCCTGGGGCAGGGGGATCACAGCTCCACTGCACAACAGGATGTTTCCTAGGGCCCTAGGGAAGAGGAGAGCCAAGGCAGGGATTTTTCATTTCCTATTATGAGGGAAGGCAGAAAGAAAAGGGGGCAGAAATCTAAAAGGGGATGTCTAATTTAAAAACAGTTCTGAAACTCAGAAATATTTTGTTCATCTGTAAGTTGTTCTCTGATCAGGCAGAGAACAAGGTGAAATGTCACACAGGTTGTGCTTTCAGCCTCTCCTTACTAAAAGAAAACTATCAGTTTAACTTATTGTTGTTTTCTGCAGACAGTAATAGTTGATTTCTCCTGCAAACTGGCAGATTTCTTTAAGACAAACTGAAGTGCACAGGTGCTGGGGCTGTGGTCAGAAAGAATAGCTGCAGTAAAGAGGAAAATATCCAGGAGGCTGGGATACGATTAGGAAATGAGAAGAAAGTAACATCTTCCTAATCTTCAACTCCTTAAGGGATGGTGAAGCTCATGAAAAAAATACTCAAGTTCTGGAGTTAAATGATCACTTTTCCAAAGATAAAAGAAAAATTTATAGTATAGTAGAAGGAGTGTCTCTGAGAATGGACTGGACTTGTCATTATCTTCTGCACTCTAAGCAGGACTCCAAGCCCAGGAACAGCAGATGCCCAACAGCAGCTCCATCAGCGAGTTCCTCCTGCTGCCGTTGGCAGACACGCGGCAGCTGCAGCTCCTGCACTTCTGGCTCTTGCTGGGCATCTACCTGGCTGCCCTCCTGGGCAACGGCCTCATCAGCACAGCCGTAGCCTGCGACCGCCGCCTGCACACCCCCATGTACTTCTTCCTGCTCAACCTGGCCCTCCTCGACCTGGGCTGCATCTCCACCACTCTCCCCAAAGCCATGGCCAACGCCCTCTGGGACACCAGGGCCATCTCCTATGCAGGATGTGCTGCACAGATTTTTTTCTTTGTCTTCTTCCTCTCAGCAGAGTTTTCCCTTCTCACCATCATGTCCTATGACCGCTACGTTGCCATCTGCAAGCCCCTGCACTACGGGACCTTGATGGACAGCAGAGCTTGTGCCACCATGGCAGCAGCTGCCTGGAGTAGTATGCTTCTCTATTCCTTGCTGCACACTGCCAGTACGTTTTCATTGCCTCTCTGCCAAGGCAATGTTGTCAACCAGTTTTTCTGTGAAATCCCCCAGATCCTCAAGCTCTCCTGCTCAGAATCAAATCTCAGGGAAGTTGTGCTTCTCATTTTTAGTGCCAGTTTGGTCTTTGGCTGCTTTGTTTTCATAGTTGTGTCTTATGTGCAGATCTTCCTTGCTGTGCTGAGGATGCCCTCTGAGCAGGGACGGCACAAAGCCTTCTCCACGTGCCTCCCTCACCTGGCCGTGGTCTCTCTATTTGTCAGCACTGGTGCTTTTGCCAACCTGAAGCCACTCTCACTCTCTTCCCCATCCATGGACCTGATGGTGGCACTTCTGTACTCAGTGGTTCCTCCAACACTGAACCCTATTATCTACAGCATGAGGAACAGGGAGATCAAGCACTCTCTCAGAGAGGTGTTACAGTCCGCACTATTCCAGATTCCATAATGTGCACATCTTCCTCTCACGATTCCCATTAATGGTTCTTTATGTTTCATGCATATTTGATTATTTGATTGCATATGATACAGCAATCTGCAGAAAAATGTTGCAAATTATTTCACTTCTTTCCTACCTGCTTTTCGTATTCTCACTCCATGAGCTCGTGTAAACATTGAACCAGATTCCCTGAATAGGCTGAGAGATAAATGAAAAGCTTTTAAAGAAGACTTTTCCTTAGCTCTTCTCTCTTCCTACCTTATCTGGATTTGGGGGAGCTACAGCTACGGATGGCAGCAGAACATTCTCTTTTCATTCCTGCACTCTTTCCCTGCCACAGTGCTCTGAGCCGGCAATACAAACGGCTGTGTCAGTTCTGGCCTCCTTGCTGGCACTGCCATAACGAGAAGGCACCCTCAGAGCAGGAGCACAGAACTGGAGGTCTCTTCCAAAGCTGGTGTAAGGAATATACCTCAGGAGCTGCTCCCTGAGACCTTGAGATCTTCTGATGCTTTTCACTGAGTGACTGGGTCAGATTCAAGAGTCCCAAGGAGATATTTAAGGGACTCATAACAGTACAGAGGTGTAGAATTTGTTGGATGAAAGCTATTTACTAAGACAGAGAAAAAGAAAAAAAGATAATATTTATAACATATATGTATCTATACACACATATATATATACACATGTTTATATACAGCATATTTTCACATATATGTAATATATGCAGTTGCAAACATTACTCCCTATGCTTATTTGCAAGTCCAGGACTTGTTGCAGGGGTTTTAACAGTCACAGGGTTCACTGTAGGAGCTGAAGTGGCTGTTGGGCTGTTACAGGAGCTGGAGCAACTGCAGAGCTCATTGCCAGAGCTGGAACCACCACAGGAGCTGTGACTGAAGTTCGAGCAGCCACTGGGCTCTTTGAAGGGGTTGGAGTGACCACAGGGTTGTACCTCCTGGTACAGTGCACCTCCCTTGGGAGGGAGTTGTTTCATTTTTTTATTGCAATACTTGGAACAGCTACAGGACCTGTAGCAGGAGTGACTGCAGAGCTCATTATGAGGGGTGGAGTGACAGCGCAATCTTTCCAGAGCTTGGAGCAAATGCGGGGCATGCAGCTGACATTTGTTGAATATGCATGAGCTTGGCTTTGAAAGATGTAACAATTCTACATGTTAGTGTGCAAGACAGGAGGAGTGATTCCCCTTTGCACCCTGCTCTGAATAAACACTTCCCTGCTTGGTAACCTAACCTTGGTTTATAGAGTTTGATTCCACATGTCAGATTGGTGACCCAGATGGGACCAGCTCTGTTTGGCTGCAGAACCAGGTGAGAGGGGGAAACCTTTTGGCTCACCCCAAGATTTCTCTGCCCTATTGGAACGAAAGCAGTGCGCAAACTGCACTGGTGGAGAAATCCTACCAAGCTGAGGGAGAGGCAACCTTCTCCGATTGCAAAGTTTACCCTAGCAGATCCACTGGTGAAACTGTAGCTAGGAGAGCATGATAAAGAGGTTTGCTTTCTGGTGGATACGGGTGCTTCTTTCTATGCATACATGATTTTGTAACAGCAGTAGAAAGTACTGCCCCAAAGTGATAAGGCTTACTTTCTTAAGCCTTTACTATTTATTCTAGGTAAACAGGTAAGAATACACAAAGTTACATTCACCAAAGCCTTTGCTATGGCAAGGTTTACTAGAACAAATGTAAGTTGAAATAAAGTCTAAAGGACAATTGGAGTCTGAGGTAAAAGAAGAACATTTAATAGAGGTGCTTAGTTTAGCAATAATCACTACCCCTGCAGGGATTGGGATTTCAGATGAAGAACGTGGTCTAGTTCATCATGGGGTGTGTGTGGTGCAAACCCAAGGATGCAGCACCAATGGCATTCAGAATAAAGCAGGGAGCGCAGCCAGTTTGGATTAAACAGTACTCCCTCATATTCAAAGACAGGAAAGCAATCCAGCCAGTAATTGATCATTTTCAGAAACTCGGGTTGTTGGTGGAGTGTGAGTCAAAAATACAACACACCCATCCTCCGGGTTATAAAACTGTACAGGAACTACTGGAGACTACAAGATTCAATGTCTATCAATAGAATAGTGGAGGATTTATATCCATTGGTAGCATATCCATATACAGCGCTTACAAAATTATCATGGGAATTGGCATGGTCCCTCTTGTGCCACCCCGTGGCACCCAGTCTGTGTTGCTGCAAGGGTTGGACTGAGGCACCAGCTCTGTCAGCCTCATCTCAATTTTGTTGTACCACAGCGGTGTCTCCCGGTGGTGGGTGATGAGGTCGTAGAGGCTGTCAAAGTCTCAGCTGTCAGTCAGAAAGAACCTGTGGATGCTGGCGTCCTGCCGCTGGCAGATGTGACAATGCTGCACCTTCCTATTACGCCAGATGGACAGAATGCAGTCCCCAATGAACGTTTTGCTCTCCCTGACAAGAAAGGAGCCATCGGGGACCCCCATCTCAGAACAGCACTCTGTCAGAAGCCACTCAGCAATGTGCCGCCCATTCTGTCCTGCTTCCAGCCTGCCATGGAACCATTCCCGCGTGAGATGCAGCTCCATGTTCACGCTCACCTCTTTTTGCACAGCTCGTCTCCCCCTGACGTCTCCCCCCATTGTCCTGACCAGGACGACATAGAGTGGGTTCCATGCACAAGTGATGGGATCTTACACCATTTGGCAATCCACCGTCTGCTCCTCTGCCACCGTTTGGCACTCTGCTGTCTGTTCCTCTGTATTTGCCATCTGCTCCTTTGTCAGACATGAACCCATGGCTCCTTACCACTCATTTCAAGCCACCTCAGTATTGGTGAGGCTTTTCAATGATCTTTATAGTATATGCTAACACCCACACTAGGCGTCTCGTGATTATGTTGAGAGGATCTGTCTGGCGTGCATAGTTACAGTCTTTCAGTTTTCTCCCTCCATGTCTGCTGAAATTAATTGGGGAGGGGGGGAAGAAGGGTGGTGTTGGGGGTCGGAGAGTATACAGAAACAGAGGACATGGAGGTGCAGGATTTGGTTCCAGACAGTAAACATTTAAAATGAGATTAAAAACCAAGATACCAAAAGTTGATAGAGGTCTCAGGAGGGCAGGTGGGCGAAGGAGGGTGGGTTAGGGTTCAAAACAAAATAATAGTTCCTACATCCCTATTAGGGGCCATAATCATGGCTGAGCACAGTAAAATAAAACTCTTAGGGGAACAGAGGCTCTGTATCAATAGTTGAGCCAATGGATTATGGCTCTGAAGTTATACACCACCACTGAATAGGTAGCACAGCAATGTGATGTTTGTTTACAGAATAATCCTAGAACAGGCCCCAGTGTTCTGTGGAACAAATAGACCATTCACCCTGGCATTCAGGAAGGGGATGTCACACACACCCAGAAGGAACAAAAGGAGCTTAGGGTTCTCATTTGATGATGCTGTATATAGATATAGATTCAGTTGGAGTGCCCAGAGGTATCTCTGGTAAATTTAAGTTGAGAAATCCAATTGCTGAAGGGTTTGAATCACTGTTCTGCTAGGTGACAATTAACAACAACGTGGATTGGATTAAGTACATTTCTCACTAGAAAAAAAAAGAGAGAATCCAATCTACAGTCTATATGGAAACATACTAAACTACTTCATCAAGTATTGATAGATGATACTTCATTTGGATTCACAGATGACACTTCATTTGGATTCACAGAAAATGGAAAAACTATCTGATTTCCTACTGAATTTTGCATTGCTAAAGCAACTTTTTATTGCATTGTATTTCTGCAGTCATCTTGCTTGTTTCAATGTACGTTGAAATGAGGTGTGTATTACGGCAGTGTAAAACCTGTGGGAATAGCTATGAAGAATAGAAACAGTGCAAACTAAGACAGAAAGTGGAGAGTGGAAGTTATTTGAAATCTTCCCTTTCCCGGAATGTGGTAATCTAGCATAAGGATTTGCTAGGTCCAAAAAAAGGAGGGACTGAGTTTGAACAGGGGGACAATCTAAGGCTTAACTATTGCACAGGGACTGTGTAAGCAGGATGTCAGGCCAGAAAAGAAAAGAATATTTTGAAACTCCATTGTCAGAGTTATGGGGAACACTGGGCAAGGGACCAGCTGGAAACGGATTGTTTCTGTGAAGCTGCAGCGGGGTGAAAAGGGCAGGGTGAGGAAGACTTCCAGCCTTCGCCAGGAAGACATCGCGCCTTCATCCAGCAACCACCAGGAGGAGCCCCCTGCTATGGACAGTGCGTGCTCCTAGGGGAGGGGCAGTATGCAAATAAATTACTGGGAAAATTATGAGTATGTAGATGGCTTCCAGGACATCTGCTGAATATGTATGAGCTTGGCTCCCAAACATGAAACACTTTTGCTTGCTGGTGTGCCAGTTAGAAAGAGTGATCCCTCTTGCACCCAGCATGGAAATTTCAGCAACGCTGAAATAAACATACCTGCTCTATATCTCTCGGGCTATCAAGTTTGATTCCTCAAGTCAAGCAGAGAGCTTATTGAATGCTGAGGTACAACACACCCCCATTTCTTCAGACCTCCTGTCTCTTTTCTGGATCCTCACTGTCACCCAGTTTAGTTTCTGTCACTGTCATTCAGTGAGGCCAAGCTGACCTCTCCATCTCGCACAACAATGAGTCCCCAAAACGATGGACATTTTTCCCTCCCCAAGTCTCAGTTCTTTTACACATGCAAATCTCTTGGTGGTTCATTGCTGGTCTTTCAGATGAAGGCTGTCATCTTGATTTTCTTTGACTTGGGTCAGGCTGGTAAACACTTGGCTGGCTCTGGTTGGTGGTCTTAAGGGCTACAACAACTAAACAAGTAAAGTGTGAGAAAAACCCACAGTAAAATGTGAGTAAAATCAATGTAAAGTTGTAAAACGTGGTGCAATATAACAAAATGTATAACTATAATAACTAAAATACACTACACATGCATATATATACATACATACATAGAATTACTGACTGCACTCCCCCAGCATCAAGTTCCCTTATGGTATACTTTGAACATCCCCATCCTTCTGCATTACCCACCAAGTGCACCCAGGTCCCTGGGCAAAAACAGTTCCACGGAGAGGTTTGCCATTTCCAGAGGCTGGAAGGACCCAAACAGCTTTTCCCAACATGTTCTTTACATGTAAAACAGAGACCTTATCTCCCTCTATAGTATGGAGGGGACTGGATTGGCTAGGACCATCACGTTTGACAGATCCTCTAGTATTGACCAACCAAGTGGCTTCTGCCAGATGCTTCTCCCAGTGCTTAAATGCTCTACCACCCATTGCTGGAATGTTCTTCACCCATCCGTACTGGCCCCACAGCCACGGCACGGGCTATCTCTTGTTTAATCTGCTCAAAAGCCTGCTGCTGCTCAGGGCCTCGTGTAAAATCCTACTTCTTCTATGTCACCTGATAAAGGGGGCTTACAGTGAGGCTGTAGTTGGGAACACGAGTCCTCCAAAAGTCCACTTTGCCCAGGAAAGATTGTGTCTCTTTCTTGCTAGTGGGTGGAGACATGGCAGTGATTTTGTTGATCACATCTGTTGGGATGTGACAACGTCCATCCTGACACTTTATACTTAGGAACTGAATGTTCAATGCAGGCCCTTTTACTTTGCTTCGCTTAGTAGCAAAACCAGCTGGCAGAAGAATTTGGATGATTTGCTCTCCTTTCGTGAAAGCTTCTTCTGCTTTATTGCCCCACACAACAATATCATCAGTGTACTGCAGGTGCTCAGAAGCACCACCCTGTTCCAGTACAGTTTGGACTAACCCATGGCAAATGGTTGGGCTGTGTTTCCACCCATGAGCAAGAAACAGGCACAGTCTCTTCTGGGCATAGTGGAGAATTTGGAGAATGCATGTTTTTTTAATAAAACCACAATGTATGGCTCCACTGGTTGTCAGAGATGTTCATTAACCATCAGAAAGCTTCACTGATCAGGAGAGGGTGTCACTGGTCATCAAAGGGCTTCACTGATCATCAGGAGATTTGAGGTGTCCATGGGAGGGCACGTGCAGACCTTGTTCTGGGTGATGGGGCACTGAAGCAAGAAAACTAAGGTAGATCCAAAGGAGGGACAAGTGGCTGCAGTAAGAGAGGGGGTAAAAGGAGGGTGATGTAGTGTGGGGGAAGATGTAACTGTGAGCAAGTCACCAAAGAGCTTATCAGACTCTTTAATAGATCTTATCACTGTGAAACCTTGGGAGACCAGAGTGTGAGACAAGAGCAAGCAGTGTCTGTTTGCTTCTAAGGGTGGACAGGAGGTTCCACTGATATGCATTGTTAATCCTGTTACTCTTAAGAAACCTTTCATCCTTTGTCACTGTTGTTTGGGAGAAGCTGGGACCAATTAACTGATTGGAGGAACTGTTAGAGGAACAGGAATGTCTTGCTTGAAAGTGAATGGTATATAAGATGTATGTTGAACACAAGAAAGACACACTGTTCTGATGCTACAAGAAACTAAGAGAGCTCTCTAACCTGACTGAGCGCTGACATTTTGGGGAGAAAATGTCTTTTTGGTGGGATCAAGTGTGATATTTAACAGAGAAAATGCTTTATTTTTGGGACAAATAGTGATATTCAGGGAAAAATGTCAAAATATTGTTGCAAATCGATACTCAGGGGAGATACTGTCATATATTGGAGACAAAAAAGGGCATTTAGGGATGAAAGTATCATCTTGTGCTAAAAAGAGTAATTGTGTGTAGAAAATGTCTTCTTTTGGGAATGAAAAGCAGTATTTTGAGGAGAAACTGTCTCTTTGGTGAGGTCAAGTGTGATATCTATCAGAGAAAATTTGTAATTTCTGGGATAAAAATTGATATTCGAGAGAAAAATGTCTAAATTTTGACATAAATTCATGTTAAGTGGAGAAATTCTCAGATCTTGGAGACAAAACACACAGGACATGAGGAAGACGGGACATGAAAGCCAACATGCCAACCAGCTGCTGCTGCTGGCCTCTCAGAGGCACTGACAGATGTGAGCCTGAAAGCACAGACCCCAGCCAGGAGCCCAGAGATGGCCACTCAGCTTTTGCAGGCTGAAGGCACCACACAGTTTGATGAACAGCTGTGTGCTTCCTGCTGGACTGTGGGCTTCTGAGAACATCCAACCCCAACAGCTCCAGAACAAGGACAGACAGATTCACTGCATGTCCTTTATTCTGTTAAGGATCACAGAGAGCCTGGTTCATTATATAGAGTATGTCTGGGCTAATGTAGAAAGGAACAAGCTGAACAGGAATTGACATGAGTAATGATGTTTTGGAGAAAAACATCACAGTATTTTAAAAAATGAACAAGCATATATTACAAATACAAAATGGCACAAAAACAAACAAACAAACAAACAAAAACATTAAAATACAGATCAATTTAGTAAAAAGCTGCATTAAATGTCATGAATTCAAAAACGATGGGCAGTTCACTGCTTTTGAAACATATCCGATCATCACTTTCCTCACTGCATCATTGACTTCCCTGTTCCTCATGCTGTAGATGAGGGGGTTCACAGCTGGAGGCACCACCGAGTACAGAACTGCCACCATCAGGTCCATGGATGGAGAAGAAGCAGAGAAGGGCTTCAGGTAGGCAAAAAGGACATTGCAGAGAAACAGAGAGACCACGGCCAGGTGAGGGAGGCACGTGGAGAAGGCTTTGTGCCGTCCCTGCTCAGAGGGCATCCGCAGCACGGCCATGAAGATCTGCACATAGGACACAACTATGAAAACAAAGAAGCCAAAGCCTAAACTGACACTAAAAATGAGAAGCACAACTTCCCTGAGGTAGGAGCCTGAGCAGGAGAGCTTGAGGATCTGGGGGATTTCACAGAAAAACTGGTTGACAACATTGCCTTGGCAGAGAGGCAGTGAAAACGTACTGGCAGTGTGCAGCAGGGAATAGAGAAGCACAGTGCCCCAGGCAGCTGCTACAATGGTGGCACAAGCTCTGCTGTCCATCAAGGTCCTGTAGTGCAGGGGCTTGCAGATGGCAACGTAGCGGTCATACGACATGATGGTGAGAATGAAATACTCTGCTGAGAGGAAGAAGACAAAGAAAAAGAGCTGTGCAGCACATCCTGTGTAGGAGATGGCCCTGGTGTCCCAGAGGGCGTTGGCCATGGCTTTGGGGAGAGTGGTGGAGATGCAGCCCAGGTCGAGGAGGGCCAGGTTGAGGAGGAAGAAGTACATGGGGGTGTGCAGGCGGCGGTCGCAGGCTACGGCTGCGATGATGAGGCCGTTGCCCAGGAGGGCAGCCAGGTAGATGCCCAGCAAGAGCCAGAAGTGCAGGAGCTGCAGCTGCCGCGTGTCTCCCAGTGGCAGCAGGAGGAACTCGCTGATGGAGCTGCTGTTGGGCATCTGCTGTTCCTGGGCTTGGAGTCCTGCTTAGAGAGCAGTTGATGATGACAAGTTCAAAACAGTCTCAGAGACACTCCTTCAGCTGTACTATAATTTTCCTCATTTCTGCTTTCTGTTGTACTGCAAAATATTTCCTTTCCCTTTGGAAAATGTACAATTAGCTCCAGAACTTAAATTTAATTTCATGAGATTCACCATCCCTTAGGGAGTAGACCATTAGGCAGCTCTTTATTTCTTCTCATTTCCTAATCATATCCCAGCCTCCTGGGTATTTTTCTCTTTACTCCAACTGCTCTTCAACATCCCAACCCCAGCCTCTATGCACTTCAACATCTCTTAGAGAAGTAAGACTGTTTGCAGGATAGGTGAACAATTAAAGTCTGCAGAAAACCACGAGAGCTGGAACTGATTTTATCCTTTGAGGAAGGAAAGGCTGAAACTACGTTCTGTGTGACTGTTCAGAAAACAACCAAAGGATTGAAGAAATACTGGGAAGTCTCAGAGCTGTTTTCAAAGTTTACACCACCTTTTAAATTTCTGCCTCAAATCCTCTTTCCTTCCCTAAGAACAGGACATGGAAAATCCCCGCCTTGACTGTCCATTTGCCAAGAACCCTTACAAACATTCAGTTGTGCAGTGGAGCTGTGATCCCCTGCCCCAGGCAGCAGCTGTGGCAGCACAAGCCCTGCCGGGGGGCTCCTTCCCCCCACACGTCTCCCCGCAGCACCCTGGACAGCTCCCCGGGCAGGCTGAGTGCTGAGCCTGGCAGGCGGCAGAGTCCCATAGCCGGCACACAGCCCCTGGGGCACAGCAGGGACCCTGCTCTGCAGGACAGCCCTGGGCACCCGCCTGCAGCCCCACATGCACAGCCTGCAGCCATGCTGGGACACGCAGCCCTCAGGGCTGTGCTCTGACGCTGCAGCAAGCAAGCCCTCAGCTGGAGCAGAAGTCTTTTCCTACAGCAAAGAAACATGCAGTGCCTTCAGCCAGATTTGCTATGGGATGTCCCAGATTAAGTTAACTCTCTATGAACAGCAGCTGCATGGCCTGAAGTTAGACTTACCGTGTCATGGTCTGTGAGCAATGCTGCTGCAGTGAGCACAGAAGGCTGCTCACACCTTATGCATCCTGGAAGCTCTCTCCCCTTTCTCTCCTCTCCTTCTGTCACCTGCAGGCTGTGCTGTGCACTAGAGGTGCTCCTGGTCACAGCTGTCTGTCTGCAGCACCATCCACTTTTATGAGCTTCCTGTGTCCCAGGAGCCCAGCCCAGCTCAGCAGCAGAGGATATCATTTTTATCCTTCCCACTCGTATCCCCTGAGATTTCTCTGCATCTTCATGGTCAACAGCTCCTGAAAGACAACAGCATCATGACAGTACATTAAAATCTGTTGAATTTAACACCAGATTTCTAGTGGTCAGTGACTTATTCCAGACATGTGGTAAGTCCTCCCAGAGAGTGTTTGTTGAAACTAAAAGGGCACACAGATAAGGACACAATATCATAGAATCATAAAATCACCTTGGTTGGCAAAGACCTACACGATCATCCAGTTCAGCTGTTCACCTATCACCAATAGCTCCCACTAATCCATGTCCTTCAACACAATATCCATTCATTCCTTGAATACCATCAACTGGTGAATCCACCACCCCCCTGGGAAGTCCATTCCATGTCCCAAATTGCAGGACGTGGCATTTGGTCTTGGTGAACTTCATCCCATTGGCTTCAGCCCAGCTCTCCAGCCTATCCAAATCCCTCAGTAGGGCCTTGCTAACTCCAGGCTGATCCACACTCCCAGCCAATTTGGTGTCATCTGTAAACTTATTTAGGCTTCACTTGATGCCTTCATCCAGATCAACAATAAAGGTATTGAAGAGGAAAGGCACCAGCACTGACCTCTGGGGAACACCAAGTAGGCGCACAGGTAGGCGTCCAGCCCAGTCTTGAATATCTCCAGACAAGGAGACTCCACAACCCCGTTGGGCAGCCTGTTCCAGTGCTCCGTCACCCTCACTGTAAAGAAGTTCTTGCACACATTCGTGCGGAACTTCCTACTCTCCAGTTTTTGGCATTTCCCCTTGTCCTGTTTCCACACACTGCTGAAAAGAGTTTGGTCTCTCCACTTTGCCACCCACACCTCAGATATTTATAGACCTGGATCAGGTCCCCTCTCAGTCTTCTTTTCTCAAGGCTAAACAGACCCAGTTCACATAGTTTTTCTTCATACGGGAGATGCTCCAGGCCCTTCACCATCTCTGTAGCCCTTTGCATCACTCTTTCCAAGAGATCCGTGTATTTTTTTTATAATGGTGAGCCCAGAACTGGTCACAGTACTCCAGATGAGGCCTTACCAGGGCAGATTAGAGGCGAAGGATCACCTCCCTCGACCCCCTGGCCACCGTATTTTGTATGCACCCCAGAATGCCATTGGCCTTTTTGGCCACGAGGGCACACTGCCGGCTCATGGCCAACCTGTTGTCCATCAGGATACCCAGGTCCCTCTCTGCAGAGCTCCTATACAGCAGCTCATCCCCCAACCTGTCCTGGTGCATGCAATTATTCCTCCCTAGGTGCAAGACTCTCCACTATCTTTTGTTAAACCTCATCTGGTTTATTACTGCTCAGCTCTCCAGCCTGCCAGGCCTCGCTGAATGACAGCACAGACTTCAGGTATTTCAGCCAATCCTCCCCACTTCCTGTCATCAGCAAACTTGCTGAGGGTGGCCACTATCCTCTTGTCAAGGACACTGATAAAGAAGTTGAGAAAGACTGGACCCAGCACTGACACCTGGGGAACACCGCTACTAGCAGTTCTCCAACTGGGCTCTGCACCACCAACAACGACCCTCTGTGCTCTGCCAGTCAACCAGTTCTCGACTCACCTCACTATCCATTCATCTATCCCACATGCCCTCAGCTTTCTTCTAAGCAAACTTTCGTAGGAGACAGTATCAAATGCCTTGCTGAAATCAAGGTAGAAGACATCCACCACTCTCCCCTCATCCACACAGCCGGTGACAATGTCATATCTGGCTGTCAGGTTGATTGAGCATGACCTCTCCTTGGTGAACCCATGCTGACTACTCCTGACAACCTCCTTTTCATCCAACTGTCTGGAGATGGCTTCCAGCACAAGCTGTTTCAGCACCTTTCCAGGGACAGAGCTGAGGCTGCCTAGCCTGTAATTGCCCGGTTCTTCCTTCTTGCCCTTTTTGAAGAACAGAGTGACACTGGCTATCCTCCAGTCTTCAGACTCCTCCCCTATTCCCCAAGACCTCTCAAAGATGATAGAGAGTGGTGCAGAAATCACCGCTGCTAGCTCCCTCAGCATCCGTGGATACACCCCATTGGGCCCTATGTCTTTATGAACGTTATTGTGACCTAGGCGCTCATGGACCAGCTCTTCCCTGAGTAAAGACAAGTCTTCCATTCCACAGACCCTCATACTAAGCTCCAAGGTTTGGGATGGTTGAGGGAGAGCTTTCTCACAGAAGATGGAAGCAAAGAAGGCCTTCAGTATCTCCACCTTCAGAGCATCCCCCATTACCAGAACACCCCCCTCACTTAGTAGGGGACCCACAATCTCACTAGTCTTCCTGTTAATCTTAACATACTCAAAATAAATAAATAAATAAATAAACAAACCTTTTTTATTATCCTTTTTTAATGATTGTCAACCCATTTATGTAATACTATGCTCTGTTTGCAGGGAAGTGTGTGAGAGAGGTGGGCCAATGAGTGCTGGTTCTGCTGTGATGTGTTTATAACTGAATAATACAGACTGTTCATGGAAAGTTAGATGTTATTAAGGGTGTATATGGGAACTAAAAAACAGTATTGTTTGACAAACACTTTTGATGGTATAAGAAAGTGTAATTGTTGATGGCATATGGAAGTGCACTTGAGGGGATGTGGAAGTGTAAATGAGGGTACAAATAGTGGAATAGTTTACAGAGGAAAAGGAATTAAAGGGAAAGTGAGTTAATCGGCACTGACATGAGAGCAATCCCCCGCACCACTCCACTGTGAGAAGAGCAGAGCAGAGAAGAGGCACAGTCCCCATGTATCAGGTAGTGTTATTCTGCTTACCAAATGGATGAGCTCACAGCAGAAGAGGCAGTTCTTCCTCTCTGCTCCATCAGTGGCATACTCTGGAGTTCAAGGCACTGGAAAACTATGGCACATCTAAGTTCGATCAATGATTACTCCTTAGTATGCACTGGGCTCTCATTTCAATTGTATCTAATTTAGTCTAGGGTCATACCAGTTGACAGGAAGCTGGCAAATGTTGTCTCCTTGTAAGGAAGAGCAAGAATGATGACATGGACAATTATGGATCTTTCAGTCTCACTCCAGTGCCTGGTGAAATTATGGAGGCAATGGTGGTGGGAGTTATGGAAAAACAGCTGAAAGACAATTCTGTCATTGGTCGCAGCCAACACAAGTTCCTGAGGGGACGGTCCTGTTTAACTTCAAATCCTTTTCTGACACGGTTATCCATTTAGCTGACCAAGGTAATCCAGTTGAAAATGGATGAAATCCTTGAGGAATTCCGTAGAGCTTTTGATACTATTTCTCACCGCATCCTTCTAGACAGAATGTCCTGCATGCAGCTAGACAGAAACAGAACGTAGTGGGTGAGCAGTTGGCCAACAGGTCAGGCCCAAAGGATTACAGTCAATGGGATCCATCGGGCAGGTAGATGGTCACTATCAGGGTTCCTTAGGGCTCCATTTTAGGGCCACTTCTCTTTCATGTTTTTGCAGATGACCTGCATGCAGGACTTGGAGTTGTTCTGAGCAAATTTGCTGATTGGAGGTGCTGTTGCGTCCAGTGAGGGTGGAGAGGACTTGCAGAGAGATGTGGACAAGTCAGAGAAGTGGGTACCAGTTGGTCCTAAGCACCAAGTGCATAAAGCATAACAAGAACAAATGCCTGATGGTGCACCTGGGTAGGAGCAACCCTGGCCATACACACTGACTGGATATAGGACGCTGGAGAGATGTCTGACTGAAAAGATTGGAGGTCATGGTCAGCATCAAATTGAACATGAGTCAGCGATGTGCCTAGACAGCCAGGAGAGCCAGTGGTCCATTGGAGTGCATCAAGCAAGGTATTGCCAGCTGGGTGAGGGAAAGGATCGTCCCTGTCTGCTCTGCATTGCTACAGCCACACCTCGAGCACTGGGTGCAATTCTGGGCAACACAGAACATAAAGGACATTAACTATGGGAGGGTGTGCAAAGGTGGGCACTGGAACTGAGAGATCTGAAATTCACAGTTTCACTGGGATTGACTGATTGTTCATACTTGGCCATTCTCACATCCCACATCCTGTGATGAGACACAGGGCACACATGGGACATGAACTTCTCAGCATCCTTGCACCCCATGCAGAGCCTGGGATCTTCTGTCCCCATGTCTTTCTTTTAACATCATACAGACCTCCATTCCACTGCCCCAGGAAGGATCTTTAGTCAGCATGAGGTTCTCCCTGCCAAGTGTCTGGGAATCAGGGCTTGGCCTGTCTGCTTCATAAGAAAAAGCAGGGGTTTCTCAGCATCAGAGCCACCATGCCAGTGCCTTTGCCTGCCTGTAGTCATGGCTTCCAATTATCTGCTCTAACAAGTCCCTGGGGAAGCTTGCTTGTTAGTGTCCCTCAGTGGGCCCATTAATACTCCAAGAAAGTTCACTGCTACTTCTGCCTTTGTCTTGTTGAGCACTTTGTGCAGTCTTTTCTCTGCACTGGCGATTGACGGACTTATCATCAAGTATCGCCTGGGGCCCATTATCACCTGAAGAGCCTCCTGAGCCTTGTGCCTTCCTGACATCATCTTAAGGTATTCAGAACCTGTACAGCAAAATAGAGAGCAATATGGAGAGAGCTTAAAGTGGCCGAAGCCAGCAGTCGTTTATTGTTTATTTATTTATATTTGAGTTTAAACAAGTCATTAAAGCAGCACTGTGCAACTGTTATCAATCCGGAATGTTCCCAATGAGTTCTATTCTGTTACTGTGTGGGCAAATGTCCTCCTCAACCTCCCCACCCTATTTCTACTCACATTGGCCCCATGGGACTTGCATCACTTTTTTTTCACATCAATCTTCTCCTCTGCATTCACCCGCTCAGTGTTAAAATTCATATGCACCAGCTCCAACTAGTTTTCCACAGAGAACCAGAAACACATGGTCCATGAAAGAATTCCTTTTGTTTTTGGCCAACAAACAGCAGGAAAAGTGTTGCAATTGAATGAACAGTAAAACACAGTGATCAACTGCATGCCATGACCAAGCTGCATCTATTGAGGTTTGTCTTTCACTGGGAATATTTGTACAAGAAATGAGTTAGACACAGACATGATGCTGTTGACTTTCAGGAGCTGTTGGCCATCAGGACCCAGGGATATCTCAGGGGAGATGAGTGGGAAGGATGAAAATGTCATCCTATTCTGCTGGGCTGGGCTCCTGGGACTCAGGAAGCTCATACAAATGGGCAGTGCTGCAGAGAGACAGCTGTGCCCAGGAGCAGCTCTTGTGCAAAGCACAGCCTGCAGGTAAAGGAAGGAGAGAAGAGAAAGGGGAGAGAGCGTGCAGGATGTGAACGGTGTGAGTGGGCTGTGATCTCACTGCAGGAGCATTGCTCAAAGACTATGACACGGTAAGTCCCACTGCAGACCTTGTAGCTGCTATCATAGAGGGTTATCTAAACTGGGACATCCCATAGCAGATCTGGCTGCAGGCACTGCATGTTTCTTTACTGTGGAAAAAGCCTTCTGCTCCAGCTGACGGCTTGCGTGCTGCAGCATCAGAGCACAGCCCTGAGGTCTGCATGTCCCAGCACGGCTGCAGGCTGTGCAACCGGGGCTGTAGGCGGGTGCCCAGGGCTGTCCTGCAGAGCAGGGTCCCTGCTGTTCAGGGGGATGATGTGTAGTTGGAAGGAGCCCCCTGGCAGGGCTTGTGCTGCCACAGCTGCTGCCTGGGGCAGTGGATCACAGCTCCACCACACAACTGAATGTTTGTGAGGGTGCTTTGCAAGAGGAGAGCCAAGGCAGGAATTTTTCATTTCCTGTTCTGAGGGAAGGCAGAAAGGACTGGTGGCAGAAATCTAAAAGGGGCTGTCACAGCTCTGAGAATTTTCTGCATAAAACAGATTAAAATATCCAGGGAGACAGGATAAGATAAGAAAATATGTGGAAGGTTAGAGCTCCTAATGCTGCTTCTGCTTAAGGAATGATGAACTGCATGAAATTAAAAGCAAGTAATGGTGCTAAATGTACACTGTTGTAGGAGAATGAAAACATTTCATATAAAAGCAGGAGGAGTATCTCTGAGAATGGTCTGGACTTGTCATTGTCTTCTGCACTCTGAGCAGGACTCCAAGCCCAGGAACAGCAGATGCCCAACAGCAGCTCCATCAGCGAGTTCCTCCTGCTGCCGTTGGCAGACACGCGGCAGCTGCAGCTCCTGCACTTCTGGCTCTTGCTGGGCATCTACCTGGCTGCCCTCCTGGGCAACGGCCTCATCAGCACAGCCGTAGCCTGCGACCGCCGCCTGCACACCCCCATGTACTTCTTCCTGCTCAACCTGGCCCTCCTCGACCTGGGCTGCATCTCCACCACTCTCCCCAAAGCCATGGTCGACGCCCTCTGGGACACCAGGGCCATCTCCTACACAGGATGTGCTGCACAGATCTTTTTCTACTTCTACTTTGTCTCAGCAGAGTTTTCCGTTCTCACCATCATGTCCTATGACCGCTACGTTGCCATCTGCAAGCCCCTGCACTATGGGACCTTGATGGACAGCAGAGCTTGTGCCACCATGGCAGCAGCTGCCTGGGGCGCTGGGGTTCTCAATTCCCTGCTGCACACTGCCAGTACGTTTTCACTGCCTCTCTGCCAAGGCAATGTTGTCAACCAGTTTTTCTGTGAAATCCCCCAGATCCTCAAGCTCTCCTGCTCAGAATCAAATCTCAGGGAAGTTGTGCTTATCATTTTTAGTGTCAGTTTAGGCTTTGGGTGCTTTGTCTACATATTTGTGACCTATGTGCAGATCTTCAAGACTGTGCTGAGGATGCCCTCTGAGCAGGGACGGCACAAAGCCTTCTCCACGTGCCTCCCTCACCTGGCTGTGGTCTCCCTGTTTCTCAGCACTGCCTTTTTTGCCTACCTTAAGCCCCCCTCCATTTCCTCCCCACTCCTGGATCTGACAGTGGCACTTCTGTACTCAGTGGTTCCTCCAACGCTGAACCCTATTATCTACAGCATGAGGAACAGGGAGATCAAGCACTCTCTCAGGAAGGTGTTGCAGTACACAGTATTCTAGCTTCAATAAAGTTCACATCTTCCTCACGCAATTCCCAGTGATGGTTCTTTATGTTACACTTCTGTTAGACTTCCGCATACCCTCTGTTACACTTCTGTATGCCATTAACAACTACACTTTCTTATGCTACCAAAGCCGTTTGCCACTATTTGTACCCTCAGTTAGTGATTCATACTGCACATGATGTCATGATGTAGAATATTGACAGCAACAGCACAAAACCATGACATTTCTGCTTCTTTGATAGTACGATTTTGCGTGATATAGTAACCCGCAAAAAAAATGTTATTGAACTTTTAAATAAAAAATTTTATTTTCACTTCTTTCCTACCTAATCTCCATTTTCTCTCTCCAAGAGCTCATGTAAACATGGAACCAGATTCCCTGAATAGGTTAAGAGATAAATAAAAAGCTTTCAAAGCAGACTTTTCCTTTGCTCTTCTCTCTTCCTACTTTGTCTGGGTCTGGTGGAGGTACAGCCACTGACAGCAGCACAACGTGCTCTTTTCTATCCTGCTCTCTTTACACTGCCACAGTGCTCTCAAGTCCTCTCATTTCTGCTGGTCTGAAGGTTTTGTGTGTCTCACGACAGTCCTTTTCTCTCTACAGCAGCACTTAGGGGCTGCAGTCAGTAGCCGGCAATATGAACGGCTGTGTCAGAGCTGGTCTCCTTGCTGGCACTGCCATAACAAGAGAGCCACTTCAGAGCAGGACCAGAGAACTGGAGGCCTCTTCCAAAGTTGGTGTAAGGAATATACCTCAGGAGCTGCTCCCTGAGTAGACCTCGAGATCTTCTGGTGCTCTTCACTGAGTGGCAGGAATAGTTTCAAGAGTCCCTAGGAGATCTGTAAGGGACTGAGGGCAGTGCTGTGTTTAGAATTTGTTGAGTTAAATCTATTTACTGTGACAGAGAAAAGGGAAGGGATTATGATTATGACATAGATCTGTATCTATATATATAAACACATGCTAACATACGGTATATTTTCACATATATATAACATATGCAGCTGCAAAATATTTGCATAGATACTGACACATATGCATTTCTGTTCACAAGTCCAGGACTTGTTGCAGGGGTTTTAACAGCCACAGGGTTCACTGTAGGAGCTGAAGTGGCTGTCGGGCTGTTGCAGGAGCTGGAGTAACTGCAGAGCTCATTGCTAGAGCTGGAATCACCACAGGATCTGTCAATGAATTTGGAGCAGCCACTGGGCTCATTGGAGGGGTTGGAGTGACCACAGGGCTGTACCTCCTGGCACAGTGCACCTCCCTTGGGAGGAATTTCTTTTATTATCTTATCGCAATACTTGGAACAGCTACAGGACCTGCAGCAGGAGTGACTGCAGAGCTCTTTGTGAGAGGTGGAGTGACAGTGGAATCTTTCCCAGAGCATGGAGCAACTGCAGGATGTGTAGCAAAATCTTGGAGCTGCTGCATGTGAATATGTAGATGTGTTCCAGGAAATTTGCTGAATATGTATGAACTTGGCTTTGAAATATGTAATGCTTCTGCTTGCTAGTTTGCAAGACAGATGGAGTGATCCCCCTTTGCACCTGGCACCCAATAAATGCAATCCCGCTTTATAACTTAACACTGGGTTATAGAGTTTGATTCCTCAGGTCAATTTGGTGGCCCAGATGGGACCAGCTCTATTCGGCGGCAGGGCCAGCTGAGAGGGGGGACACTCTGATGGACTCCCTTCCTCTCCTGATCACTGCAGGGACAGACAAGGACCGTCCATAGGCAGACCAGGTATATTTGTATGGTAAGGGGAACCCATAAGTCTTGAGGAGACATCCTACTCAGGGTATAGCCATCCATGCTGCCCCTAGGCAGGTGAGCTGTGGGGCGAGTGCCGAGTCCTGATCCGTGTTTCCTTCCTCCTGCAAAGGAATTGGGCAGAGACAAATGAAGTGCAAGACTCTGTGTTGTCTGTCCACTCATATGTATGTTCTGCTTGTATGTAAGAAGACGGGAGTTTGAACTCTATAGATTAGGAAGAGGGTCCTGAGGAGAGGTGTACATTCAACCCGAAAAATGAGTGTTAATGAATGTCAACCCATTTATGTAATACTATGTACTACTTGCGGGGAAGTGTGTGAGGGAGGTGGTTAAGGGAAAGTTAAGGTTCAGGTGGATTAGGGGATTGTTGAGGGAAAGTTATGTGGCATTAAGGGTGTATATGGGATCTAAAAAACAGTATTGTTTCACAAACTGTTTTGATGGTATAAGAAAGTGTAATAGTTGATGGCACATGGAAGTGTACTTGAGGGTATGTGGAAGTGTAAATGAGGGTACAAATAGTGGAATAGTTTACAGAGGGAAAAGGGATAAAGAGGAAGTGAGTTTATCTGCACTGACATGAGAGCAGTCCCCCGCACCGTTCCTCTGTGAGCAAAGCAGAGACAGACTCCCCATGTAGCATGCAGTGTTATTCTACTCACCAAATGGATGAGATCACAACAAAAGAGGCAGATCTTCCTCTCTGCTCCATCTGTGGCATACTCTGGAGTTCAAGGCATTGCAAAGCTATGGCACATCTATGTTCTTACACTGATGACACCTTAGTTTGCTCTGGGCTCTCATTAGAATGGCATCTAAATAAATCTAGGGTCATGCCCATTGACAGGTAGCTGGCAAATGTTTTCTCATTGTAAGGAAGAGCAAGAAAGATGACACTGGCAATTATGGACCTGTCAGTCTCACTCCAGTGCCTGGTAAAACTATGGAGAAAATGATGGTGGGAGTGACTGAAAAACAGCTGAAGGACAATTCTGTCATTGGTCACAGACAACACAAGTTCCCGAGGGGAAGGTCCTGTTTCACTTCAGGTCCCCTTATAACACGGATATCCATTTAGTTGATCAAGGGAAGCCAGTTGATGTTATCCTTGAGGATTTCAGTAGAGCTTTTGATACTCTTTCTTACAGCACCGTGAGAGCTATTTGGATGTGGTACTCAGGGATATGATTTAGCAGAGGTTTTTTTAGAGATGGGGTACTGGTTAGGCTGCGGTTGGACTTGATGATCTTCAAGGTCTTTTCCAACCTGGGTAATTCTATGATTCTATGAGCAAGTTTGCTGATGATACTAGATGAGGAGGTGCAGTTGCCTCCACTGAGGATGGACAGGACATACAGAGAGATCTGGACAAGTCAGAGAAATGGGTACCAGTTTTTACTAAGCACCAAGTGCATAAAGTATAACTAGAACAAGTGCCTGATTGTGAACCTGTGTAGGGGCAACCCTGGACATGCATGCTGACTGGATATGGGACATTGAAGGGCATTCTGAATGAATAGGATTGGGGGTCCTGCTCAGCATCAAATTGAATGTGAGTCTGCAGTGTGCTCAGGAAGCCGGGAAGGCCAACTGTCCCGTGGAGCACATCAAGCAAGTTATTGCCAGCTGGGTGAGGGAAAGGATCATCCCTCTCTGCTCTGCATTGCAACAGCCTCACCTGGAGCAGTAGGGGCACTTCTGGGCACCGCAGAACATAAAAGACATCAAATTATGGGAGAGTGTGCATTGGATGTCACCAAAACTGAGAGATGTGAAGTTCAGAGTTTTACTGAGACTGACTGCTTGTTCAGACTGGGCCCTTCTCACATCCCACATCCTGTGATGAGATACAGGGCACACACTGGATATGAGTTTCACAGCATCCTTGCACCACATGCAGAGGCTGCGATCTTCTGTCCCAGTGTCTTTCCTTCAACATCATACAGACCTCCATCCCACCACCCCAGGAAGGTTCTGAGCCAACATGAGAGACAGGATCTCCCTGCCAAGGATATGGGAATCAGGGCTTGGCCTTTCTGCTTCATAAGACAAAGGAGAGGTTTCTTAGCATCAGAGACACCATGCCAGTGCCTTTGCCTGCCTGTACTCATGGCTTCCAATTATCTTCTCTAACAATTACCTAGGGAAGCTTGCTTGGTAATGGCCCTCAGTGGGCCCATTAATACTCCAAGAAACTTCACTGTTACTTCTGACTTTGTCTTGCTGAGTACTTTGTGCAGTCTTCTCTCTGCACTGGAGGTGATGGACTCGGAACCAAAAGCACCCTGGGGCCCATTATCACCTGAAGAGCCTCCTGTGCCTTGTGCCTTCCTGTCATCTTCTTCAGGTTTTCAGAACTTGTGCAGCAAAATGGAGAGGTAACTGACGAGAGCTCAAAGAGCAGGAATCCAGCAGGCATTTATTATCTATATATAGATGAGTTTAAAGAAGACATTGAAGCAGCACTGTACAGTGGATATCAATCCAGGATGTCCTGAACGAGTTCTATTCCGTTACTATGTGGACAATGGTCCTCCTCAACCTCCCCACCCCAATTCTACTCACATTGGCCCCATGGGACTTGCATCACTTTTCCTCACATCACTCTTCTCCTCTGCAGTCACCCGCTCAGTGTTAAACCTCCTTTGCACCAGCTCCCACTGGCTTTCCTCAGAGAACCAGCTGCACATGGGCAAGGAAAGTATTCTATTTTATTTATTTATTTATTTTGGCCAACAAACAGAAGGAAAGGTGATGCAATTGAATGAACAGTGAAACACAGTGATCAACTGCATGCCATGTCCAAGCTGCATCTATTGATGCTTATCTATCTCAGGGAATATTTGTACAAGAAATGATTTAGACAGTGATAGGATGGGATAGATAGAATCACAGTGAAGGAGTTGACAACGGAGTCCATCAGACTATTGGGAGATGGAGCAAATTCCAGTAATGTCCCTGTAAAGTCAGTTTGGAAGGAAGGGGAAAGGACTGGAAGCAGAAATCTAAAAGGGGCTGTCAAATTTGAACACAGCTCTGAGAGTCCCAAATTCTTCTTTAGGCAATTGCTGGTTTTCTGAGCTGTCACACCCTCCAGGAGGCTGGGACATGATTAGGAAGTGAGAAGAAATTAAGAGCTCCATAATCCTCTGCTCCTTAAAGGATGGTGAAACTCATGAATTTAAATTCTAGTTCTGGAGTTAAATGAATATTTTCCATTGGGAAAGTCAAATGTTGATAGTGTAGCAGGAGGAGTGTCTCTGAGAGTGGTCTGGACTTGTCATTATCAGGGGGTTTCCCGCGGAGAACCTTACGTGTGAAACTGCTATCAAGTGTCATCCACCTGCTTTGCACTGATCTCAAAGAATATTAGAGGATGGACTGGCCTGAAGGTAAAAATTTTAGAACATCACCAGCAGAAGAAGTGTCACGTGCTAAAGAGGCCCCACCATGCAACGAACTACCAGAAAATGAAAAGAAATATGCCATGTTCACTGATGGATCATGTCGTATTGTAGGGAAGCATTGCAGATGGAAAACTGCTGTGTGGAGCCCCTCACAACAGGTTGCAGGGGTCACTGAAGGTAAAGGAGAATCAAATCAGTTGGCAGAGGTAAAGGCTGTTCAGCTGGCCTTACTTGTTGCTGAACGGGAGAGGTGGCCAGTGCTTTATCTTTATCCTGACTCATGGATGGTGGCCATTGCCTTATGGGGGTGGTTACAGCAGTGGGAACAATATAACTGGCAACAGAAGGGTAAAACTATTTGGGCTGCAGAACTGTGGAAAGACATTACTGCTCAAACAGAAGATATGGTTGTAAAGGTGTGTCACGTGGATGCACACATGCCCAAGATTCGGGCTACCAAAGAACAACAAAACAACCATCAGGTAGATCGAGCTGCCAGAATTGAGGTGGCTCAAATAGACTTGGACTGGCAGAACAAGGGTGAATTACTCCTAGCTTGATGGGCCCATAAGACCTCAGGCCATCAAGGAAGAGACGCGACATATAGGTGAGTTAGAGACCAAGGGTGGACTTAATTATGGATGCTATTGCTCAGGTTATTCATGACTGTGAAACATGTGCCATAATTAAACAAGCCAAGAAAATGAAACCTCTCCGGGGGGAAGGGTGATGGCAAAAGTATAAATATGGGGAGGCATGGCAGGTTGATGATATCACTTTCCCACGATCTCTCAATTGTAAGACTTATGTGCTTACCATGTGGGTGGCAACCTCTGGGTGGCTTGAAACATACACAATACCCCTTGCTACCTCTGGAAAGACCATATTAGGTCTTGAGAAACAAGTCCTGTTTCAACATGGCACCCCAGAAAGAACTGAGTCTGATAAATGGACCTCTTTTCAAAAATTCCCTTATAAATACTTGGGCCAAAGATCATAGCAGTGAGTAGATTTATCATATCACAGTATCACAGTATCACAGTATCGTGTGAGTTGGAAGGGACCTTAGAGATCATCGAGTCCAACTCCCGTGATTCGAGCCTTCTGTGTAGCAGAGCAACATTTCTACCACTTGCTCCACAGCGGGATTCGAACCTGGGACTCAGGTGTTGCAAGTGGCACTTCTACCACTACGCCAGCGGGGCACACATATCCCCTGACATGAACCAGTTTCTGGTAAAATTGAATGAAAGAATGGGTTGTTGAAAACTATGTTGAAAGCAATGGGTGGTGGAACATTGAAGCACTGGTAGAAGCATTGTTCAGAAGCCATTTGCTTAGTCGATACTAGAGGATCTGTCAATCATGATGGTCCTAGCCAATCCAGCCCCCTACACACTATAGAAGGAGATAAGGTCCATGCTGTACATGTAAAGAACATGTTGGGAAAAGCTGTTTGGGTCCTTCCAGCCTCTGGAATTGGCAAACCTCTCTGTGGAACTGTTTTTGCCCAGGGGCCTGGGTGCACTTGGTGAGTGATGCAGAAGGATGGGGATGTTCAATGTGTACCACAAGGGAATCTGATTTTGGGGGAGTACAGTCAGTAATTCCATGTATATGTACGTATACAGACCTGTGTGTGTAATGCATTTAAATTATTGTTTATTTCTATATAGATAAGTTTTCTACGCATAATGTAGTGATGTGGAATAAGGGCTGGAATGTCATGGTTTTGAAATTTTTCCTATTGGTATTCCACATTTCATAGTAAAAAACGTTTTCCTGCTTAGGTCATTGCCGCTGCTGTTTTGGTTTCCTTGGGCACAGCTCCAATCTCCCTAACCCGTTCCCTTTTCGCTTCCCATTTGATGAGGGCCAGGCATCCCAAGGGCCTACTTTCCCCCCTGTCATAGACATAGATTGATCTAGATAACAGCACTAAAGTGCTAGCAAGGAGACCAGTTCTGACAGTGCTGTTCATGTTGCTGGCGACTAACTGCTCTCCCAGAGTGCTGCTGTAGAGAAAGCAGGATGGTTGTCAGAAAGAAAAAGACCTTCAGGCCTGCACAGCTATGAGGACTTGAGAGCACTGTGGCAGTGTAAATAGAACAGGAATGAAAAGAGCACACTGTGCTGCTGTCCGTGGCTGTACCTCCCCCAGACCCAAACAAGGTAGGAAGAGAGAAGAGCTAAGGAAATGTCTATATTTAAAGCTTTTTATTTATCTCTTGTCCTGTTCAGAGAATCTGATTCCATGTTTACATGGGTTCCTGGAGTGAGGAAATGCAAATTAGGTAGGAAAGAATTAGTGAAATAAATTGCTTTTAATAATAAACTTTTTAAATAAACTTTTCTTGCAGATTACTGTATCACAAACAATCAAAAATATGATCAAACCTAAACATAAAAAACAATCACTGGGAATTGTGTGAAGAAGATGAGCACTTTATTGAAGCTGGATTAGTGTGTACAGCAACACTTTCTTGAGAGCATGTTTGATCTCCTTGTTCCTCATGCTGTAGATAATAGGGTTCAGTGTTGGAGGAACCACTGAGTACAGAAGGGACACCGTCAGGTCCAGGAGTGGAAAGGAAATTGATGGGGGCTTCAGGTGGGCAAAAAATGCAGTGCTGAGAAACAGGGAGACCACAGCCAGGTGAGGGAAACATGTGGAGAAGGCTTTGTGCCGTCCCTTCTCTGAGGGCATCCGCAGCACGGCAAGGAAAATCTGCACATAGGACACAACTATGAAAACAAAGCATCCAAAGACTAAACTGATAGTAAAAATGAGAAACACAGCTTCCCTGAGATTTGATTCTGAGCAGGAGATCTTGAGGATCTGTGGGATTTCACAGAAAAACTGGTTGACAACATTGCCTTGGCAGAGAGGCAGTGAAAACGTACTGGCAGTGTGCAGCAGGGAATTGAGAAGCCCAGCGCCCCAGGCAGCTGCTGCCATGGTGGCACAAGCTCTGCTGTCCATTAAGGTCCCGTAGTGCAGGGGCTTGCAGATGGCAACGTAGCGGTCATAGGACATGATGGTGAGAACGGAAAACTCTGCTGATATGAACAAGACAAAGAAAAAGAGCTGTGCAGCACATCCTGCGTAGGAGATGGCCCTGGTGTCCCAGAGGGTGTTGGCCATGGCTTTGGGGAGAGTGGTGGAGATGCAGCCCAGGTCGAGGAGGGCCAGGTTGAGCAGGAAGAAGTACATGGGGGTGTGCAGGCGCTGGTCGCAGGCTACGGCTGTGCTGATGAGGCCGTTGCCCAGAAGGGCAGCCAGGTAGATGCCCAGCAAGAGCCAGAAGAGCAGGAGCTGCAGCTGCTGCGTGTCTGCCAACGGCAGCAGGAGGAACTCGCTGATGGAGCTGCTGTTGGGCATCTGCTGTTCCTGGGCTTGGAGTTCTGTTCAGAATGGAGAAAATAGTGACAAATGCAGACCATTCTCTGAGACACTCCTCCAGCTATACTATAAAAGTTCTCCTTTCTGCTCACTTCTGTTCTATAAAAAATGGCCTTTTCCTTTGGAAAAAGTTCATTTAACTCCAGAACTTGAATTTATTTTCATGCAAAACCATGACAATGAAATTCACAGTCACTTAATGAGTAGATGATTAGGGACCTCTTACTTTCTTCTCATTTCCAAATCATAGCTCAGCCTCCTGGATATTTTCCTGTTTACTTCAAGTTCTCTTCGAGACTCCTGCACCAGTCTCTGTGAACTTCAGCTTCTCGTAGGGAAATCAGACTATTTGCAGTACGTATGAAATATTAATGTCTGCAGAAAACCACAAGAACTGAAACTGATCGTATCCTTTCAGGAAAGAGAGGCTGAATCTACTTTCTTTGACACTGTTCACAAAACAACCGATGGACTGAGAAAGTACTGGGGATTCTCAGAGTTGTGTTTAAATTTGACAGCCCCTTTTAGATTTCTGCCCGCTATCCTCTTTCCTTCGCTGAGAACAGGACATGGAAAATCCCCGCCTTGACTGTCCATTTGCCAAGAACCCTTACAAACATTCAGTTGCGCAGTGGAGCTGTGATCCCCCTGCCCCAGGCAGCAGCTGTGGCAGTACAAGCCCCTTTACCGGGGGGCTCCTTCCCCCCACACGTCTCCCCGCAGCACCCTGGGCAGCTCACCGGGCAGGCTGAGTGCTGAGCCTGGCAGGCGGCAGAGTCCCATAGCCGGCACACAGCCCCTGGGGCACAGCAGGGACCCTGCTCTGCACAACAGCCCTGGGCACCTGCCTGCAGCCCCAGCTGCACAGCCTGCAGCCGTGCTGGGACACGCAGCACTCAGGGCTGTGCTTTCGTACTGCAGAATGGAAACCCTTAGCTAAAGCAGAAGTCTTTTTCCACAATAAAGAAACATGCAGTGCCTACAGCCAGATCTGCTATGGGATGTCCCGCATTTAGTTAACCCTCTATGGAAAGCAGCTTACGGTCTGCAGTGAGACTTACCATGTCGTGATCTGTGAGCAGTGCTCCTGCACCGAGCTCACAGCCTGCGCACTGCATACACATCCTGCAAGCTCTCTCCCCTTTCTCTCCTCTCCTGTCACCTGCAGGCTGTGCTGTGCACATGAGCTGCTTCTGGGCACAGCTGTCTCACTGCAGCACCATCCAATTTTATGAGCTTCCTGTGTCCCAGGAGCCCGGCCCGGCTCAGTAGCAAAGCATGTCATTTTTATCCTTCCCACTCGTATCCCCTGAGATGTCCCTGCATCTTCATGGTCAACAGCTCCTGAAAGACAACAGCATCATGACAGTACATTAAAATCTGTTGAATTTAACACCAGATTTCTAGTGGTCAGTGACTTATACCAGACATGTGGTAAGTCCTCCCAGAGAGTGTTTGTTGAAACTAAAAGGGCACACAGATAAGGACACAATATCATAGAATCATAGAATCACCAAGGTTGGCAAAGACCTACAAGATCATCCAGTTCAGCTGTTCACCTATCACCAATAGCTCTTACTAATCCATGTTCTTCAACACAATATCCATTCATTCCTTGAATATATTGAACTGGTGAATCCACCACCCCCCTGGGAAGTCCATTCCATGTCCCAAAGTGCAGGATGTAGCATTTGGTCTTGGTGTACTTCTTCCCATTGGCTTCAGCCCAGCTCTCCAGCCTATCCAGATCCCTCAGTAGGGCCTTGCTAACTCCAGGCTGATCCACACTCCCAGCCAATTTGGTGTCATCTGTAAACTTACTTAGGGTGCACTTGATGCCTTCATCCAGATCAACAATAAAGGTATTGAAGAGGAAAGGCACCAGCACTGTCCTCTGGGGAACACCAAATAGGCACACAGGTAGGCGTCCAGCCGAGTCTTGAATATCTCCAGACAAGGAGACTCCACAACCCTGTTGGGCAGCCTGTTCCAGTGCTCCGTCACCCTCACTGTAAAGAAGTTCTTGCACACATTCGTGCAGAACTTCCTATGCTCCAGTTTCTGGCATTTCCCCTTGTCCTGTCTCCACACACTGCTGAAAAGAGTTTGGTCTCGCCACTTTGCCACCCACACCTCAGATATTTATAGACCTGGATCACGTCCCCTCTCAGTCTTCTTTTCTCAAGGCTAAACAGACCCAGTTCACATAGTTTTTCTTCATACGGGAGATGCTCCAGGCCCTTCACCATCTCTGTAGCCCTTTGCATCACTCTTTCCAAGAGATCCGTGTATTTTTTTTATAATGGTGAGCCCAGAACTGGTCACAGTACTCCAGATGAGGCCACCCACACCTCAGATATTTATAGACCAGGATCAGATCTCCTCTCAGTCTTCTTTTCTCAAGGCTAAACAGACCCAGCTCACTTAGCCTTTTTTCATAGGAGAGATGCTCCCAACCCTTCACCATCTTTGTACTCTTTGCTGCACTCTTTCCAAGAGATCCATGTATTTTTTTTATCTTTTTTTTTTTTTATTTTTTTTAATGGTGAGCCCAGAACTGGACACAGTACTCCAGATGAGGCCTTACCAGGGCAGATTAGAGGTGAAGGATCACCTCCCTCGACCCCCTGGACACACTCTTTTTCATGCACCCCAGAATGCCATTGGCCTTTTTGGCCACGAGGGCACACTGCCGGCTCATGGCCAACCTGTTGTCCATCAGGATACCCAGGTCCCTCTCTGCAGAGCTCCTATGCGGCAACTCATCCCCCAGCCTGTCCTGGTGCATGCAATTATTCCTCCCTAGGTGCAAGACTCTCCACTATCTTTTGTTAAACCTCATCTGGTTTATTACTGCTCAGCTCTCCAGCCTGCCAGGCCTCGCTGAATGACAGTGCAGACTTCAGGTATGTCAGCCAATCCTCCCAAGTTCCTGTCATCAGCAAACTTGCTGAGGGTGGCCGCTATCCTCTTGTCAAGGACACTGATAAAGAAGTTGAGAAAGACTGGACCCAGCACTGACACCTGGGGAACACCGCTACTAACAGTTCTCCAACTGGGCTCTGCACCACCAACGACGACCCTTTGTGCTCTGCCCGTCAACCAGTTCTCGACTCACCTCACTATCCATTCATCTATCCCACATGCCCTCAGCTTTTTTCTAAGCAAACTTTCGTAGGAGACAGTATCAAATGCCTTGCTGAAATCAATGTAGAAGACATCCACCACTCTCCCCTCATCCACACAGCTGGTGACAATGTCATATCAGGCTGTCAGGTTGATTGAGCATGACCTCTCCTTGGTGAACCCATGCTGACTACTCCTGACAACCTCCTTTTCATCCAGCTGTCGGGAAATGGCTTCCAGCACAAGCTGTTTCAGCACCTTTCCAGGGACAGAGCTGAGGCTGTCTAGCCTGTAATTGCCCTGTTCTTCCTTCTTGCCCTTTTTGAAGAACATAGTGACACTGTCTGTTGTCCAGTCTTCAGACACCTCCCCTATTCTTCAAGACCTTTCAAAGATGATTGTAAGTGGTGCAGAAATCACCGCTGCTAGCTCCCTCAGCATCCGTGGATACACCCCATTGGGCCCTATGTCTTTATGAACATCAGTGTGGCCTAGGCGCTCACGGACCAGCTCTTCCCTGACTAAAGGCAAGTCTTCCATTCCACAGACCCTCATACTAAGCTCCAAGGTCTGGGATGGTTGAGGGAGAGCTTTCTCATGGAAGATGGAAGCAAAGAAGTCCTTCCGTTTCTCCACCTTCACAACATCCCCCATTACCAGAACACCCCCCCCACTTAGTAGGGGACCCACAATCTCACTAGTCTTCCTGTTAATCTTAACATACTTAAAATAAACAAACAAATAAATAAATAAATAAACCTTTTTAATATCCTTTTTTTAATGAGTGTCAACCCATTTATATAATACTATGCTCTGTTTGCAGGGAAGTGTGTGAGAGAGGTGGGCCAATGAGTGCTGGTTCTGCGGTGATGTGTTTATAACTGAATAATACAGGCTGTTCATGGAAAGATAGATGGTATTAAGGGTGTAACTAAAAAACAGTATTGTTTGACAAACACTTTTGATGGTATATGCAAGTGCACTTGAGGGTATGTGGAAGTGTAAATGAGGGTACAAATAGTGGAATAGTCTACAGAGGAAAAGGAGTTAAAGGGAAAGTGAGTTAATCTGCACTGACATGTGAGCAACCCCCCACACCACTCCTCTGTGAGAAGAGCAGAGCAGAGCAGAGAAGAGAAGAGTCACAGTCCCCACGTATCAGGCAGTGTTATTCTGCTACCAAATGGATGAGCTCACAACAGAAGAGGCATTTCTTCCTCTCTGCTCCACCTGTGGCATACTCTGGAGTTCAAGGCACTGGAAAACTATGGCACATCTAAGTTCTATCAATGATTACTCCTTAGTATGCACTGGGCTCTCATTTCAATTGCATCTAATTCAGTCTAGGGTCACACCAGTTGACAGGAAGCTGGCAAATGTTGTCTCATTGTAAGGAAGAGCAAGAAAGATGACACGGGTAATTATGGACCTGTCAGTCTCACTCCAGTGCCTGGTAAAATTATGGAGAAAAAGATGATGGGAGTTATGGAAAAACAGCTGAAGGACAATTCTGTCATAGGTTGCAGCCAACACAAGTTCACGAGGGGTAGGTCCTCTTTAACTTAAGGTCTTATTGTGACACGTTTATCCCTTTAGCTGAACAAGGGAAGCCAGTTGATGTTATCCTTGAGGATTTCAGTAGAGCTTTTGAAACTTTTTCTCACAGCAACCTTCTGGAATGAATGTCCTGCATATGGCTAGACAGAAATAGAACGTGGTGGGTGAGGAGTTGGCCAATAGGTCAGGCCCAAAAGATTATAGTCAATGGGTTTCATCGGGTCACTGTCAGGGTTCCCCGGGGCTCCATTTAAAAGCTATTCTCTTCCATGTTTTTGTGGATGACTTGCATGCAGGACTAGAAGATGTTCTGAGCAAGTCTGCTGATGATACCAGATGAGGAGGTGCAGTTGCCTCCACTGAGGATGGACAGGACATGCAGAGAGATGTGGACAAGTCAGAGAAATGGGTATCAGTTTTTACTAAGCACCAAGTGCATAAAGCATAACAAGAACAAGTGCTTGATTGTGAACCTGGGTAGGGACAACACTGGACATGCATGCTGACTGGATATGGAACACTGGAGGGCATTCTGAATGGAAAGGATTGGGGTGTATATGGGATCTAAAAAACAATATTGTTTGACAAACTGCTTTGATGGTATAAGAAAGTGTAATTGTTGATGGCATATGGAAGTGTACTTGAGGGTACGTGGAAGTGTAAATGAGGGTACAAATAGTGGAATAGTCTACAGAAGAAAAGGAGTTAAAGGGAAATTGAGTTTATCTGCACTGACATGAGAGCAACCCCCCGCACCACTCCTCTGTGAGAAGAGCAGAGCAGAGAAGAGCAGAGAAGAGACACAGACCCCATGTATCATGTAGTGTTATTCTGTTTACCAAATGGAGGAGGTCACAACAGAAGAGGCAGGCCTTCCTCTCTGCTCCATCTGTGGCATACTCTGGAGTTCAAGGCATTGCAAAGCTATGGCACATGTATGTTCTATCATTGATTAGCCCTTAGTATGCACTGGGCTCTCATTTCAATTGCATCTAATTCAGTCTAGGGTCACACCAGTTGACAGGAAGCTGGCAGATGTTGTCTCATTGTAAGGAAGAGCAAGAAAGGTGACAGGGGCAATTATGAATCAATCCAGTGCCTGGTAAAATTATGGAGACAATGATGGTGGATGTTATGGAAAAACAGCTGAAGGACAATTCTGTCATTGGTCACAGCCAACACAGCTTCCAGAGGGGAAGGTCCTGTTTAACTATCAGACTTTTTATGACAAGGTTAGCAAATTGGTTGATCAAGGGAAGCCAGTTGAAGTTATACTTGAGGATTTCAGTAGAGCTTTTGATACTATTTCTCACAACAACCTTCTGAGCAGAATGTCCTTCATACAGCTAGGCACAAACATAACGTGGTGGGTGAACAGTTGGTCAGTATGTCAGGCCCAAAGGACTATAGTCACTGGGTTCCATCAGGCTGGTAGATGGTCACTATCAGGGTTCCCCAGGGCTCCATTTTAGGGCCACTTCTCTTTCATGTTTTTGTGGATGACTTGCATGCAGGACTAGAAGATGTTCTGAGCAAGTTTGCTGATGAGACCAGATGAGGAGGTGCTGTTGCCTCCAATGAGTGGGGAGAGATGTGGACAAGTCAGAGAAGTGGGTACCAGTTGGTCCTAAGCACCAAGTGCATAAAGTATAACTAGAACAAGTGCCTGATTGTGCACCTGGGTAGGGGCAATCCTGGACATACACACTGACTGGATATGGGACACTAGAGAGTGGTCTGACTGAAAAGGATTGGGGGTCCTGGTCAACATCAAATTGAACATGAGTCTGCAGTGTGCCCAGGCACCCAGGAAGCTCAGCAGTCCATTGGAGTGCATCAAGCAAGGTATTACCAGTTCAGTGAGGGAAAGGATTGTCCCTGTCTGCTCTGCACTGCTGCAGCCTCACCTGGAGCACTGGGTGCACTTCTGGGCACAGAAGAGCATAAAAGACATCAAATTATGGGAGAGTGTGCATAGGATGTCACCAGAACTGAGAAATGTGAAGTTTAGAGTTTCATTAGGATTGACTGCTTGTTCAGACTGGGCCCTTCTCACATCCCACAGCCTGCAAGGACACACAGGGCACACATGGGACATGCACTTCACAGCATCCTTGCACCCCATGCAGAGCCTGGGATCTTCTGTCCCCATGTCTTACTTTTAACATCATACAGACCTCCATTCCACTGCCCCAGGAAGGATCTTTAGTCAGCATGAGGTTCTCCCTGCCAAGGGCCTGGGAATCAGGGCTTGGCCTTTCTGCTTCATAAGAAAAAGCAGGGGTTTCTCAGCATCAGAGCCACCATGCCAGTGCCTTTGCCTGCCTGTAGTCATGGCTTCCAATTATCTGCTCTAACAAGTCCCTGGGGAAGCTTGCTTGTTAGTGTCCCTCAGTGGGCCCATTAATACTCCAAGAATCTTCACTGTTACTTCTGCCTTTGTCTTGTTGAGCACTTTGTGCAGTCTTCTCTCTGCACTGGAGGTTGACGGACTTGTCATCAAGTATCGCCTGGGGCCCATTATCACCTGAAGAGCCTCCTGAGCCTTGTGCCTTCCTGACATCATCTTAAGGTATTCAGAACCTGTACAGCAAAATAGAGAGCAAAATGGAGAGAGCTTAAAGTGGCCAAAGCCGGCAGTTGTTTATTGTTTATTTATTTATATTTGAGTTTAAACAAGTCATTAAAGCAGCACTGTGCAGCTGGTATCAATCCAGAATGTTCCCAATGAGTTCTATTCTGTTACTATGTGGGCAAATGTCCTCCTCAACCTCCCCACCCTATTTCTACTCACATTGGCCCCATGGGACTTGCATCACTTTTTTCACATCAATCTTCTCCTCTGCATTCACCCGCTCAGTGTTAAAATTCATATGCACCAGCTCCAACTAGTTTTCCACAGAGAACCAAAGGCACATGGTCCATGAAAGAATTCCTTTTGTTTTTGGCCAACAAACAGCAGGAAAAGTGTTGCAATTGAATGAACAGTAAAACACAGTGGTCAACTGCATGCCATGTCCATTCCGCTTCTGTTGAGGTTTGTCTTTCACTGGGAAAATTTGTACAAGAAATGAGTTAGACACAGTCATGATGCTGTTGACTTTCAGGAGCTGTTGGCCATCAGGACCCAGGGATATCTCAGGGGAGACGAGTGGGAAGGATGAAAATGTCATCCTATTCTGCTGGGCTGGGCTTCTGGGACTCAGGGAGATCATAAAAGTGGGCAGTGCTGCAGAGAGACAGCTGTGCCCAGGAGCAGCTCTTGTGCACAGCACAGCCTGCAGGTGACAGAAAGAGAGGAGAGAAAGGGGAGAGAGCTTGCAGGATGTGAATGGTCTGAGCAAGATGTGAGCTCAGTGCAGGAGCATTGCTCACAGATCACGACATGGTAAGTCTCACTGCAGACCGTGAGCAGCTTTTCATAGAGGGTTAACTAAAAGCGGGACTAAATGTGGATAGTTCTGAAGCAGAACTGGCTTCAGGCACTGCATGTTTCTTTTCAGGGGAAAAAGACTTCTGTTTTAGCTGAGGGTTTCCATTCTGCAGTATGAAAGCACAGCCCTGAGGGCTGCGTGTCCCAGCACGGCTGCAGTCTGTGCAGACGGGGCTGCAGGCGGGTGCCAAGGGCTGTCCAGCAGAGCAGGGTCCCTGCTGTTAAGGGGGAGATGTGTGAGTGGAAGGAGTCCCCCGGCAGGGCTTCTGCTGCCACAGCTGCTGCCTGTGGCAGAGAGATCACAGCTCCACTGCACAACTGAATGTTTGTAAGGGTGCTTTGCAAGAGGAGAGACAAGACAGGGATTTTCTATTTCCTGGTCTGAGGGAAGGAAAGAGGATTGGAGGGAGAAATCTAAGAGGGGCTTTCAAACATAAACACAGCTCTGAGGCTCCCACATTCTTCTACAGTCAAATGCTTGTTTCGTGAACTGTCACATAAATATCCAGGAGGCTGATATTTGATTAGGAAATGAGAAGGAATTAAGAGCTCCATAATCTTCCGCTCCTTAAGTGATGGTGAAGATCATGAAAATAAATTCAAGTTCTGGAGTTAAATGAATATTTTCCATTTTTCTGTCATTCATTGTGTAGCAAGAGGAGTGTCTCAGAGAATGGTGTGGACTTGTCATCATCTTCTGCACTCTGAACAGGACTCCAAGCGTAGAAACAGCAGATGCCCAACAGCAGCTCCATCAGCGAGTTCCTCCTGCTGCCGTTGGCAGACACGCGGCAGCTGCAGCTCCTGCACTTCTGGCTCTTGCTGGGCATCTACCTGGCTGCCCTCCTGGGCAACGGCCTCATCAGCACAGCCGTAGCCTGCGACCAGCACCTGCACAGCCCCATGTACTTCTTCCTGCTCAACCTGGCCCTCCTCGACCTGGGCTTCATCTCCACCACTCTCCCCAAAGCCATGGCCAACGCCCTCTGGGACACCAGGGCCATCTCCTACGCAGGATGTGCTGCACAGCTCTTTTTCTTTGTCTTCTTCTTCTCAGCAGAGCTTTCCCTTCTCACCATCATGTCCTATGACCGCTACGTTGCCATCTGCAAGCCCCTGCACTACGGGACCTTGATGGACAGCAGAGCTTGTGCCACCATGGCAGCAGCTGCCTGGGGCACTGGGGTTCTCAATTCCCTGTTGCACACTGCCAGTACGTTTTCACTGCCTTTCTGCCAAGGCAATGTTGTCAACCAGTTTTTCTGTGAAATCCCCCAGATCCTCAAGCTCTCCTGCTCAGGCTCCAACCTCAGGGAAGTTGTGCTTCTCATTTTTAGTGTCAGTTTAGGCTTTGGGTGCTTTGTTTTCATAGTTGTGTCCTATGTGCAGATCTTCAAGACCGTGCTGAGGATGCCCTCTGATCAGGGACGGCACAAAGCCTTCTCCACGTGCCTCCCTCACCTGGCTGTGGTCTCCTTGTTTGTCAGCACTGGCATTTTTGCCTACCTGAAACCCCCCTCTTTCTCTTCCCCGTCCATGGACCTGATGGTGGCACTTCTGTACTCTGTGGTACCTCCAGCAGTGAACCCCCTCATCTACAGCATGAGGAGCCAGGAAGTCAAGGATGCAGTGAGGAAAATGATGACAAAATGAGCCAGGAAGTCAAGGATGCAGTGAGGAAAATGATGACAAAATGTGTTTCACAAATATTGAACTGCCCTTCTTTCAGGATTCATGCTTTTGACTGATGCAAACTCTTTGTTTCTTTTTGTTTTGATCAGTTTTTATAACTGTAATGTATTAAAACGTATTCTTTTATATATATATATGTATATATACTATATATATATATATATACTGTATTGCTATTCACTATAACAACATTATTGAAATCAATTACTCTTTAGCTTGTACCTTTGTAGTGTAGACCAGATGCACTGTACATAATGAACCAGGCTCTCTGTGAACCTTAACAGAATAAAGGATGTGCAGTGACTCTGTCTGTCCTCCTTCTTGTGAGACATTTCTGGAGCTGTTGGGGTCGGATGTTCTAAGAAACCCACAGTCCAGCAGGAAGCACATGGCTGTTCATCAAGCTGTGTGGTGACTTCAGCCTGCACCATCTGACAGGCCATCCCTGGGCTCCTGGCTGGGGTCTGTGCTTTCAGGTTCACGTCTGTCAGTGCCTCTGTGTGGTGGTGTTGTGATTTCTATTGTTGATATTCCACCACAGAACATCACGCAGAACAGTGGAAGTTAAAGAGTTAATGTCCTCTTTCTGTGTTACCACTGTTTGGGGCATTTTGGGTTCCCGGTTGGGGGTTGTGGGGTCGGCATCCCCAGAGGACGTGGCGTGAAGACGAAGCAGGGTGGGACTCCGGTGAAGGCTTTACGGCCGCTGATGACTTTACGATCGTGACTCCCTAGAAGTTCGCAGCTAGGTCAGTTACCAAAGTGACACCAAGGAGATGAGCGGTAAAATGGTGATTTATTCAAGCAAACACACACTTATATAAACTATGGCTTTCGAATACACCTACTGCCTTGTACACGTCACTGATCCTTCCAGAAATGGGGGAGGGCCTGCCACGTAACAGCCCGATATTCCCCGTATTTTGCCTAATACACAACATCTCCCCCTCCCCATGCTAAGAAAGCCTAACTTGTTACAATACTCAACACTATAAACCCACTAATACACCCAACTAATAAACCCCATTCATTCCTAACACCTAATCCCTAATTCTTACCCTAAAGCCTATCCTGCATCTTATGATATTCTATTTGCGTGAAAATCATCTTTTCAGCCATACGCTGTAAGCACCCTAGCAAGCAGTGAAATACACATGGCACACACAACATTAATGCAAAAAGTATAAGAAGCCCTACAACTAACATCTTAAGCAACTGCTTGAACCATGGTGCAATTTTATCAAACCAGCTCTCCAACCAATCTCCAAAAGGATCATCCTGTATTCCAGTTTTTCCCGTATGTTCTTTTAACCCCTCCAATTTCTTATGTAAAGATTCACGGTGATCACTCAGATTAAAACAACACATCCCTTCAAAATCCTTGTACCCATGGTTCTGTGCTAGAAGCAAGAAATCAATCGCCGCTCTATTTTGAAGCACGGCATGTCTAATGCTATCAACGTCCACGAGTAGTTCACTTAGCAGTGCGGAAGTCGCATTGGCCTGTCTTATGGACCAACAGGCTAGTCTTTCTATCTCCTTCAGTGCCTGCGCTGCGGCAACTCCTGGGGTTAAAATGGATGCGAAGATTCGTGCAGTTGGTCCCCAAAGGCAAACTCCGTCACCGCAGTCCGACTTCAGCGTATGGATGTTCTGCTTCTTCTGAGCTTTAGTCATGTCTCTGGCCAACTGTACCCTCTCGAAGGCACGTGGGGACAGGGTGGTTAGCCTTCCCAGATAACAAGGTCCCTCCACAGCATTTGCTGGTACCCCTTGCCATGTCCAGTCACCACAAATCAAGAATATACCTGGCAGTAGTGCCTTTGCAGTGAAGTTGTTCCAGATATATCTCTCCGATCCCTGTCCCTTTGCCCTGTTTGTTTGGCCCAAGTAATCCACAAATTCCCAGGTTGTTGAATCAAATGAACACCCCCCACCGGTGACCAACACAGAGACAAAAGACACAACAGCATTAACATGGCAGTTCTTGTAGGCAGCAGGGATTGTTTCTCTGGGATCTTAGGTTTCTTTTTCTTCAGTATCCACAAGGAAGTTCTTCTGCGCTCCGTCAGTTCAGGATTCCTTGGGCGTCCGATCAAGAGGTCCTAGAAGAGGATACTCAGCTCTTGTTAATTCCCCGACAATTTCTTTTTCACCACCAACCTCTGGCTTAATTTTTCTTGATGGCACCCAACGTATATCTCCCGTGCCCTTACATTCTATCGCTGCACTCCGGACCGTATCCCAGCTGCTCTCTGACTCTGGCTGTCTCAGCTCCCCGCAGGGAAAAGCACGTGATGCCCTCACACTATCGTCGTTTGACTCCTGTTTTGGGTACTCTTCTCTCTCTTGTTTTGTTTGATTTGGTTACATATAGTAAATTACCCTTCCTCCACAGATTGTTGCCACTGTATTTTCACTTTGTTAAAACTATCTGCTCACCCTCTGCCCTTCCCCCTCTCCCGGAGCTCAGGGCTAGCACATGCCAGATCACAGCAAACCCCTTTGGTTTTTGGTTTTTGTTTGTTTGTTTGTTTTTGTTTTTGTTTTGTTTTTTTCAACTTTACTCCTTAATCTCTCCTTTATTCTTTTCCTGGTCCCTCCATCTTAAGAGCATCGCATAGAGGACTAAGGACCATTACGTTCCTTGGAACTTGCTGGCTTCTTTTTAATCTCCTCATCTGACAGTGGCACTTCTCTACTCTGTGGCTCCTCCAACAGTTAACCCTATTGTCTACAGCATGAGAAACAGGGAGATCAAGCACGCTCTCAGCAGAGTGTTGCAATAAGCACTATTCCAGCTTTCATAAATTGCACATCATTCCATTCCTGCTCTCGTTACACTGCCACAGTGCACTGAGGACTTGAGTCCTCTCCTTTGTGCAGGTCTGAAGGTCTTGTGTGTCTGACAACAGTCCTGTTGTCTCTACAGCAGCACTCCGGGGCTGCAGTCAGTAGCTGGCAATATGAACAGCTGTTTCAGAGCTGGTCTCCTTGCAGGCACTGCCATAACAAGAGGGCCTCTTCAGAGCAGGACCAGAGAACTGGAGGCCTCTTCCAAAGCTGGTGTAAGGAATATACCTCAGGAGCTGCTCCCTGAGATGACCTTGAGATTTTCTGGTGCTCTTCACTGCATGACCTGGACAGATTCAAGAGTCCCAAGGAGATCTGTAAGGGACTCAGGGCAGTCCCTGTAAAGCTATTTACTAAGACAGAGAAAAAGAAAATGATAATAATTATGACCTATGCATGTATACATATATGATACATATAGTATATTTTCACATGCGTACCATATAGGCAGTTGCAAACGTATGCATAGATACCAATAGATATGCATATCTGTTTACACGTCCAGGACCTTTTGCAGGGGTTTTAACAGCCAAGGGGTTAACTGCAGGAGCTGGAGCAGCTGTTGGGCTGTTGCAGGAATTGGAGCAACTGCAGAGCTCACCGCCAGAGCTGGAATCACCACAGGAATCATCTTAGGGCAGATCTCTCAGGGACATTCTTGAATAATTGTTTAATCTGAGACATAACCTGAAACACATTAAGGACACATAGCAATGGGAGCATGCTGGTTTGAGCATCCCACAGATAGTCAAAATCCTCAGGGGTTAGAGCAACTAGCTCTGGAGCTCCAGGGAAAGAAGAAGTGAGAGGGAGGCTTTGGGACTGCTGGAAAGTGGACTGGATGATCTTGTAGGTCCTTTCCAACCTTGTGATTCTGTGATTCTATGAAAGTGTCCTCCCTTCTCTCCTCCATAGCCAGGCTCCCTGAGGGCACAAAGTAAAGGGTGTCATTACTAGTCCTATCAACAATCATAGAATCATAGAACTACTCAGGTTGGAAAAGACCTCAAAGATCATAGAGTCTAACCACAGCCTAATCATAGTATCCCAACTCTAACAACCCTCTGCTAAATCATATCTCTGAGCACCACATCCAAATGGCTCTTAAACACATCCAGAGACGGTGACTCAACCACCTCCCAAGGGAGATTATTCCCGTGTTTATCTACCCTTTCTGTATAGAAGTGTTTCCTAATGCCCAACCAAACTTACCTTGGTGCAACTTGTGGCCATTTCCCCTCATCCTGTAACTTGTCACTAGTGGGAAGAGACCTCCCCGCTCTCACTGTAAGCACCTTTCAGATACTGGAAGAGAGCGATAAGGTCTCCCCTCAGCCTCCTCTTCCCCAGACTAAACAGCCCCAGCTTCCTCAGCCTCACCACATAGCGCTGATTTTCTAAGCCCTTCACAAGCCTCTTTGCCCTTCTCTGGACCTGCTTCATTACCTCTATGTCTTTTTTGTACTGAGGTGCCCAAAACTGGACACAGTACTCGAGGTGAGGCCTCACCAATGCCGAGTACAGGGGCAAGATGACTTACTTAGTCCTGCTCACCACACCATTCCTGACCCAAGTCAGGATGCCATTGGCCCTCTTGGCCAGCTGGGCACACTGCTGGCTCATATTCAGCTGACTGTCCATCAGCACACCAAGGTCCCTTTCCAGCAGGCAGCTTTGCCAGACACACCTCCCCAAGCCTGTAGGGTTGCCTGGGGTTGTTGTGACCAAAATGCAGGACCCGACACTTGGCCCTGTTGAAACTCATGCCGTAAACCTTGGCCCATCAATTGAGTCTATGGTCCCTCTGTAGTGCCCTTCTCCCCTCAGGCAGATCAACACTCCCTCCCTAGTTGGTGTCATCTGCGAACTTACTGAGGGTGCACACAATCCCCCCATCAAGATCACAGAATCACAGAATTGTAGGGGTTGGAAGGGACCTCTAGAGATCATCAAGTCCAACCCCCCTGCCAAAGCAGCCCCCTACACCAAGTCACACAGGTAGGCATCCAGGCGGGTCTTGAATATCTCCAGAGAAGGAGACTCCACCGCCTCCCTGGGCAGCCTGTTCCAGTGCTCCGTCACCCTCAATGTAAAGAAGTTCTTGCACACATTCATGTGGAACTTCCTATGCTGAAGTTTCAGCCCATTTCCCCTAGTCCGGTCCCCACGCACTACTGAAAAGAGACCAGCCTCGCCACTATGTTTCCCAGACATCAGGTATTTATAAACCTGAATCAAATCCCCTCTCAGCCTTCTTTTCTCAAGGCTAAACAGACCCAGTTCCCTAAGTCTCTCCTCATAGGGGAGATGCTCCAGGCCCTTCACCATCTTTGTGGACCTCTGTTGAACTCTTTCCAAGAGATCCCTGTCTTTTTTTGTACTGGAGAGCCCAGGACTGGACACAGTACTCCAGATGAGGCCTCACCAGAGCAGAGAAGAGGGGGAGGATCACCTCCCTTGACCTACTGGACATGCTCGTTTTCATGCATCCCAGGATGCCATTGGCCTTTTTGGCTACAAGTGCACAGGCTGCCTCATGGCCAACCTGTCGTTCACCAGGATGCCCAGGTCCCACTCATCAGAGCTCCTCTCCAGCAGGTCTTCCCGCAGCCTGTACTGGTGCATGCAGTTATTTCTTCCTAGGTGCAAGACTCTACACTTGCTTTTGTTAAACCTCATCCGGTTTCTTACTGCCCAGCTCTCCAGCCTGTCCAGGTCTCGCTGAATGGCAGCACAGCCTTCATGTGTGTCAGCCAATCGTCCCAAATTCGTGTCATCCTCAGACTTGCTGAGGGTGGTCACTATTCCCTCGTGAAGGTCGTTGATGAAGATGTTGAACAAGACCAGACCCAGCACAGATCCCTGGGGGACACCGCTAGTCACAGGCCTCCAGCCAGACACCGCACCACCAACGACAACCCTCTGCTCTCTGCCAGTCAGCCAGTTCTCAACTCACCTCACAGTTCACTCATCTATCCCACACTTCTTCAGATATGTTCAAAGGATGTTCTGGGAGACAGTATCAAATGTCTTGCTGAAATCAAGGTAGACAACATCCACCGCTCTCCCCCCATCCACCCAGCCAGTGAAAGTATCACAGATGGCTACCAAGTTGATTGAGCATGACCTCCCCTTTGTGAACCCATGCTGACTACTCCTGATAACCTCCTTTTCTCCCAGTTGTCTGGAGATGGCATCCAGTACCAGCTGTTCCATCACCTTTCCAGGGACAGAGGTGAGGCTGCCTGGCCTGCAATTACCCAGATCTTTCTTCTTTCTTTTTTTTGAAGACCAGAGTGACATTGTCTGTCGTCCAGTCTTCAGGCACCTCCCCCATTCCCCAAGACCTTTCAAAGATGATAGCGAGTGGTTCAGCAATCACTTCTGCCAGCTCCCTCAGCACCCATGGATGCACCCCATCAGGTCCCACAGATTTATGAACATCAGTGTGGCCTAGTTGCTCACGGTCTACCTCTTTCCTGACTAAAGGGAAGTCTTCCATTCCCCAGAACCTCTCACTAAGCACCAGGGTCTGGGATTCCTGAGGGAGAGCTTTTTCACTGAAGACAGAAGCAAAGATGGACTTCAGTATCATCACAAGGTAGGGGACGGAACAGTGGGGGGGGCCCTACAACATCACATCCCGAATCCTTGGTAACGCCTACAACATCTCCCCCTCCCCATGCTCAATATAGCTTTGCCCCTGTTCAGGCACTGCCGAAATAGCTGCTTCAGGATTGGAATGTCCCACATGAAAAGCTCTATTGGATATGATACAGGAGAAGCTCAAAAGCCCTTTTGATTGGCAAAGTGTGGCCAGGGCAGTCCCATCGCCCACCCAAAAGGTGCTTTTGAAAGTAAATGGGAGTCATTAGGACTGGACTTAGCATCCAGCCTTTCTAGTAACTAGAACTGTGTGTCTCTTGCCTAGTGGTATTGCTTTGAAACTTGAGGTGTTATAGATAATCTTAGTAATGGTTTGACATACTGTGTGATATTCTGTGTTACCAATGCAGTCTCAAGAACTAGAATTTTAGGCATTATCCAGGTTGTTGTGTGCTTCTTCTATTTTAGTAGAAGATCAAATGCATATTATACAGAATTTGATGTGATCAGCGCTAGAATCTATGGGAATAGCTCTTTTAGTATATTAGTAATGCTCGGTTATGATGTTATTAGTCTATTAATTAACTTCTACTAATTTGCAAAACAAAACCTGGAAAGAAATCCCAGGCAAAGAGATGACCCTGTCTCACAGAATGAATACCTCTCTTTTACCCTACTAATCAGAAGTTTTAAGATATGACCATGCATCATTTGAGGCCAAGGTGCACGCTAAGACAGCTAAATTTGATAGTTTAATTTGTTTTCCAAGCAGGTGTTCCACTTGGGCTCTGTATCACGCACTGGCCAAGAGGATATGGTGTACAACTGGAAGAAATCCTACAAGCCCTGAAAGCAGGAGAGAATCTGTGATGGGTGAGAGAGGAAAGGTGCACTTTGAAGCAGAGGACGCCCTGCTGGCACTGCCTGTCGCATCCACCACCAACCCGGTTTGCTGTTTCTCAAGGGTCAATAAGTAATAATGCCCCTAGTGATACTCTAGCGCATTTGTCCTCTGATATTGGTTCTATTTGACATGCTACTTCATAAAGCTGCACGATCATTAATCATTATTATAATCATTATTAGCCCAAATACATGGTTATTAGCATCCTAAAAGCATTTGTTGCACAAATTTTAGTGGTCATTAAAAATCAATATAACAGAGTAGATGAATGTTGAAAAATTTTCCTAACTAGATACAGATTAACACAATGGGACCCTCATGGATTTATTTCCAGGTTGAAGAAACTTAGGTTGCAGAGCAAACATGTTTGTTCTTTTTAGTGGGCTTAACAGTAATGTTGTTATGCTGTGTTTGACTTGTTGCTTTTTTCACTTTTAGAGTACTGTCAGTCAAGGCCTTGACTGAGTTAAAATGGTTATGTTATTAATATAGGTAGCGTTGCTATTCTATAGGCAGTAGCTTGCTAATTAATAAAAATAAATAAATAAATAAATAAATAAATAAATAAATAAGGTGGAATTGTTGTAATACAAGAATAATTTTACAGAGCAGCAGCCATGGATCAAGATAAGCACTTCACAGAGCAGCAGCTGTGGAGCAGGATAAACAGCATGAGAACCAAGGACGCCCCTAGGATGAGAATGAATGGCTTGCAGCTTTGGAGGGGAGTTTTAGGGTTGTTATTGCAGTAGCTTTCCTTCAATTAGTCTGTGTGATTTTTGGAAGCCCTTGTCTGTCTGGTATAAAAGTATGGCTTTTTGGGCAATAAATGGACACAGCAATAATTAACCATATTGGTGTATGGCTGCTTTTCAGTGCCCACTGACCTTTTATCTTCATGTTCGCCAACAGGTTGGCAAGTTGACAGACCTAGGTTGGTCTCTCCTCCAGGACTGGGATAAAGTTGATATCCTGTGAAATGGTAACCTGGGTTCTCCTTGCTGTAATCATGGGGCTTATAGGTTGTATGGCCACTATTATTATCTGCTGTAAGTGTTCATAACTGTCTATCTAATCATTACAGGTCAAGCTGACTGGGAAACACCTTAAAGTTTGCAACTGGTCTAGAAGGGTATGAGCGTTATTAAGATTCCAGCTAAAAGATGTTGTCAGCATTGTGTATTATGAAGAAACCATGGTTATTGATCTAAATGTCAGAGTACCTGTGGTGTGAGTGAGACACAGCATGGCTCAGGGGTGAGTGTGGAGCCCCGATCCACAGTTCCTCCCTCTTGAGAGGGAAATGGCCGAAGACGGATGAAGTGAAAGACTCTGGTTGTCTGTCTACACATATGTACTTTCTGCTTATATGTAAGAAGACGTGAGTTTGTACTCTAGAGTTTAGGAAGAGGGTCCCGAGGAGAGGTGTATGTTCCAACCGTCAAATGAGTGTCAACCCATTTATGTAGTACTATGTACTGCTTGTGAGGAAGTGTGTGAGGGATGTGGTTCAATCACTGCTGCTTCTGTGGCAAAGAAGAATCCCCTTGTCCTCATGGGGGACTTCAATTTCCCCGACATATGCTGGGAGTACAGCACATCACAGAGGAAACAATCTAGGAGGTTTATGGAGTGCATAGAGGATGCTTTCCTGATGCAGCTGGTCAGAGAGCCCACGAGAGGAACTGCCCCACTAGACCTGCTGTTCACAAACAGGGATGGTCTGGTAGGAGATGTGGAGGTTGGGGGCTGCCTTGGGCAGAGTGACCATGAAATGATACATTTCTCGATTCATAGTGGAGCTTGGAGAGGGAATAATAGAACTGCTACCTTGGACTTCCGGAGGGCGGACTTTGATTTGTTCAAGAGACTAGTAGGGGGAGTCCCCTGGCATTCAGTCTTAGCGAACAAAGGGGTCCAAGAGAGCTGGTTGCTCTTCAAGAAGGAAGTCCTAAGGGCAGGCGGTCCCCCTGAGCTGCAAAATGAGCCGGCGGGGAAGAAGACCGGGGTGGATGAAGAGGGAGCTGTTCTTGAGGCTCCGAGAGAAAAAGAGAATCTACCGCCTGTGGAAGGAGGGACGGGCAACTGAGAATGAATTCAAGGAAGTCGTTAGGATATGTAGGAGTGAAATCAGAAAGGCAAAAGCCCAGCTCGAATTTAACTTGGCTGGGAGTGTGGATCTACCTGGGGGTAGCGAGGCCCTACAGAGGGATCTGGACAGGCTGGAGAGCTGGGCTGAAGCCAATGGGATGAGGTTCAACAAGACCAAATGCCGGGTCCTGCACTTCGGCCACAACAACCCCAGGCAGCGCTACAGGCTTGGGGCGGAGTGGCTGGAGGACTGTGTGCAGGAAGTGGACCTGGGGGAACTGATTGATGCACGGCTGAACATGAGCCCACAGTGTGCCCGGGTGGCCAGGAGGGCCAACAGCATCCTGGCTTGTATCAAGAATGGTGTGGTGAGCAGGACTAGGGAAGTCATCCTGCCCCTGTACTCGGCATTGGTGAGGCCTCACCTCGAGTACTGTGTCCAGTTTTGGGCACCTTAGCACAGGAAGGGCATGGAGGTACTGGAGCAGGTCCAGAGAAGGGCAACGAGGCTCGTGAAGGGCTTGGAGAATCAGCCCTACGAGGAGAGACTAAGGAAGCTGGGGCTGTTTAGTCTGAGGAAGAGGAGGCTGAGGGGAGACCTTATTGCCGTCTGCCAGTACCTGAAAGGTTCTTACAGTGAGAGTGGGGCAGGTCTCTTCTCACTAGTGACAAGTGACAGGACGAGGGGAAATGGCCTCAAGTTGCGCCAGGGCAAGTTCAGGTTGGATATTAGGAAGAACTTATTTACCAAAAGGGTGGTTAGGGACTGGAATGGGATACACATGGTTAGGTACTGGAATAGGCTCCCCAGGGAGGTGGTTGAATCGCCATCCCTGGATGTGTTTAAGAGCCGTTTGGATGTGGTACTCAGGGATATGATTTAGCAGAGGTTTTTTTAGAGATGGGGTACTGGTGAGGCTGCGGTTGGACTTGATGATCTTCAAGGTTTTTTCCAACCTGGGTAATTCTATGATTCTATGATTCTAAAAGCTCTACTAAAATCCTCAAGTATAACTTCAACTGGCTTCCCTTGATCAACCAATTTGCTAACCTTGTCATAAAAAGTCTGATAGTTAAACAGGACCTTCCCCTCTGGAAGTTGTGTTGGCTGTGGCCAATGACAGAATTGTTCTTCAGCTGTTTTTCCATAACTCCCACCATCACTTTCTCCATAATTTTACCTGGCACTGGAGTGAGACTGACAGGTCCATATTGCCTGTGTCACCTTTCTTGCTCTTCCTTACAATGAGACAACATTTGACAGCTTCCTGTCAACTGGCATGACCCTAGACTTTTTTAGAAGCCATTGAAATGGGAGCCCAGAGCAAACTAAGGTGTCATCAGCAAAAGAACGTAGACGTGCCATAGCTTTGCAATGCCTTGAACTCTGGAGTATGCCACAGATGGAGCAGAGAGGAAGAACTGCCTCTACTGTTTTGAGCTCATCCATTTAGTAAGCTGAATAACACTACCTGATACATGGGGACTGTATCTCTGCTCTGCACTGCTAAGTTCGTAGAGGAATGGTGCAGGGGGTTGTTCTCATTTCAGTGCAGATGTGCTCACTTTCTCTTTTTCCTCTGTAAACTATTCCAATATTTGTACCCCCATTTACACTTCCACATACCCTCAAGTACACTTCCATATGCCATTAACAATTATACTTACTTATACCATCGAAGCAGTTTGTCAAACAATACTGTTATTTACTTCCCATAAGCACCCTTAATACCATATACCTTTCCTTTAACAATCCCTATTGTTCAGTTATAAACACTTCACTACAGAACCTGCACTGATTGAACCACATCCCTCACACACTTCTGCACAAGCAGTTGTCATGGTTTTGCAATGTTGTAATGTTGGTATCAGTATTCCACATCATAACATCATGTTAAGCATAGATAAGTTTGTCGAATCTGCTGCTCACAAAAGAAGACTGAATGTCCCAGGGAACACCACAGTCAGTCATATGACACGGACTCTATATAATCTCACTTCAGTGCTGGACTTGCTCTCTTGGACCTTGCCAGCCAGGGGGGAGCCTTGTGGGAGCGTTCCAGCTGTTTCGCCTAGAGTTACAGTAGGCCTCTCGGTTTCAGGACTCACTCTCTCTTATTTTACTTGATTCGTTAGCCTTAGTTCCAATTATATTGTGTTATATTGTGTTATTCTGTATTCTGATATAGTATTTAGTAAATAAGTGTGCCTCCTTAGATTGTTGCCGCTGTATTTATTTCCCTTTTTCCCTTTTCCTTTTGGGATAGCGGCCCTGCAGGCCGTCTATTCCTCTGTCATGGGTGCAGGTAGATTTTCGGTTAACCCATGACAGCAGTACATAGTATTGCATAAATGGGTTGACACTCATTTGTCGGGTGGAATGTACACTTCTCCTCATGACCCTCTTCCTAATCTATAGAGTACAAACTCCCGTCTTCTTACATACAAGCAGAAAGTACATATGAGTGGACAGACAACACAGAGTCTTTCACCTCATCATCTCTGGCCATTTACCTCGCAGGAGGAAGGAAACACTGATCGGAACTCAGCACTCAACCCACAGCTCACCTCCCTAGGTGCAGCATGGATGGCTGCACCCTGTGTAGGATGTCTGCTCAGGACGTATGGGCTCCCCTTACCATACACATATACCCGGTCTGCCTATGGATGGTCCTTGTCTGTCCCTGTAGTGATCAGAAGAGAAAGGGAGTCCTTCTGAGAAATGTCAGGGTGCGCCAAAAGAGTCTCCCTCTCAGCTGGTCCTGCCGCCGAATAGAGCTGGTTCCATCTGGGCCACCAAATTGACTTGAGGAATTAAACTCTATAACCCAGTGTTGTATTATAAAGCAGGTATGCATTTATTCAGAGCTGGGTTCAAGGAGGATCACTCCTCCTGTCTTGCACACTAGGAAGCAGAAGCATTACATATTTCAAAGCCAAGCTCATACATATCCAATAGATTTCCTGGAACCCAACTACTTATTCATTGTTTCCAGTAACTCTTTTACATACTGCCTCTCCCTCTGGCACATGCACAGTTTGTAGCGGGGGGTCTCCCTCCAGTGCTCGTGGGGATGAAGTCAGATGTCTTTCTCGCGAAGGCTCAAAGTCTTCCTTTCTCTGTCCTTTTTACCCTGTCATGTTTGATAGAAGTTGTCTGGTACTGGACACCTTCTTGGGCAATGTTCTCTTTAGTATGCAGGATGTTCTTCCTTTATGTTAGCTACACATCCTACTTGGTTTTGGGCCCACATACCTAACTTTTGACTATGAGATGAACTGTTTTACTGTATCAGTTTGTCCTAACAGATCGTGTTTGCCTAGCAGAAGTGGAAATGCCTCATCTGGAAAGCCCTGCTCCTGGCCCTTAATAAAAAAGACATGCAGACTGAAAGGAAGAATCAGGTAAATGGGGGCCTTTCATGAAGATGAAGTATCCTAGGCTTTGGGGAATGTCAGAAGAAAAGGACTAGTGGAACATGTCAACATTGCTATAGTTATAATACAGTTGGGATAACACAGCTGGGACAATGCAGCTGGATGTACAGCTAAGACAATACCGCTGGGGTATGCATAAGGGGAAGGTAGCCAAATAAACTGGCTTTGACTGATTGAGTAGAGGAACTGGGTCAAAGTAACCCAAGGAAGACTTCTGACTTCTTCCCAACGACCACCAGAGTGAGACCCCCACTACAGACTGCGCACGCGTCAGTAGGAGGGACAGCATGTACATGAGTTCCCAGAAAAACAATGAATATGTTAATGATTTCTTGGAAATTTGATGAATGTGTATATGCTTGCTCTATAACTTTCTAACGCTTCTGTCCATTGGGGCACATGATAGGAGGAGCCATCCCCCATGTGCCCAGCGCTGAATAAACAGGTACCTACTTTGTAACCTAACTCTGGTTATAGAGTCAGATTCCGCACATCAGACAAGGACAGGGACCCTCTGAATTCCCCTTTGCAGGGTGGTCATTCAGCTGAGGCAATCAGTGTGGGTGTTTCATCTCAAGATGTAAAACCCCGGGGTTGAAAGGGGATTCAGTTCCCCACAGCTGTTCCAAATATTGTGATGAGAAAATGAATCAAGTTCTTCCCAAGGAAGATGCACTATGCCAGGAGGTACAGCCCTATGGTCACTCCAACCCCTCCAATGATCCCAGTGGCTGCTCCAAATTCAATCACAGGTCCTGTGGTGATTCCAGCTCTGGCAATGAGCTCTGCAGTTGCTCCAACTACTGCAATAGCCCAGCAGCCACTCCAGCTCCTACAGTGAACCATGCGGCTGTTAAAGCCCCTACAGCGGATCCTGGACTTCCAAACAGATACACATACATATTAGTATCTATTCATATCTATTTGCAACAGCATATATTGTATATATGTGAAAATCTATTATATATCTTATATATGTATGCATATACATGTGCCATAATTATTATCCTTCTCTTTGTCTTAGTAAATAGTTGTAACATAACGCGCAAATTCTAAACCAATGCACTGCCTCAAGTCCCTTCCTGATCTCCTCAGGGCTCATGAAACTAACATTGTCAGTCAGTGAAGAGCACCAGAAGATCTCGAGGTCTTCTCAGGGAGCAGCTCCTGAGGTATATTCCTTACACCAGCTTTGGAAAACGCCTCCAGTTCTCTGGTCCTGCTCTGAGGGGGCCCACTTGTTATGGCAGTGCCAGCAAGGAGACCAGCTCTGACACAGCCGTTCATATTGCTGGCTACAGACCGCAGCACAGCAGTGCTGCTGTAGAGACAACAGGATTGTAGTCAGACACACGAAATCTTCAGGCTTGCACAAATGAGAGAATGTGAGAGCACCGTGGCAGTGTAAAGAGAGCAGGAATGAACAGAGCACGTTGTGCTGCTGTTTATGGCTCCCTTCCCCGTAGCCAGACAAGGTAGGAAGAGAGAAGAGCTAAGGAAAATCTACTCTGAGTGCACTTAAAAATCCCTTAACCAGTTCAGGGAATCTGGTTCCATGTTTACATATGCTCTTGGAGTGAGAAATGGAATTTAGGTAGGAAAGAAGTGAAATACATTTGTATTTATAAGTTCAAGCATTTTTTTTTATATTTTTATTTATTATTTATTTATTTATTTATTTATTTTTTGTGGGTTGCTATATCACACACAGTCAAACAATCAAAGATGCATAAAACATAAAGAACCATCACTGGGAATCCTGAGACGAAGATGTGCACTTTCTGGAAGCTGGAATAGTGCGTATTGCAACACCTTCCTGATAGTGTGCTTGATCTCCCTGTTCCTCATGCTGTAGATAATAGGGTTCAGTGTTGGAGGAACCACTGAGTACAGAAGTGCCACTGTCAGATCCAGGAGTGGGGAGGAAATGGATGGGGGCTTCAGGTTGGCAAAAAATGCAGTGCTGAGAAACAGGGAGACCACAGCCAGGTGAGGGAGGCACGTGGAGAAGGCTTTGTGCCTTCCCTGCTCAGAGGGCATCCTCAACACAGCAAGGAAAATCTGCACATAGGACACAACAATGAAAACAAAGCACCCAAAGGCTAAACTGACACTAAAAATGAGAAACACAACTTCCCTGAGATTTGATTCTGAGCAGGAGAGCTTGAGGATTTGGGGGATTTCACAGAAAAACTGGTTGACAACATTGCCTTGGCAGAGAGGCAGTGAAAACGTACTGGCAGTGTGCAAAATGGAATTGAGAAACCCAGCGCCCCAGGCAGCTGCTGCCATGGTGGCACAAGCTCTGCTGTCCATCAAGGTCCCGTAGTGCAGGGGCTTGCAGATGGCAACGTAGCGGTCATAGGACATGATGGTGAGAAGGTAACACTCTGCTGAGGCAAAGAAGACAAAGAAAAAGAGCTGTGCAGCACATCCTGCGTAGGAGATGGCCCTGGTGTCCCAGAGGGCGTTGGCCATGGCTTTGGGGAGAGTGGTGGAGATGCAGCCCAGGTCGAGGAGGGCCAGGTTGAGGAGGAAGAAGTACATGGGGGTGTGCAGGCGCTGGTCGCAGGCTACGGCTGTGCTGATGAGGCCGTTGCCCAGGAGGGCAGCCAGGTAGATGCCCAGCAAGAGCCAGAAGTGCAGGAGCTGCAGCTGCCGCGTGTCTGCCAACGGCAGCAGGAGGAACTCGCTGATGGAGCTGCTGTTGGGCATCTGCTGTTCCTGGGCTTGGAGTCCTGTTCAGAGTGCAGAAGGTAATGACAAGTTCAGACCATTCGCAGAGATACTCCTCCTGCTACAATATGACATGATTTCATTCTCCTACAACAGTGTACATTTAGCACCATTAGTTGCATTTCATTTCATGTCGTTCAGCATTCCTTAAGCAGAAGCAGCATTTGGAGCTCTAAACTTCCTCTTATTTTATTATATTATCCCATCTCCCTGGATATTTTCATCTGTTTCATGTCTCATATCCTTACCCCAACTGCTCTTACAACCCCAAACCCAGTCACTGTGCCTTTCAACTTCAGTTAGAAAAAGCTGCCTGTTCCCAGGTTAAGTGAATTATTCATGTCTGCTGAAAATGATGATCATTTCAATTGGTTCCATGCTTTGAGAAAGAGGAGACTGACAGCACATCATGTGTGACTGTTCAAAAAACAAGCAATTGATTGATTAAAAATTCTCAGAGCTGTGACAGCCCCTTTTAGATTTCTTCCACCAATTTTTCTCCCTTCCCTCAGACCAGGAAATAGAAAATCCCTGCCTTGGCTCTCCTCTTGCAACGCACCCTTACAAACATTCAGTTGTGCAGTGGAGCTGTGATTTCCCTGCCCCAGGCAGCAGCTGTGGCAGCAGAAGCCCTGCCGGGGGACTCCTTCCCCCCACACATCTCCCTGTGCACAGAGGGTCCCTGCTCTGCAGGGCAGCCCTGGGCACCGGCCTGCAGCCCCGTCTGCACAGACTGCAGCCGTGCTGGGACACGCAGCCCTCAGGGCTGTGCTTTCATACTGCAGAATGGAAACCCTCAGCTAAAACAGAAGTCTTTTTCCCCTGAAAAGAAACATGCAGTGCCTGAAGCCAGTTCTGCTTCAGAACTATCCACATTTAGTCCCGCTTTTAGTTAACCCTCTATGAAAAGCTGCTCATGATCTGCAGTGAGACTTACCGTGTCATAGTATTTGAGCAATGCTCCTGCACTGAGCTCACATCCCGCTCTGACCGATCACATCCTGCAAGCTCTCTCCCCTTTCTCTCCTCTCTTTCTGTCACCTGCAGGCTGTGCTGTGCACAAGAGCTGCTCCTGGGCACAGCTGTCTCTCTGCAGCACTGCCCACTTTTATGATCTCCCTGAGTCCCAGAAGCCCAGCCCAGCAGAATAGGATGACATTTTCATCCTTCCCACTCCTCTCCCCTGAGATATCCCTGGGTCCTGATGGCCAACAGCTCCTGAAAGTCAACAGCATCATGTCTGTGTCTAACTCATTTCTTGTACAAATTTTCCCAGTGAAAGACAAACCTCAACAGAAGCGGAATGGACATGGCATGCAGTTGACCACTGTGTTTTAGTGTTCATTCAATTGCAACACTTTTCCTGCTGTTTGTTGGCCAAAAACAAAAGGAAATCTTTCATGGACCATGTGTTTCTGGTTCTCTGTGGAAAGCTAGTTGGAGCTGGTGCATATGAATTTTAACACTGAGCAGGTGAATGCAGAGGAGAAGATTGATGTGAAAAAAAGAGATGCAAGTCCCATGGGGCCAATGTGAGTAGAAATAGGGTGGGGAGGTTGAGGAGGACATTTGCCCACACAGTAACAGAATAGAACTCATTGGGAACATTCCGGATTGATACCAGTTGCACAGTGCTGCTTTAATGACTTGTTTAAACTCAAATATAAATAAATAAACAATAAACGACTGCTGGCTTCGGCCACTTTAAGCTCTCTCCATATTGCTCTCTATTTTGCTGTACAGGTTCTGAATACCTTAAGATGATGACAGGAAGGCACAAGGCTCAGGAGGCTCTTCAGGTGATAATGGGCCCCAGGCGATACTTGATGACAAGTCCATCAACCTACAGTGCAGAGAGAAGTTTGCACAGAGTGCTCAACAAGACAAAGGCAGAAGTAACAGTGAACTTTCTTGGAGTATTAATGGGCCCACTGAGGGACACTAACAAGCAAGCTTCCCCAGGGACTTGTTAGAGCAGATAAGTGGAAGCCATGACTACAGGCAGGCAAAGGCACTGGCATGGTGGCTCTGATGCTGAGAAACCCCTGCTTTTTCTTATGAAGCAGAAAGGCCAAGCCCTGATTCCCAGGCCCTTGGCAGGGAGAACCTCATGCTGACTAAGGATCCTTCCTGGGGTAGTGGAATGGAGGTCTGTACGATGTTAAATGAAAGACAAGGGACAGAAGATACCAGACTCTGCATGGGCTGCAAGGATGCTGTGGAGTGCATGTCCCATGTGTGCCCTGTGTCTCATCACAGGATGTGGGATGTGAGAATGGCCAAGTCTGAAAAAGCAGTCAATCCCAGTGAAACTGTGAACTTCAGATCTCTCATTTCCAGTGCCCACCTTTGCACACCCTCCCATAGTTTGATGTCCTTTATGTTCTGTGTTGCCCAGAATTGCACCCAGTGCTCCAGATGTGGCTGTAGCAATGCAGAGCAGACAGGGACAATCCTTTCCCTCACCCTGCTGGCAATACCTTGCTTGATGCACTCCAATGGACCACTGGCTCTCCTGGCTGCCTGGGCACACCGCTGACTCACATTCAATTTGATGCTGACCATGACCTCCAATCTTTTCAGTCAGACTTCTTTCCAGTGTCCTATATCCAGTCAGTGTGTATGTCCAGGGTTGCTCCTACCCAGGTGCACAATCAGGCACTTGTTCTTGTTCTGCTTTATACACCTGGTGCTTAGGACCAACTGATACCCACATCTCTGACTTGTCCACATCTCTCTGCAAGTCCTCTCCACCCTCACTGGAGGCAACAGCACCTCCAATCAGCAAATTTGCTCAGAACAACTCCAAGTCCTGCATGCAGGTCATCTGCAAAAACATGAAAGAGAAGTGGCCCTAAAATGGAGCCCTGGGGAACCCTGATAGTGACCATCTACCTGCCCGATGGATCCCATTGACTGTAATACTTTGGGCCTGACCTGTTGGCCATCTGCTCACCCACTACGTTCTGTTTCTGTCTAGCTGCATGCAGGACATTCTGTCTAGAAGGATGCTGTGAGAAATAGTATCAAAAGCTCTACTGAATTCCTCAAGGATTTCATCCATTTTCAACTGGATTACCTTGGTCAGCTAAATGGATAACCGTGTCATAAAAGGACCTGAAGTTAAACAGGACCGTCCCCTCAGGAACTTGTGTTGGCTGCGACCAATGACAGAATTGTCTTTCAGCTGTTTTTCCATAACTCCCACCACCATTGCCTCCATCATTTTACCAGGCACTGGAGTGAGACTGACAGGTCCATAATTGCCCATGTCATCTTTCTTGCTCTTCCTTACAATGAGACAACATTTGCCAGCTTCCTGTCAATGGGCATGACCCCAGAGTTATTTAGTTGCAATTGAAATGGGAGCCCAGAGCAAATTAAGGTGTCATCAGTGAAAGAACGTACATGTGCCATAGCTTTGCAATGCCTTGAACTCCAGAGTATGCCACAGATGGAGCAGAGAGGAAGATCTGCCTCTTCTGTTGTGACCTCCTCCATTTGGTAAGCAGAATAACACTACATGATACATGGGGACTGTGACTCTGCTCTGATCTGCTCGCAGGGGAAAGGTGATGGGAGTTGCTCTCATGTCAGTGCAGATAAAATCACTTCCTCTTTATCCCTTTTTTCCTCTGTAAACTATTCCACTATTTGTACCCTCATTTACACTTCCACACACCCTCAAGTACACTTCGATATACCATCATCAATTACACTTTCTTATACCATCAAAACAGTTTGTCAAACAATACTGCTTTTTAGATCCATATACACCCTTACTGCCATATAACTTTTCCATTAAGGGTCTGTATTATTCAGTTATAAACACCAGAACCAGCATTGATTGGCCCACCTCTCTCACACAGTTCCTTGCAAACAGAACATAGTATTACATAAATTGGTTGACACTCATTAAAAATAAAGAATAATAAAGATTTATTTATTTATTTATTTATTTATTTATTTATTTATTTATTTATAAAGTATGTTATGAATAGAAGGAAAACTAGGGAGACTGTGGGTCCCCTACTAAGTGAGGGGGGTATTCTGGTAATGAGGGATGCTGAGACGCTGGAGATACTGAAGGCATTCTTTGCTTCTGTCTTCAGTGAAAAAGCTCTCCCTCAGGAATCCCAGAGCCAGTGAGAGGGTCTGGGGAATGGAAGGCTTGCCTTTAGTCAGGGAAGAGGTGGTCCATGAGCGCCTAGGCCACACCAATGTTCATAAAGCCATGGGATCTGATGGGGTGCATCCGTGAGTGCTGAGGGAGCTGGCAGAGGTGATTGCTGAACCGCTCTCTATCATTTTTGAGAGGTCTTGGAGAATGGGGGAGGTGCCAGAGGACTGGAGGATAGCCAGTGTCACTCCGGTCTTCAAAAAGGGCAAGAAGGAAGATCTGGGTTATTACAGGCTAGGCCGCCTCACCTCAGTCCCTGGAAAGGTGATGGAACAGCTTGTGCTGGATGCCATCTCCAGACAGTTGGATGAAAAGGAGGTTGTCAGGAGTAGTCAGCATGGGTTCACCAAGAGGAGGTCATGCTCGACCAACCTGACAGCCTTCTATGACATTGTCACCAGCTGGGTGGATGGGGGGGAGAGCGGTGGATGTCGTCTACCTTTATTTCTGCAAGCCATTTGATATTGTCTCCCACAATATCCTTATAACAAAGATAAGGAAGTGTGGGATAGATGAGTGGACAGTGAGGTGGGTTGAGAACTGTCTGACTGGCAGAGCACAGAGGGTCATCATTGGCAGTGCAGAGTACAGTTGGAGTCATGTAAGTAGCTCCTGGGTAGTATACCAGGGGTTGGTGCTGAGTCGGGTCTTGTTCAACATCTTTATCAGCTAACTTGACAAGGGGGTAGTGGCCACCCTCAGCAAGTTTACTGATGATACGTAGTTGTGAGGATTGGCTGACACACCTGAAGGCTGTGCTGCCATTCAGCGAGACCTGGACATGCTGGAGAGCTGGGCTGTATGAAACCAGATGAGGTTTAACAAAAGCAAGTGTAGAGTCTTGCACCTAGGAAGAAATAATTGCATGCACCAGGACAGGTTGGGGGAAGACCTGCTGGAGAGGAGCTCTGCTGAGAGGGACCTGGGCATCCTGGAGGACAAAAGGTTGGCCATGAGCCAGCAGTGTGCCCTCGTGGCCAAAGAGGCCAATGGCATTCTGGGGTGCATGAAAAAGTGCATGGCCAGCAGGTTGAGGGAGGTGATCCTACCCCTTTACTCTGCCCTGGTAAGGCCTCATTTGGAGAACAGTGTCCAGTTCTGGGCTCCCTAATACAAAAAAAGACAGGGACCCTTTGGAAACACCCCAGCAGAGGGCCACAAAGGTAGTGAAGGGACTGGAGCATCTCCCCTATGAAGAAAGGCTAAGCAAACTGGGTCAGTTTAGCCTTGAGAAAAGATGACTGAGAGGGGATCTAATCCAGGTTTATAAATATCTGAGGTGTGGGGGCCACAGTGTCGAGGCCAGTCTCTTTTCAGTGACACGTGGTGACAGGACTAGGGGAAATGGGCTGAAACTTCAGCATAGGAAGTTCCGCAAGAATGTGAGCAAGAACTTCTTTGTGGTGAGGGTGATGGAGCACTGGAACAGGCTGCCCAGGAGGGTTGTGGAGTCTCCTTCTCTGGAGAAAGTCAAGACCTGCTTGGACACCTGCCTGTGCACCTACCTGTTGTTCCCCAGGGTTCATTGCTGGGGCCTGTCCTTCTCAGTATCTTTATTGATGACTTGGATGAGGGCATTGAGTGCACCCTCAGTAAGTTCACAGATGACACCAAATTGGCTGGGAGTGTGGTTCTGCCTGGGGTTAGCCAGGCCCTACACCGGGATTTGGACAGGCTGGAGAGATGGGCTGAAGCCAGTGGGATGAGGTTCAACAAGACCAAATGTCACATCCTGCACTTTGGGACCTGGAACGGACTGCCCAGGGGGTTGGTGTAGTCACTGACCATGGAGGTATTCAAGGAATGACTGGATGTTGTATTGAGGGACATGGATTAGTGGGAGCTATTAGTGATAGGTGAACAGTTGGACTGGATAATCTTTTAGGTCTTTTCCAACCATGGTGATTCTATGATACTATGATATCCTGTCCTTGTATGTGTGCCCTTTGAGTTTAAGCAAACATTCTGTGGTAGGACTCACCACATGTCTGGAACTAGTCACTGACCACTAGAAATCTGGTGTTAAATTCAACAGATTTTAATGTACTGTCATGATGCTGTTGTCTTTCAGGAGCTGTTTGCCATGAGGATCCAGGGACATCTCAGGGGAGACAAGTGGGAAGGAAAAACATGACATATTCTTCTGCTGAGCTGGGCCGGGCTCCTGGGACACAGGGAGCTCTTAAAAATGGGCAGGGCTGCAGAGAGACAGCTGTGCCCAGGAGCAGCTCTAGTGCACAGCACAGCCTGCAGGTAAAGGAAGGAGAGGAGAGAAAATGGAGAGAGCTTGCAGGATGTGTACACAGTGAGCAGGCTGAGAGCACTCTGCAGGAGCATTGCCCACAGACCATGACAAGGTAATTCTCACTGCAGACCATGGAGCTGCTTTTCATAGAGGGTTAACTTAATCAGGGACATCCCATAGCAGATCTGGCTGCAGGCACTGCATGTTTCTTTACAGTGGAAAAAGCCTTCTGCTCCAGCTGAGGGCTTCCGTGCTGCAGCATCAGAGCACAGCCCTGAGGGCTGCGTGTCCCAGCATGGCTGCAGGCTGTGCATGTGGGGCTGCAGGCGGGTGCCCAGGGCTGTCCTGCAGAGCAGGGTCCCTGCTGTGCCCCAGGGGCTGTGTGCCGGCTATGGGACTCTGCCGCCTGCCAGGCTCAGCACTCAGCCTGCCCGGGGAGCTGTCCAGGGTGCTGTGGGGAGACGTGTGGGGGGAAGGAGCCCCCCGGTAGATGGGCTTGTGCTGCCACAGCTGCTGCCTGGGGCAGGGGGATCACAGCTCCACTGCACAGCAGGATGTTTTTGAGGGTAGTTTGCAAGAGGAGAGAGCCAAGGCAGGGATTTTCCATTTCCTGTTCTGCTGGAAGGCAAAATGGATTGTTTGCAGAAATCTAAAAGGGGCTGTCAATTTTGAGCACAGCTCTGAGACTCCCAAATATTTCTTCAATTCTTTGGTTGTTTTGTGAACAGTCACACAGAATGCACAGAATGTGCATCTAGCCTCTCCTTCCTAAAAAGATAAAAGTTATCGCTGTTTTCTGCAGACATTTATACTACACTTGTCCTGGAAACAGGCTGATTTCTCTAAGAAAAACCAAATTGCACAGAGGCTGGGGCTGGGGTCACGAGAAGCTGCTGGAATAGAGAGGAAAATATCCAGGAGGCTGGGATATGATAAGAATATGAGAAGACATTAAGAACTGCCTAGTCTTCTACTCCTAAAGAGATGGTGAAGCTCACAAAAGCTGGTGTTAAATGAACATATTCCAAAGGGAAAGGAGAACTTTTATAGTAGAGCAGGAGCAGAGTTTCTGAGAATAATCTGTAGTGCTCATTATCTTCTGTGCTCTGAGCAGGACTCCAAGCCCAGGAACAGCAGATGCCCAACAGCAGCTCCATCAGCGAGTTCCTCCTGCTGCCGTTGGCAGACACGCGGCAGCTGCAGCTCCTGCACTTCTGGCTCTTGCTGGGCATCTACCTGGCTGCCCTCCTGGGCAACGGCCTCATCAGCACAGCCGTAGCCTGCGACCGCCGCCTGCACACCCCCATGTACTTCTTCCTGCTCAACCTGGCCCTCCTCGACCTGGGCTGCATCTCCACCACTCTCCCCAAAGCCATGGCCAACGCCCTCTGGGACACCAGGGCCATTTCCTACACAGGATGTGCTGCACAGATCTTTTTCTTTCTCTTATTCGCCTCAGCAGAGTTTTCCCTTCTCACCATCATGTCCTATGACCGCTACGTTGCCATCTGCAAGCCCCTGCACTACGGGACCTTGATGGACAGCAGAGCTTGTGCCACCATGGCAGCAGCTGCCTGGGGCGCTGGGCTTCTCTATTCCCTTCTGCACACTGCCAGTACGTTTTCACTGCCTCTCTGCCAAGGCAATGTTGTCCACCAGTTTTTCTGTGAAATCCCCCAGATCCTCAAGCTCTCCTGCTCAGAATCAAATCTCAGGGAAGTTGTGCTTATCATCTTTAGTGTCGGTTTAGTCTTTGGATGCTTTGTTTTCATAGTTGTGTCCTATGTGCAGATCTTCATGGCCGTGCTGAGGATGCCTTCTGAGCAGGGACGGCACAAAGCCTTCTCCACGTGCCTCCCTCACCTGGCGGTGGTCTCCCTATTTCTCATCACTGCCTTTTTTGCCTACCTTAAGCCCCCCTCCATTTCCTCCCCACTCCTGGATCTGACAGTGGCACTTCTGTACTCAGTGGTTCCTCCAACGCTGAACCCTATTATCTACAGCATGAGGAACAGGGAGATCAAGCACGCTCTCAGGAAGGTGTTGCAGTAAGCACTCTTCCAGCTTACATAAAGTGCACATCTTCCTCACATGATTCCCAGTGCTGGTTCTTAATGTTTTATGCATCTTTGATTGCTTGTGTGTGCTATAGCTATCCGCGAAAAAAAAAAAAAACGTTATCGAAAATATAAATAAAAAGTTATTTCACTTCTTTCCTACCTGATTTCCATTTTCTCACTCCAAGAGCTCATGAGAACATAGAATCAGATTCCCTGAATAGGTTAAAATATTCCTAAAAAGCTTTCAAAATAGACTTTTCCTTAGCTCTTCTCTCTTCCTACTTTGTCTGGGTCTGGGTGAGGTACAGCCACTGACAGCAGCACAACGTGCTCTTTTCATTCCTGCTCTCTTTACACTGCCACAGTGCTCTTAATAAGTCCTCTCATTTGTGCAGGCCTGAAGGTCTTGTGTGTTTCATGACAGTCCTGTTGTCTCTACAGCAGCACTCCAGGGCTGCAGTCAGTAGCCGGCAATATGAACGGCTGTGTCAGAGCTGGTCTCCTTGCTGGCTCTGCCATAACAAGAGGACCCCTTCAGAGCAGGAGCAGAGAACTGGAGGCCTCTTCCAGAGCTGGTATAAGGAATATACCTCAGGAGCTGCTCCACGAGAAGACCTGGAGATCCTCTGGTACTCTTCCCTGAGTGACTGGGTCAGTTTCAGGAGTCCCAAGGAGATCTGTAAGCAACTCGGGGCATTGCTGCGCTTTAGAATGTGTGGGCTGAAGTAAAGCTATATACTGAGACAGAGAATAAAAAAAGCGTAATCATTATGACAAGTACATATATATATGTATTTGCACACACACACATTATATATATGGTATATTTTCACATATACACAATATATGCTGTTGCAAACATATATGCATAGATACTAATCTATATGCATATAAGTTTGCAACTGCAGGACCTGCTGCAGGGGTTTTAACAGCCACAGGGTTCAATGTAGGAGCTGGAGCAGCTGTTGGGCTGTTGCAGAAGCGCATCTCATTGTCATATCTGGAATCACCACAGAACCTGTGACAGAATTTGGAGCAGCCACAAGGCTGATTTGAGGGGTTGGAGCGAACACAGGGCTGTACCTGCTGGCACAGCGCACCTCCCCTGGGAGGAATTTGTTTCATTTTGCTATAGCAGTACTTGGAACAGCTACAGGACCTGTAGCAGGAGTGACTGCAGAGCTCTTTATGAGGGGTGGAGTGACAGTGGAACCTTTCCAGAGCTTGGAGCAACTGCGGGACATGCAGCAAAAACTTGGAGCTGCTGCAGGGTTTGTGCCAGGAGTTGCAGAGGCTCCAGCATTGTCAGCAGATCCAACTCTCTTTCACTTGAGGATGCTGAAGAGTGTTGAAAACAGCTCAGTAGGTGTTGGCCAGGCCCTGGCACACTGCAGTCATTTGTGCCTCTTGGGGATTACCAGGGCCACAGCAGACCTTCCCCCAATACTCTACCAGTTTCTCAGGATCCTGCAGTTACTTGGAGATGAAGTTCCAAAGCCCTGGGTTGTGTCCACCGCTCCAGGCAGCTGCCCAGACCTTCCCACACCCCCTGCCACGCAGAGCCATCTCACCTTGGGGCAGATCTCTCAGTGACATTCTTGATTAATTGTTTAATCTGAGACATAACCTGAAACACATAAACGACACGTAGCAATGGAAGCGTGCAGGTTTGAGCTTCCCATGGACAGTCTAACTTCTCAGGAGCTATTGGAACTATCTCTGGAGCTCCAAGGAAAAAAGAAGTGAGAGGGAGGCTGAGGGACTGCTGGAAAGTGTCCGCCCTTCTTACCTCTATTGCTGGGCTCCCTGAGGGGACAACAAAAAGGGTGTAATTCCTAATCATATCGACAGTATTGCTTCCAAAACTCAAAGATGATCGCAGAGCTGAATGTCTTCAAAACTTCACTTTGTCAGCTGCCTATTTTATCATGATATAAACCAAGGTCAAACAGCATACCCAAATCCAGCCCCCAGAGTTGACAAACAGTGCAGCAGGGAAAACAAGCAGCAAGGAAGGAATTGTACAATGCAGCTTCATGAGAAGACTCAACAAGCTTCACAAATAAGGAAACAATCAGCATCATGGCCAGCAAATTCTCCAGCTCCTACAAAGCTCTGTGTTAACTCACTCTGGACAGATGTCCCTTGGAGCCCCACATCGGGCACCAAAATGATGGTGGTTGTTGAACCCAACATGTGGCTCAGTAGCACACAGTGCTTTGTGCACTGCCCACTTCCCAGTGAAGGAAGGGAACTGGGGGGAAAAAAAGTACAACTTGTGAGTTAACATGAAGCTATTTACTAAGAGAGATGAAAGGTGTAATCGTCATGGCTATATATCCAGATATATATGGTATAGTACATTACAACTGATGCACAAGCACATGCTCAGCACAACCAGAGTGATGCCCAGCTGGAGCGAGTGAAATGATCTCACACCCCTTTCAATACTCCTTCTGCTTGTTGACAGATGGAGAGGAACGTCCCTTTGGCCGCTTTAAGACAGCTGTCCTCAGTCTGTTCCCCCCAGTTCCCTGAGCTCTCCACTGACCATGGCACTGGCTCTGTACAGCACTGCTTAGCAGCAGCTGTAAACATCAGAGTGTTATCAATGCTTTTCCCCTAGAACCAAAACACTGCACCAGAGCAGACAGTCTGAAGAAAACAATGCCATCCCAGCTGTAACTCAGCTACCTGCATGCCCCCCTCCTCTTGTTCTTCCTGATCAGGAAGCAAGGAACAGAATCTGCTGCTCTCTCTGAGCCCTTTCCATCAGTTCTCAGCTGGCTCCTCTGCCATCCCCAGGCAGAACTCTGTGCACTCTCACAGAGGGCAGCAGCCTTTCCTCATCTTCCTTGGCCACCCGTCATAAAGAGTCCGTACCCCATTTGCTACAGTTCAGAGGTGGGAACCATCCCACAACGTCTCCGTGAGCCAAACCAGACCCTAGGCCAGCAAATGCACAGAAATTTTGAGCGCACTGAGTGAATGTCTGTGGTCTTCTCATTGGTGTAAAGACTCTTCAGAAAGAATCCCATTCCAGAAGCATGATTTGATATAGCCTGGCTGGGCCTCGCATCTACACCATGGTACTGGTGTTCAGAAGGTGGCACACAGGTATGAGACACACTGTGGGGCTCACAGTTGTCCAGTGAGCACTGACACTACCAAGGCTTGGCTTTCCTGAAGGTCCTCAGCTGTATTTGTCAGCTGGCTGGGAGTGTGTTGGAGGCCCCATGGAAATGCCATTCAAACGTGAGCCCAGAACAAAGAAAGGTGTCACCAGTGAGAGAATGAAGGTGTGTCACAGCTTTCAAATGCCTTTAGCTCTGGAATTTGCAATAGATGGGGAACAGAGAAAGATCTGTCTCTTCTTCTGCTGAGCTCATCCATTTGGTCAGCTGAATAACGCTGTACTCTCAGGTGCCCATTACTCGAAGAGATGTAGTCATTTAGGATGGCCAAGAATACTCCCATGCCTCGTCTGGCTTCCAGCTGATGCTCAGGAAGGTGGTGACTCTCTTAGATGTCATCTACCACAGCTTGCTGGCACTGCTAAACACATCTATGAGCACCACAGAGACCTTCTGCCCATCGAGTGTCTGTATGTGAACAAGTATCTTCCAGCTGTAGAAAGACCAAGGATTCAGACCAGGGGCTCATGCATACAGGCAACCCCTTGTTATCATCTGTTCCAAAGCAAGAGGAGTCCCATTTCCCATGGGTCTGTGGGGAAGTGAATCTCCTTTAACCCCAGGCTTTTACGTCTGGAGATGAGACATCTGCACTGATTGCCTCTGCTGAATGAAGGCTCTTCAAAGGGGAAGTATATACAGAATCACAGAATGACCTGCGTTAGAAGGGAACTCAACAATCATGAAGCTCCAGCCCCCCTGCCTGGCAGGGCCACCAAACTTCCACATTTACTAGATGAGGTTGCCCAAGGTCCCATCCAACCTGGCCTTGAACACCTCCAAGGAGCATCCACAGCCTCCCTGGGCAGCCTGTTCCAGGACCTTACCACTCTTCTAGTAAAGAACTTCCCCCTAACATCCAACCTAAATCTTCCCTCTTTCAACTTAAAACCACTTCCCCTAGTCCTGCTATTATTAGTCCTATCAAAGAGTTTACTCCCCTCCTGGTTATAGGTTCCCTTCAGTGTGGGAATACAACAAAAGCTGTTCAGAGCAGCAGCTGTGGAGCAAGATAAACAGAACTTGAGGTACTGAAAGGAAAGGAATTCAGAGGGTCCCTGTCCTTGTCTGTGTGTCTTTTGTATTAAGGCGCAGGAGGAGAGTGTTGCTGCAATGCTAAGGAACTGCGTTGATTGAATGGCAAACCAGCTAGGCTAACCCCCTATGTTCTGGACATCCACAGCTAAGGGTCATACAAGACAGACACAGTGTTTAGAGCTGAATGCCAGTTTAACACTGTGCAACAAAATCTTATATACTGTGACACATGACCACCCCGAGTACCCCTGACCCATATGTCCCACCCATGTGTCCGCCCCCTGGTACACTCAGGCACCAACCCGCAACTCTGCAACACACTGGGTACCGACCAGCGCTGCCTACCAGTGCCCCGCAGCGCTCCCCACAAAGAGCTTTCCAGATGAGGCATTTGAGCTTCTGCTAGGTAAACACAATCTGTTAACAAAGTTATATAGTAAAAGAGTAAATCTCAAAGTTAAAAGGTATGTGGGCCCATAACCAAGTAGGATGTGCGGTTATGATAAGGGAAGAATAGCCTGCATACTGAAAGGAACATAGCCCAAGAAGCTGGCCAGAACCAGTCTACTTCAGTTAAATATGATGGGATAAAAAGGACAGAGTGAGGAAGACTTTGAGCATTTGAAAAGGAAGACGTCTGACTTCATCCCCACAACCACCAGAGGAAGACCCCCGCTAAAAAGAGCACGTGTGCCGGAGGGAGGGGCAGAATTTAAAAGAGTTCCTGGAAAATAAGGAATATGTAGATGAGTTCCAGGATATTTGTTGAATAAGTCTGAGCTTGTAACACTTCTGCTTTCTGGTGTGAGAGATAGGAGAGATCCCCCTTGCACCTGGTGCCCAAAAATATAATATCTGCTTTATAACCTATATCCGTGTTATAGAGTTTGCTTCCACAAATCAAAGCCATGCATCTGGCATCTGTCTATCCACTGGTAAATAACTGATCTGACATCCAAGTGCATTTAGCAGAGATGAGCCTGCTGTCTATCAGGAGCTTTCAGCCCTGGAGCACCAGGGAAATCTCCAGGGGAAGCAGTGAGGAAGAGAAACTCAAATCCTCAGGTGTGCTGAGCTGGGCTGGGCTCCTGTGACACAGGGAGATCATACAAGTGGGCAGCACTGCAGAGAGACAGCTGTGCCCAGGAGCAGCTCTAGTGCACAGCACAGCAGAGCTGGGGCTTGATCTGCCGTTGAGATGAGGATAGAAGAGAAGGGAGAGAGAGCTGATAGAGTGTGTACAGTGTGAGCCTGCTGTGAGCTCACTGCAGGAGCACTGCTCACAGACTACAGCATGGTAAGTGTCTTGCAGTAGGCAATGAAGCTGCTTTTCCTGGAGGGATCACCAAATCCGGGACATCCCATAGCAGATCTGGCTGCAGGCACTGCATGTTTGTTTATTGCGGAAAAAGCCTTCTGCTCCAGCTGAGGGCTTCCGTGCTTCAGCATCAGAGCACAGCCCTGAGGGTTGCGTGTCCCAGTACGGCTGCAGGCTGTGCATGTGGGGCTGCAGGCGGGTGCCCAGGGCTGTTGTGCAGAGCAGGGTCCCTGCTGTGCCCCAGGGGCTGTGTGCCGGCTATGGGACTCTGCCGCCTGCCAGGCTCAGCACTCAGCCTGCCCGGGGAGCTGTCCAGGGTGCTGCGGGGAGACGTGTGGGGGGAAGGAGCCCCCCGGCAGGGCTTGTGCTGCCACAGCTGCTGCCTGGGGCAGGGGGATCTCAGCTCCACTGCACAGCAGAATCCTTCTGAGGGTACTTTGGGAGAGGAGAGCCAAGGCAGGGATTTTCCATTTCCTGTTCTGCTGGAAGGCAAAAAGGATTGGGGGCAGAAATCTAAAAGGGGCTGTCACAGCTCTGAGAATTTTTCTTCAATCAATTGCTTGTTTTGTGAACAGTCACACATGATATTGTTTCAGTCTCCCCTTTCTCAAAGGATGGAACCAATTGAAATTATTATCATTTTCAGCAGACACCAATAATTCACTTAACCTGTGAACAGGCAGCTTTTTCTAACTGAAGTTGAACAGCACAGAGGCTGGGTTTGGGGTTGTAAGAGCAGTTGGGGTAAAGACATGAAACACATGAAACAGATGAAAATATCCAGGGAGACAGGACAATATAAGAAAATAAGAGGGAGGTTAAAGCTCCAAATGCTTCTTCTGATTATAGGATGTTGAACTTCATGAAATTAAATTCAAGTTGTGGTGCTAAATGAGCACTGACATAGGAGAACAAAAGCATTTCAAAGTACAGTAGAAGGAGTGTCTCTGAGAATGGTCTGGACTGGTCATTATGTTCTGCGCTCTGAACAGGACTCCAAGCCCAGGATCAGCAGATGCCCAACAGCAGCTCCATCAGCGAGTTCCTCCTGCTGCCGTTGGCAGACACGCGGCAGCTGCAGCTCCTGCACTTCTGGCTCTTGCTGGGCATCTACCTGGCTGCCCTCCTGGGCAACGGCCTCATCAGCACAGCCGTAGCCTGCGACCGCCGCCTGCACACCCCCATGTACTTCTTCCTCCTCAACCTGGCCCTCCTTGACCTGGGCTGCATCTCCACCACTCTCCCCAAAGCCATGGCCAACGCCCTCTGGGACACCAGGGCCATCTCCTATGCAGGATGTGCTACACAGCTCTTTTTCTTTGTCTTCTTTCTCTCAGCAGAATATTACCTTCTCACCATCATGTCCTATGACCGCTACGTTGCCATCTGCAAGCCCCTGCACTACGGGACCTTGATGGACAGCAGAGCTTGTGCCACCATGGCAGCAGCTGCCTGGGGCGCTGGGCTTCTCAATTCCCTGCTGCACACTGCCAGTACGTTTTCACTGCCTCTCTGCCAAGGCAATGTTGTCAACCAGTTTTTCTGTGAAGTCCCCCAGATCCTCAAGCTCTCCTGCTCAGCCTCCTACTTCAGGGAAGTTGTGCTTGTCATTTTTAGTGCCAGTTTAATCTTTGGGTGCTTTGTTTTCATAGTTGTGTCCTATGTGCAGATCTTCCTTGCCGTGCTGAGGATGCCCTCTGAGCAGGGAAGGCATAAAGCTTTTTCCACTTGTCTCCCTCACCTGGCTGTGATTTCCCTATTTGTCAGCACTGTCTTTTATGCCTACCTGAAGCCCCCCTCCATCTCATCCCCATCCATGGACCTGATGGCGGCACTTCTGTACTCGGTGGTGCCTCCAACACTGAACCCCCTCATCTACAGCATGAGGAACAGGGAGATCAAGCACGCTCTCAGAAAGGTGTTGCAATACTCACTATTCCAGCTCCCATAATGTGCACATCTTCCTCACATGATTCCCAGTGATGGTTCTTTTTTTAATGCATGTTTGATTGTTTGATTCTGTGTCTTCTTCCCTACCTACTTTCCATTTTCTCACTCCAAGAGCTCATGTAAACATCAAACCAGATTCCCTGAATACATTAAAAAATACCTAAAAGGATTTCAAAACATACTTTTCCTTTTCTCTCTTCCTACTTTGTCTGGGTCTGGGGGAGGTACAGACACTGACAGCAGCACAACATGCTCTTTTTATTCCTTCTCTCTTTACACTGCCACAGTGTTCTTAATAAGTCCTCTCATTTGTGCAGGCCTGAAGGTTTTGTGTGTCTCACAACAGTCCTGTTGTCTCTACAGCAGCACTCTGGGGCTGCAGTCAGTAGCTGGCAGTATAAACAGCTGTGTCAGAGCTGGTCTCCTTGATGGCATTGCTGTAACAAGAGGGCCCCTTCAGAGAAGGACCAGAGAACTGGAGGCCTCTTCCAGAGCTTGTGTAAGGAATATACCTCAGGAGCTGCTCCTTGCCGAGAATTTGAGATATTCTGGTACTCTTCCCTGAGTGACAGGGGTAGTTTCAAACGTCCCAAGGAGATCCGTAAGGGACTCAGGGCAGTGCTGTTGTTTAGAATTTGTTGGGTTAAAGTTATTTACTAAGACAGAGAAAAAGAAAAGGATTATGAATATGACATAGATCTGTATCTAAGTATATAAACACATGCTAACATACAGTATATTTTCACATATATATAACATATGGAGTTGCAAAAAATTTACGCATAGATACTAATTCATATACAAATCTGTTCACACATCCAGGACCTTTTGCAGGGATTTTAGCAGCCACAGGGTTCACTGTAGGAACTGAAGCGGCTGTTGGGCTGTTGCAAAAGTTGGAGCAACTGCAGAACTCATTGCAAGAGCTGGAATCACCACAGGACACGTGACTAAGTTGGAGCTGCCACTGGGCTCATTTGGACGGGTTGGAGTGACACAGGCTGTGCCTCTTGGCACAGCGCACCTCCCTTGGCAGGAATTTGTTTCATTCTCTTATTGCAATTCTTGGAACAGCTTCAGGATCTGTAGCAGGAGTGACTGCAGAGCTCATTATGAAGGGTGGAGTGACAGTGGAACCTTTCCAGAGCTTGGAGCAACCGCAGGACGTGTAGCAAAGCCTTGGAGTGGCTGCTGTGTCAGGAGTTGCAGAGGCTGCAGCACTGTCAGCAGATCCAGCTCTCCTCCCCTTGAGTGTGCTGAAGTGTGTTGAACACAGCTCTGAAGGTCTAGGCCAGGCCCTGGCACACTGCAGTCTTGGGGATTACCAGGGCCACAGCAGACCTTCCCCAGTATTCTACCAGTTTCTCAGGATCCTGCAGCTGCTCGGAGATGAAGTTCCAAAGCCCTGGGTTGTGTCCACTGCTCCAGGCAGCTGCCCAGACCGTCCCACACTTCCTGCCAAGCAGAGCCATCTCACCTTGGGGCAGATCTCTCAGTGACATTCTTGATTAATTGTTTAATCTGAGACATAGCCTGAAACACATTAATGACACGTAGCAATGGGAGCATGCTGGTTTGAGCTTCCCATGGACAGTCTAACTCCTCAGGAGCTATTGGAACTATCTCTGGAGCTCCAAGGAAAAAAGAAGTGAGAGGGAGGCTGAGGGACTGCTGGAAAGTTTCCTCCTTTCTCTCCTCCATAGCCAGACTCCCTGAAGAGACAAAGTAAAGGGTGAAATTACTGATTATATCAACAATATTCCTTCCAAAACCCAAAGATGACCGGAGAGCTGAATGTGCACAGAACTTCACTTTGTCAGCTGCCATTTTATCGTGATATAAACCAATGTCAAACAGCATAGCAAAATAAATACCCAAATCCAGACCCCAGAGTTGACAAACAATGCAGCAGGGTAAACAAGCAGCAAGCAAGAAGCTGTGCAATGTAGCTTCACAAGAAGACTCAACAAGCTCCACAAATAAGGAAAAAATCAGCATCATTGCCAGCAAATTCTCCAGCTCCTACAAAGCTCTGTGTTAACTTGCTCTGGACAGATGTGCTGTTATCTCAACCCTTGGAGCCCCACATCGGGCACCAAAATGATGGTGGTTGTTGAACCCAACATGTGGCTCAGTAGCACACAGTGCTTTGTGCACTGCCCACTTCCCAGTGGGATGGGGAAGGGAACTGGGGGAAAAAAAGTACAACTTGTGAGTTGACATGAAGCTATTTACTAAGAGAGATGAAAGGTGTAATCGTCATGACTATATCATAGAATCATAGAATCATAGAATTACCCAGGTTGGAAAAGACCTTGAAGATCATCAAGTCCAACCGCAGCCCAACCAGTACCCCATCTCTAAAAAAACAAAAACAAAAAACAAAAACAAAAAAAAAAAAAAAAAAAAAAAAAAAAACACAAAAAAAAAAACAACACACACACAAAAAAAACCACTCTGCTAAATCATATCCCTGAGTACCACATCCAAACAGCTCTTAAACACATCTAAGGATGGCGATTCAACCACCTCCCTGGGGAGCCTATTCCAGTACCTAACCATGTGTATCCCATTCCAGTCCCTAACCACCCTTTCTGTAAAGAAGTTCTTCCTAATATCCAACCTGAACTTGCCCTGGCACAACTTGAGGCCATTTCACCTCATCCTGTCACTTGTCACTAGTGAGAAGAGACCTGCCCCACTCTCACTGTAAGAACCTTTCAGGTACTGGCAGACGACAATAAGGTCTCCCCTCAGCCTCCTCTTCCTCAGACTAAAGACAGATATATCCAGATATATATGGTATAGTACATTACAACTGATGCACAAGCACATGCTCAGCACAACCAGAGTGATGCCCAGCTGGAGAGAGTGAAATGATCTCACACCCCTTTCAATACTCCTTCTGCTTGTTGACAGATGGAGAGGAACGTCCCTTTGGCCGCTTTAAGACAGCTGTCCTCAGTCTGTTCCCCCCAGTTCCTTGGGCACTCCACTGAACATGGCACTGGCTCTGTACAACACTGCTTAGCAGCAGCTGTAAACATTACAATGTTATCAATGCTTTTCTCCTAGAACCAAAACACTGCACCAGAGCAGACAGTCTGAAGAAAACAATGCCATCCCAGCTGTAACTCAGCTACCTACCTGTCCCCCTCCTCTTGTTCTTCCTGATCAGGAAGCAAGGAACAGAATCTGCTGCTCTCTCTGAGCCCTTTCCATCAGCTCTCAGCTGGCTCCTCTGCCATCCCCAGGCAGAACTCAGTGCACTCTCACAGAGAGCAGCAGCCTTTCCTCATCTTCTTTGCCTAATCATAATGAAGAGTCTGTACCTCCTTTGCTACAGTTCAGAGATGGGAACCATCCCACCATGCCTCTGTGAGCCAGACCAGACCCTAGGCCTGCAAAGGCACAGAGATTTCAACTTCATTGAGTGTAAAGACCCTTCAGAAAGCATCCCCTTCCAGAAGCATGTTTTGATTTAGTCTTGCTGGGCCTTGCATCTGCACCGTGGTACTGATGTTCAGGGCCTTGCTCAGAAGCAGCAGCCTACATGAAAGGAAATGCTCTGTGGATTTCTCTTGAGTTGTCCCGTTTATTTCCCATGCTACCCACACTGGTCTACAGGCACTTTAGGGCAGCAGCAAGTTGGGGTTATTTCCAGAGGGTACACAATAAGGTTTACGACGGGGTATTGGCATCAAGACCTCTGAGGAATCCTCACACAATCCTATGGAACAACTCAGAGGCTTTCCCTGCAATCTCCAATAGCAACATCATCCTTCAGCCCTTCTCTGTCACATCCAATTCCCCTCCCTTCCCCCTTTGGACCTGGTTTAAAGCCCTTTAATCAATCAGTGCAGGAGCATTGCAGATGGGGTCATGGAGGAGGCAGAATGCCATTACTGGGGTGGCCATTTTCCCAGGAGGGCATGGTGGGAAGGTTTTGTCCCGTCCGGTTCAACCAACACTTGTATCCACCCAGCAGAAGGCTATGCCCTCTGTGTCCCACTTGACCTCTGCATGGAGCTTACAGCTAGCAGTGACATGGCTGAGAAGCTCTGGGCATGGACTAAAGGACAAGGAAGTAAAGTGGGAGTTGACTATAAAACACCCAGCCAGGAGGATGATACCAGTTAACTATTCTTTTAGGAATAAAGGGATATGTCTGGAAGAGCATCACTTGCCCTAGGCACTGAAGTCCATCAGTTTAGGCTTAGGGTGCTTTGTTTTCATAGTTGTGTCCTATGTGCAGATCTTCCTTGCTGTTCTGAGGATGCTCTCTGAGCAGGGACGGCAAAAAGCCTTTTCCACATGCCTCCCTCACCTGGCCGTGGTCTCCCTGTTTTTTAGCACTGCCTTTTTTGCCTACCTGAAGCCCCCCTCAGTTTCCTCCCCACTCTTGGATCTGACAGTGGCACTTCTGTATGTAGTGGTGCCTCCTACACTGAACCCCCTCATCTACAGCATGAGGAACAGGGAGATCAAGCACGCTCTCAGGAAGGTGTTGCAGTATGCACTATTCCAACTATTATAAAGGGCACGTTTTCCTCACACAATTCCTTGTGATGGTTCTTTATATTTTATGCTTATTTGCTTGTTTTATTTCGTGTGATACAGTAATCTGCAGAAAAATGTTGCAAATTATTCACTTTTTTTCCTAACTACTTTCCATTTTCTCACTCCAAGAGCTCATGTAAACATTGAACCAGATTCCCTGAATAGGTTAAGAGATAAATAAAAAGCTTTCAAGGTAGTTTTCCTTAGCTCTTCTCTCTTCCTGCCTTGTCTGAATCTGGGGGAGGTACAGACATGGACAGCTGGCCAGTGTCCTCTTTTCATTCCTGCTCTATTTACATTTCCACAGTGCTCTCAAGTCCTCATATTTGTGCAGGCCTGAAGGTCTTGTGTGCCTCACAACAGTCCTGTTTTCTCTACAGCAGCACTCCAGGAGAGCAGTCAGTAGCCAGCAATATGAACGGATCTGTCTCTATCCATGACAGGGGGGGCAGTAGGCCCGTGGGATGCCTGGCCCCCAGCAAGTGGGAAGGGTAAGGGAACAGGGCTGGGAGATGGGAGCTGGACTTAAGGAAACACACAGAGCAGTGGTAACTACCTAAGGAAGAAAACTTGTTTTACTAACTGTGATATGCGGAATACCAATAGGAAAATTTCAAAACCATGACATTCCACCCCTTATTCTACATCACTACATTATTCTTAGAAAACATATATATATAGAAATAAACAATAATTAAAATGCGTTACACACACAGGTCTGTATACATATATATACATGGAATTATTGGTCGCAAAGTCCTCTGGGATATGTAGTTTTCTTCTGAGAGCTGAGTATTTGGGACGTTGTTATTCCACAGAACTGGAGTATGAAATGTTAATGATCCATACTGCACATGATGTTATGATGTGGAATACTGACAGCAACAATACAAGACCATGACATTCCACACCTTACTCTACATTATTACATCACGGTTATTATGTATACATATATACACGTATATAAAACTATGATAACTAAATAGTACAATTAAATGTAATATAACTCTAATAACTAAAATACACTACACATGCAAATATATACATAGATACATGGAATTACTGACTGCACTCCCCCAGCATCAAATTCCCTTGTGGAATACACTGAACATCCCCATCCTTCTGCATCACCCACCAAGTGCACCCAGGTCCCAGGGCAAAAACAGTTCCACGGAGAGCTTTGCACTTTCCAGAGGCTGGAAGGACCCAAACAGATTTCTCCAACATGTTCTTTACATGTATAACACGGAACTTATCTCCTTCTATAGTGTGTAGGGGGCTGGATTGCGTAGGACCATCACGATTGACAGATCCTCTAGTATTGACCAACCAAGTGGCTTCTGCCAAATGCTTTTCCCAGTGATTAAATGTACCACTACCCATTGCTTTCACCATAGTTTTCAACACCCCATTGTATCGTACAATTTAAACAGAGGCTGGTGCATGGTAGGGGATATGATATCAATGACCTCTCAATGCTTTGATCTTTGGCCCAATTATGTATAAGTGAATTTTTGAAATTTGTCCCTTTATCAGACTCTCTACTTTCTGGGGTGCCATGTCCCCACAGGACTTCTTTCTCAAGACCCAGTATGGTGTTTTGGGCAGTAGCATGGGGTACTGCATGTGTTTCAAGCCACCCAGTGGTTGCCTCTGCCATGGTAAGCATATAACAATTACCACTGCGAGATCATGGCAAGGTGACATTCTCAAGCTGCCTCACCTCCCCATATTGACACTTTTGCCTTTGCCTTCCCCCCACAGAATTTTCATCCTCTTGGCTTGTTTAATTATGGCACATGTTTCACAGTCATGAATAACCTGTACAGAGGCGTCCATAGTTAAGTCCACCCCCGGTTTCTAGCCCGCTTATATGACACGTCTCTTCCTTGATGGCCCGAGGTCTTATGGGCCTGTCGAGCTAGGAATAATTCACCCTTGTTCTGCCAGTCCAAGCTGATTTGAGCTACCTCAGTTCTGGCAGCTCGATCTACCTGATGGTTGTTTTATTGTTCTTCAGTAGCGTGACTCAGGGTCATGTGTGCATCCACATGACAACTCTAAAATCATATCTTTTGATTGAGCAGCAATGTCTTTCCACAGTTCAGTAGCCCAAAGAGGTTTTCCCATCCGTTGCCAGTTATTTTCTTCCCACTGCTGTAACCACCCCCATAAGGCAATGGCCACCACCCATAAGTCAGGATAAAGCATTGGCCACCTCTCCCATTCAGGAACAGCTAAGGCCAGCTGAACAGCCTTTACCTCTGCAAACTGACTTGATTCTCCTTTACCTTCAGTGACCTCTGCAACCTGTTGTGAGGGGCTCCACACAGCAGCTTTCCATCTTCAATGCTTCCATACAATACGACATGATCCATCAGTGAACATGGCATATTTCTTTTCATTTTCTGGTAGTTCCTTGCATGGTGGGGCCTCTTTAGCACGTGACACTTCTTCTGCTGGTGATGTTCTAAACTTTTTACCTTCAGGCCAGTCCATCCTCTAATTTTCTTTGAGATCAGTGCAAAGCAGGTGGATGACACTTGATAGCAGTTTCACATGTAAGGTTCTCCGTGGGAAACCCCCTGATAATGACAAGTCCAGACCACTCACAGAGACACTCCTCCTGCTACACTATCAACATTTGACTTTCCCTTTGGAAAATATTCATTTAACTCCAGAACTAGAATTTAAATTCATGAGCTTCACCATCCTTTAAGGAGCAGAGGATTATGGAGCTCTTAATTTCTTCTCATTTCCTAATCATGTCTCAGTCTCCTGGAGGGTGTGACAGTTCACAAAACCAGCAATTGACTGAAGAAGAATTTGGGACTCTCAGAGCTGTGTTCAAATTAGACAGCCCTTTATGATTTCTGCTTCCAACCATTTCCCCTTCCTTCCAAACTGACTTTACAGGGAGATTACTGGAACTAGCTCCATCTACCCAAAGTCTGATGGACTCTGTTGTCAATTCCTTCACTGTAATTCGATCTATCCCATCCTATCACTGTCTAACTCATTTCTTGTACAAATATTCCCTGAGATAGGTAAGCATCAATAGATGCAGCTTGGACATGGCATGCAGTTGATCACTGTGTTTCACTGTTCATTCAATTGCATCACGTTTCCTGCTGTTTGTTGGCCAAAATAAATAAATAAATAAAATAGAATTCTTTCCTTGCCCATGTGCAGCTGGTTCTCTGAGGAAAGCCAGTGGGAGCTGGTGCAAAGGAGGTTTAACACTGAGCAGGTGACTGCAGAGGAGAAGAGTGATGTGAGGAAAAGTGATGCAAGTCCCATGGGGCCAGTTTGAGAAGAAATGGGGTGGGGAGGTTGAGAAGGACATTTGTCCACTCAGTAACAGTATAGAATTCACTGGGGTCATCCTGGATCAATATCAGTTGCACAGTGCTGCTTTAATGACTTATTTAAACTCAACTATAAATAAATAGACAATAAATGTCTGCTGGGTTCTTCCTCTTTATGCTCTCTCCAGATATCTCTCCATTTTGATGAACAAGTTCTGAATACCTTAAGATGATGTCAGGAAGGCACAAGGCACAGGAGGCTCCTTAGGTGGTAAGGGGCCCCAGGGCGCATTTGCTTCTGAGTCCATCCACTTCCGGTGCAGAGAGAAGACTGCACAAAATGCACAACAATACAAAGTCAGAAGTAACAATGAAGTTTCTTGGAGTATTAATGGGCCCACTGAGTGCCACTAACACGCCAGCTTCCCTAGGGACTTGTTGGAGCAGATAATTGGAAGCCATGAGTACTGGCATTGAAAGTCACTGGCATGGTGGCTCTGATGTTGAGAAACTTCTCCTTTGTCTTATGAAGCAGAAGGGCCAAACCATGATCCCCAAACACTTGGTAGGGAGATCCTGTCCTCATGTTGGCTCAAGGCCCTTCCTGGGGCAGGAGATGGAGAATTGTATGATGTCAAATGAAAGACACTGGGGCAGAAGGTCCCAGGCTCTGCATGGGTTGCAAGCAATTTGTTTGTTTGTTTGTTTGTTTGTTTTCCTTTTTTTTTAAAGTATGTTGTGAATAAAAGGAAGACTAGGGAGACTGTGGGTACCCTACTAAGTGAGGGGGGTATTCTGGTAATGGGGCACGCTGAGACGTTGGAGATACTGAAGGCATTCTTTGCTTCAGTCTTCAGTGAAAAAGATCTCCCTCAGGAATCGCAGAGCCTGGTACTTAGTGAGAGGGTCAGGGGAATGGAAGACTTGCCTTTAGTCAGGGATGAGGTGGTCCGTGAGCGCCTAGGCAGCACTAAGGTCCATAAAGCCATGGGACCTGATGGGGTGAATCCATGCGTGCTGAGGGAGCTGGCAGAGGTGATTGCTGAACCACTCTCTGTAATCTTTGGGAGGTCTTGGAGAATGGGGGAGGTGCCAGAGGACTGGAGGATAGCCAGTGTCACTCTGGTCTTCAAAAAAGTCAAGAAGGAAGATCTGGGTTATTACAGGCTAGGCCGCCTCACCTCAGTCTCTGGAAAGGTGATGGAACAGCTTGTGCTGGATGCCATCTCCAGACAGCTGGAAGAAAAGGAGGATATCAGGAGTAGTCAGCATGGGTCCACCAAGGGGAGGTAGTGCTCGACCAACCTGGTAGCCTTCTATGACATTTTCGCTGGCTTGGTGGATGGGGGGAGAGTGGTGGACATCATCTATCTTGATTTCAGCAAGGCATTTGATACTGTCTCATATGACATTCTTATAACAAAGCTGAGGAAGTGTGGGATAGATGAGTGGACAGTGAGGTGGGTTGAGAACTGGTTGACTGGCAGAGCACAGAGGATCGTCGCTGGCGGTGCAGAGTCTGGTTGGTGACCTGTAAGTAGTGGTGTTCCTCCGGGGTCAGGGCTGGGTCCAGTCTTGTTCAACATCTTTATCAGTGACCTAGATGAGGGAATAGTGGCCACCAACATCTAGTTTGCTGAAGACACGAAGTTGGGAGAATTGGCTGACACGCCTGAAGGCTGTGCTGCCATTCAGCGAGACCTGGATATGCCGGAGAGCTGGGCGGTATGAAACCAGATGAGGTTTAACAAAAGCAAGTGTAGAGTCTTGCACCTAGGAAGAAATAATTGCATGCACCAGGACAGGTTGGGGGAAGACCTGCTGGAGAGGAGCTCTGCAGAGAGGGACCTGGGCATCCTGGAGGACAAAAGGTTGGCCATGAGCCAGCAATGTGCCCTCGTGGCCAAAGAGGCCAATGGCATTCTGGGGTGCATGAAAAAGTGCATGGCCAGCAGGTTGAGGGAGGTGATCCTACCCCTTTACTCTGCCCTGGTAAGGCCTCATTTGGAGAACAGTGTCCAGTTCTGGGCTCCCTAATACAAAAAAAGACAGGGACCTTTTGGAAACACCCCAGCAGAGGGCCACAAAGGTAGTGAAGGGACTGGAGCATCTCCCCTATGAAGAAAGGCTAAGCAAACTGGGTCAGTTTAGCCTTGAGAAAAGACGACTGAGAGGGGATCTAATCCAGGTTTATAAAAATCTGAGGTGTGGGGGCCACAGTGGCGAGGCCAGTCTCTTTTCAGTGACACGTGGTGACAGGACTAGGGGAAATGGGCTGAAACTTCAGCATAGGAAGTTCCGCAAAAATGTGAGGAAGAACTTCTTTGTGGTGAGGGTGATGGAGCACTGGAACAGGCTGCCCAGGAGGGTTGTGGAGTCTCCTTCTCTGGAGAAAGTCAAGACCTGCCTGGACACCTGCCTGTGCACCTACCTGTTGTTCCCCAGGGTTCATTGCTGGGGCCTGTCCTTATCAGTATCTTTATTGATGACTTGGATGAGGGCATTGAGTGCACCCTCAGTAAGTTCACAGATGACACCAAATTGGCTGGGAGTGTGGTTCTGCCTGGGGTTAGCCAGGCCCTACAGTGGGATTTGGACAGGCTGGAGAGATGGGCTGAAGCCAGTGGGATGAGGTTCAACAAGACCAAATATCACATCCTGCACTTTGGGACCTGGAACGGACTGCCCATGGGGTTGGTGTAGTCACTGACCATGGAGATATTCAAGGAATGACTGGATGTTGTATTGAGGGACATGGATTAGTGGGAGCTATTAGTGATAGGTGAACAGTTGGACTAGATAATCTTTTAGGTCTTTTCCAACCATGGTGATTCTATGATACTATGATATCCTCTCCTTGTATGTGTGCCCTTTGAGTTTCAGCAAACATTCTGTGGTAGGACTCACCACATGTCTAGAACTAGTCACTGACCACTAGAAATCTGGTGTTAAATTCAACAGATTTTAATGTACTGTCTTGATGCTGTTGTCTTTCAGGAGCTGTTTGCCATGAGGATCCAGGGACATCTCTGGGGAGACAAGTGGGAAGGATAAACATGACATATTCTTCTGCTGAGCTGGGCCGGGCTCCTGGGACACAGGGAGCTCTTAAAAATGGGCAGGGCTGCAGAGAGACAGCTGTGCCCAGGAGCAGCTCTAGTGCACAGCACAGCCTGCAGGTAAAGGAAGGAGAGGAGAGAAAATGGAGAGAGCTTGCAGGATGTGTACACAGTGAGCAGGCTGAGAGCACTCTGCAGGAGCATTGCCCACAGACCATGACAAGGTAAGTCTCACTGCAGACCATGGAGCTGCTTTTCATAGAGGGTTAACTTAATCAGGGACATCCCATAGCAGATCTGGCTGCAGGCACTGCATGTTTCTTTACTGTGGAAAAAGCCTTCTGCTCCAGCTGAGGGCTTCCGTGCTGCAGTGTCAGAGCACAGCCCTGAGGGCTGCGTGTCCCAGCACAGCTGCAGGCTGTGCATGTGGGGCTGCAGGCGGGTGCCCAGGGCTGTCCTGCAGAGCAGGGTCCCTGCTGTGCCCCAGGGGCTGTGTGCCGGCTATGGGACTCTGCCGCCTGCCAGGCTCAGCACTCAGCCTGCCCGGGGAGCTGTCCAGGGTGCTGCGGGGAGACGTGTGGGGGGAAGGAGCCCCCCGGTAGATGGGCTTGTGCTGCCACAGCTGCTGCCTGGGGCAGGGGGATCACAGCTCCACTGCACAGCAGGATGTCTGTGAGGGTACTTTGCAAGAGGAGAGCCAAGGCAGGGATTTTCCATTTCCTTTTCTGAGGTGAGGCAGGAAGGATGGGCGGCAGAAATCTAAAAGGCTGTCAATTTTGAGCACAGCTCTGAGACTCCCAAATATTTCTTCAATCCATCGTTTTGTTTTGTTTTTTTGTTTTGTTTGTTTGTTTGTTTGTTTTTTGTTGTTTTTGTTTTGTTTTGTTTTGTTTTTTGAGCAGTCACACAGAATGTGCTTTCAGTCTCTCCTTCCTAAAAGGATAAAGTCACTTTAACTTATCATTGCTTTCTGCAGACATTAATAGATGATTTGTCCTGCAAACTGTCTGATTTGTCTAAGACAATTTGAAGTGCACAGAAACTGGAGCTGGGGCGTCGAAGAGCAGCTGGAGTAAAGAGGAAAATATCCAGGAGGCTGAAATGTGATTAGGAAATGAGAAGAAAGGAAGAGCACACTAACTTTCTATATGGAGAATCTCATGAAAAATAAATTCAAATTCTGGAGTTAAATGAACATTTTCCAAAGGGAAAGGAGAACTTTTATAGTATAGCAGGACTGTCTCTGAGATTGATTTGGACTTGTCATTATCTTCTGCACTCTGAGCAGGACTCCAGGCCCAGGAACAGCAGATGCCCAACAGCAGCTCCATCAGCGAGTTCCTCCTGCTGCCGTTGGCAGACACACGGCAGCTGCAGCTCCTGCACTTCTGGCTCTTGCTGGGCATCTACCTGGCTGCCCTCCTGGGCAACGGCCTCATCAGCACAGCCGTAGCTTGCGACCAGCGCCTGCACACCCCCATGTACTTCTTCCTGCTCAACCTGGCCCTCCTCGACCTGGGCTGCATCTCCACCACTCTCCCCAAAGCCATGGCCAACGCCCTCTGGGACACCAGGGCCATCTCCTACGCAGGATGTTCTGCACAGGTGTTTTGTTTTTTCTTCTTCCTCTCAGCAGAATTTTCCCTTCTCACCATCATGTCCTATGACCGCTACGTTGCCATCTGCAAGCCCCTGCACTACGGGACCTTGATGGACAGCAGAGCTTGTGCCACCATGGCAGCAGCTGCCTGGGGCGCTGGGCTTCTCAATTCCCTGCTGCACACTGCCAGTACGTTTTCACTGCCTCTCTGCCAAGGCAATGTTGTCAACCAGTTTTTCTGTGAAGTCCCCCAGATCCTCAAGCTCTCCTGCTCAGCCTCCTACCTCAGGGAAGTTGTGCTTCTCATTTTTAGTGCCAGTTTGGTCTTTGGGTGCTTTGTTTTCATAGTTGTGTCCTATGTGCAGATCTTCATGGCCGTGCTCAGGATGCCCTCTGAGCAGGGACGACACAAAGCCTTCTCCACGTGCCTCCCTCACCTGGCTGTGGTCTCCCTGTTTGTCAGCACTGGTATTTTTGCCAACCTGAAGCCCCCCTCTCTCTCTTCCCCATTTATAGACCTGATGGTGGCACTTCTGTATACGGTGGTGCCTCCAACACTGAACCCTATTATCTACAGCATGAGGAACAGGGAGATCAAGCATGCTCTCAGGAAGGTTTTGCAGTACGCACTATTGCAGCTTTAATAAAGTGTACATCTTCCTTACACGGTTCCCAGTGATGGTTCTTTATGTTTTATGCATCTTTGATTGTTTGACTGTGTGTGATATAGCAACCCGCAAAGAAATATTATTGAACTTACAAATAAAAATTTATTTCACTTCGTTCCTATTTATTTTCTATTTCCTCACTCCAAGAGCTCATGTAAGCAGGGAACCAGATTACCTCAACAGGTTAAAAGATTCTAGTGGTGTCCCCCAGGGGTCTGTGCTGGGTCCAGTCTTGTTCAACATCTTCATCAACGACCTTGATGAGGGGATAGTGACCACCCTCAGCAAGTTTGCTGATGACACGAAGCTGGGAGGATTGGCTGAAACGCCTGAAGGCTGTGCGGCCATTCAGAGAGACCTCGACAGGCTGGAGAGCTGGGCAGTAAGAAACCGGATGAGGTTTAACAAAAGCAAGTGTAGAGTCTTGCACCTAGGGAGGAAGAATTGCATACACCAGTACAGGTTGGGGGAAGACCTGCTGGAGAGGAGCTCTGCTGAGAGGGACCTGGGCATCCTGGTGAACGACAGGTTGGCCATGAGCCAGCAGTGTGCCCTTGTAGCCAAAAAAGGCCAATGACATTCTGGGGTGCATTAAAAAGAGCGTGGCCAGCAGGTCAAGGGAGGTGATCCTCCCCCTCTACACTGCCCTGGTGAGGCCTCATCTGGAATACTGTGTCCAGTTCTGGGCTCCCCAGTACAAAAAAGACAGGGATCTCTTGGAAAGAATCCAGTGGAGGGCCACAAAGATGGTGAAGGGCCTGGAGCATCTCCCCTATGAGAAGAGACTTAGGGAACTAGGTCTGTTTAGCCTTGAGAAAAGAAGGCTGAGAGGGGACGTGATCCAGGTTTATAAATACCTGAACTGTGGGAGCCATAGTGGCGAGGCTGGTCTCTTTTCAGTAGTGCGTGGGGACAGGACTAGGGGAAATGGGCTGAAACTTCAGCATAGGAAGTTCTGCACGAATGTGCGCAAGAACTTCTTTACAGTGAGGGTGACGGAGCACTGGAACAGGCTGCCCAGGGAGGTGGTGGAGTCTCCTTCTCTGGAGATATTCAAGATCCGCCTGGACGCCTACCTGTGCGACGTGGTGTAGGGAGCCTGCTTTGGCAGGGGGTTGGACTTGATGATCTCTAGAGGTCCCTTCCAACCCCTATAATTATGTGATTCAGTGATTCTGTGATTCTGTGATTCTGTTCAGAAGGTGGCACACTGGTACGAGACCCCCTGTGGGGCTCACAGTTCTTCATCAAGCACTGACACTATCAGGGCATGGCTTTCATGTAGGTCCTCAGCTGCACATGAAAGCTGACTGGGGGTGTGCTGGAGACCCCAGATATCTTCCATTCCAATGAGAGCCCAGAACAAATGAAGGTGTCATCACTGAGAGAATGTAGGTGTGTCACAGCGGTGGAATGCCTTAAGCTCTGGGATTTGCAATAGATGGGGAACAGAGAAAGATCTGTCTCTTCTTCTCATGAGCTCATCCATTTGGTCAGCTGAATAACGCTGCACTCTCAGGTGCCCATTACTCGAACATCTGATGTCATTTAGGATGGCCAAGAATACTCCCATGCCCCGTCTGGCCCCCAGCTGATGCTCAGGAAGGAGGTGGCTTTCCCAGATGTTGTCTACTACAGCTTGCAGGCACTGCTGTGCACATCTATGAGCACCACAGGCACCTTGTGCTCATCGAATGTCTGTTTTTGAGCAAGTCACTTCCATCTTAAGAAAGGCCTCGGATTCAGACCAGAGGCTCACGCATGCAGGCAACTCCTGCTCATCTACTTTGAGACATGATTAGTCCCATCTCCCATGGGTCCATGGGGAAGTGAATCTCCTTTCAACACCAGGGTTTTTGTTGCCGTGACTCGGAAACCCCCAATTTCCCAGCTTCTTGCGAAACCTCTGCCAGAACCAAAAGACCACCGTGACTCATCAAGAAAGGTGGCAAAATGGCGTTTATTAGGAGTAATCAATACCTTATATACCTTACTACTTCGTCTACGCCCCCTAGGGCACGTTTGAAATGCGCGCCAATGTAATTCACAGGGTTTGAGACGGAAGAGGCTGGATTACTATCACCGTCACATCCCGAAAAAGCCCCGCTACCGCCTATATGCTTGTATTACAAGGTTCAGCCTCGTTAGCATCTACAACATCTCCCCGCCCCCCAAGACAACAATTTATCCCTTTTCAATGTGAACACTAAAATCCCAGGTATAATCTACTATAAATTTGATATTATTCTATATGTTCTATGCAATATACTTATACTATTGTGCTCAGTTTAACTGAATTACTTATCTACTTAGTTAAATCTAACCTTAATAAGACTAATACTAATCTTAATGCAACTCTAACGATATTAATATATTACTCTTATCATAACTCTATTACTGTATCAATATATTACTCTTAATATAACTACTCTCTATAAACTTTATATAAACCTTAAAAGCTCTATCCAATATAATGAGTAGTGCAAGTTACATTTGTGCAAAAGAAAACAATACCACAACTAAATGAACTGTATATTAAGATAGTCCCTTTGATGTCTGGAACCATCCGAGAAACAGTTCTCATCCATGATGTTTTCTATTCTTCTTCATTCTTCGTCATTCTTCTTTCTATTCTTCATCCTTCTTGCATGATGCATCTTCTCTGTATGGTGAACAGTAGTCAAAGTCTTCTGTCCGTAGCCTCGATAGCGTCCATCAGCTCATCAGCACACGGCAACATGCACCATCATTACATTAACGTGTTATCGATATGTAGTGACTAGGTAACTAGAATCACACTCTATAGGATAAGAAGAACACATCCTAAAAGATACACATCCTAAAAGATAAGTGAAGTTGCAAATACAGATAAGTGTGAATCTACTGTTGGCTGAGACCCGACAATTCTAGACTGAATCCAGAAGGTCCCCGCGCTTGTTGTTTGAGCGGTACTAATCACTGAGACCAACAGCAGCAGAACAGCCTCAGGTACCAGATTCGGACTCCCCACCAACTGCTCCTGTAAGAAAAGAACTCTTATCCCACTTCCCATAGTCAGTCTTCACCAACCATTCTTGAGTAAAACGAGAAGTGAAGCAAGACCCATTGTCAGTCTTAACATGACTGGGCAGACCGACCATAGCAACAGCGGTTGCCAAATGGTATCGGACTGCAGTCAAGCCAGACCTGACATGCTCAGTGGCCGTGATGACAACAGAGGAGGCACTCATAGCAACAGCCAGCCCTTGACGGGGAGACAAGCAAGGCTCCCAGACGATACCAGTTTGCCAGATCTGCAGCGACCCTAGGCCAAAGACAGGAGTGCTGGCAACTGTATCTGCTATTGCATTACCTCTGGTAAAAAGGCTTGGCACCTCAGAGTGACCATGCACATGTAAGGATGCAACAGGAGCTGCGTGAGAGGCCAAGGTCTCTTCCAAAATTCCAGCAGCCTCTGAACTTGGGAAGTCCTCCCGGTCCATCCGGGCCAACTGCTTGGCTGCAAAGATGGAGTCAGCAACAGTGTTAGAGGGTATCATTCGCCAGAGGTGCACTGCGACCGTCACAGCCATCGCCTCAAGCATCTGCACGCTGACCATTCGGTTTGTGAAGACAGCAGCCTGTGAACTACGGTTGGAATCCTGCCAAACCACCATCCTGAGATCAAGAGTCTCATGCTCTACCAACTGAGCTAGCTGGGCCATTTCAAGGCCTTGAGCAGTGTCCCACTGTTCAAGCGATCCTTCCATGCAGCTCTGTAAGATCTCTTGCCAAGCTGCAGCCATTTTGCTAGATGGATTTTGGGGTTCTTTTGGGTCAGATCCCTTTAGCTGACCATACAAGGGCTTCATCAATTGAGCAGGTATCCCCAAAGCACCCCGAACCCACTGGAGGGCTCCTACCAATTTCTGCATATTCCATAGTTTCTTAACACGTGGTTGAATATCAAGACCCACCAGCTGCATCATCTCAGTGCTAAACTTATATTCCAAGCACTCTGCTCTAATTCCCTCTTGCATGTCTATACCATGCACAGGGTAAAAGGGATCATCTTGTTCAACTGCCACATCCCACCCAAGCTCAGTCATCCACCCCTCTTTCCAGAGTGTATATTGCACCAGCTTGAGAATCACGCACGTGTTCAAAGCCAGGGGCAAACGGAACTCGCGGCAGCAGCCGGCAGCCCGGTGCCGGAAGGTGGAGCGACTCCGCGCCGGGGAATCGAGCCCCGGCCCCCCGCGCGCCAGGCGGGCTGCCCCCTGGGACGGAGTAAATGCGGAAGCGCCGGCGGAGGGCGGGCGCGGGCAGCGGGGCGCCGCACCGCGCGCCCGCAGCCCCCCTGCACAGATCCGGGGCGGCCCCAGGTCCGACCACAGCGGCAGGCGGGCTCCCTCGCCGCCACCAACAGCCGTACCGCCGCCCCCCCCGCAGCAGCAGCAGCGCAGCCCCGCCCGCCCCGGCGGCAGCTCCTCCTCCCCCGCCGGCACCAGCGGGCAGCTCTGCAAGCCAACACAGAGGGGCCAGCCCACCGGCCGAAACTTGCTGGACCGGGCTACTCTGCGGGCGGCACACTGAAAACGGCACCATACTTCCATCTACTTCCATTCCCCCCCCCGGACGGCGCCATGTTTGCGTCCCCCCCGGGTCTGGAACACGCCTACTTCCCCAACCGCTCGAATTAGCCGCGCGCCCGCACTCCCCTCCCCCTAATGACAAAGGATATGGGGCTGAAGTGTCCACTTGGCGGTTGAGAGGGGGTGTGGCCGATTGGAATTCGCCATCTTTTAACTTTTTCTTCTCCGCTTCTCCCGGACCCCGTCCCATCTTCGCCGTCTTTAACTTTTTCTTCTCCGCTTCTCCCGGACCCAGACGGCTCTCCTGGGTCCTACCGTCCTCAGCCGCTTTTCCCGGCCGCCCTCCCGGCTGCTCCGGGTCAAACACAAGCCCAACTAACAAACACGATTCAACAAGTGCTCCAAGAGCACCCAGGTCACAAGCTCGGCAGCTGCCTGACTCACTGCCTTAATACTCTACTCCACGATTCCCGCTCCCGTTGCTCACTCAGGTTTCCTACCGCGGAATATCGCCGCCGCTCGCCACGCCCTCGCTCGCCACGCAGCGGATTCTTGCTCTGAAAAAGAAAGAAAAAGGAAACAGGTCCCCCGTCGTCCCCCCGGTGAACCTGATAAGCTAAAAGCACCTCGTCGTCCCCCCGAGCTGCTTTTAGGGGTGCACAGCCGTCCCCTCTGTACACCCTATAAAGTAATGAAGAAGAAGTAAGAATAGAAGTAAAAATAGAAAAATGCCTAGGAATTTAGGGGTTCCTCACACGAGGCACCATATGTTGCCGTGACTCGGAAACCCCCAATTTCCCAGCTTCTTGCGAAACCTCTGCCAGAACCAAAAGACCACCGTGACTCATCAAGAAAGGTGGCAAAATGGCGTTTATTAGGAGTAATCAATACCTTATATACCTTACTACTTCGTCTACGCCCCCTAGGGCACGTTTGAAATGCGCGCCAATGTAATTCACAGGGTTTGAGACGGAAGAGGCTGGATTACTATCACCGTCACATCCCGAAAAAGCCCCGCTACCGCCTATATGCTTGTATTACAAGGTTCAGCCTCGTTAGCATCTACAACAGGTTTTACATCAGGAGATGAGACACCTACATTGTCTGCCCAGCTGAATGACAGACCTACCAAGGGGAAGTCAGAGAGTCCCTGTCCTTGTCTGTGTGTCTTAATTATTAAAGGCCAGGAGCAGATCTATCCAGGTCAGGCATTTGCACTTCTGCTAGGCAAAAATGATCTGTTAAAACAGCCTGATATAGTAAAAGAGTTAAACTCAAAGTTAGAAGTTAGGTATGTGGGCCCACAATGAAGTAGGATGTGCGGTTACGATAAAGAAAGAGCATCCTGCATACTAAATGAAAGAAGGAGGCCAGAAGCAGACTACTTCTATCAAACATGATGGGGTAAAAAGGACAGAGTGGAAGACAGTGAGCCTTTGCACGGAAGATGTCTGATTTCATCCCCATGACCACTACAGGGAGAACCCAGCTACAAACAGCTCAAATGCTGGACAGAGGGGCAGAATGTAAATGAGTACCTGGAAAATAAGGAATATGTAGATGAGTTCCAGGAAATATGTTGAATATGTATTGGCTTGACTTTTAAATATGGTAACACTTCTGCTTGCTGGCGTGCAAGATAGGAGTGATCCCTTTTCACCCTGCACCGAATACATGCATTCCTGCTTGATAACTGAACTCCAGGTTATAGATTTTGATTCTGCAACTCCAATCCATGCTTCTGGAATCAGTCTGTGCCAACCGTTCAGAAATATTAACTGACATCCAAATGCCTTTTCCAGAGATGACGCTGCTGTCTATCAGGATCAGGGAGCCTTGGAGCCCCAGAGGAAGCAGTGAGGAAGAGAAACTCAAATCCTCTGGTGTGCTGAGCTGGGCTGGGCTCCTGGGATACAGGGAGATCATAAAAGAGGGCAAAGCTGCAGAGAGACAGCTGTGCCCAGGATCATCTCTTGTGCACAGCACAGCCTGCAGGTGACAGAAGGAGAAGAGAGAAAGTCGAGAGAGCTTCCAGGATGTGTGAGGTGTGAGCAGGCTGAGAGCACGCTGCAGGAGAATTGCTCACAGGCAATGGCACGGTGAGTCTCACTTCAGGCCATATAGCTGCTGTTCATAGAGGGTTAACTATAACTGGGACATCCCATAGCAGATCTGGCTGCAGGCACTGCATGTTTCTTTACTGTGGAAAAAGCCTTCTGCTCCAGCTGAGGGCTTCCATGCTGAAGCATCAGAGCACAGCCCTGAGGGCTGCTTGTCCCAGTAAGGCTGCAGGCTGTGCAGCTGGGGCTGCAGGCGGGTGCCCAGGGCTGTCCTGCAGAGCAGGGTCCCTGCTGTGCCCCAGGGGCTGTGTGCCGGCTATGGGACTCTGCCGCCTGCCAGGCTCAGCACTCAGCCTGCCCGGTGAGCTGCCCAGGGCGCTGCGGGGAGACGTGTGGAGGGAAGGAGATGTCCGGCAGGGCTTGTGCTGCCACAGCTGCTGCCTGGGGCAGGGGATCACAGCTCAACTGCACAACTGAATGTTTCTAAGAGTTCTTTGCAAGAGGACAGCTTAGCGTAGACAGGGACTTTTCATCTCCTGTTCTTAGGGAAGGCAAGAAGGATTGGAGGCGTAAATCTAAAATAGGCTGCCTCATCTGGACACAGCTCTGAGATTCCTGAAATTTTCTTTAGTCTGCTGTTTATTTTGAGAACAGTCACATGTGCTGTGCTTCAGCTTCTCCTCTCTCAGAGGGTGGAATTAGTTGAAATTATTATACATTCATCTAGACATGAATAATGCACTTAACTTGCAAACAGGCATGTTTATCTTATAAATACTAAAAGGCACAGAGGTTGGGTTTGGGGGCTCTAAGAGCTGTATGGGTAAAGTTATGAGACAAGAAACAGATTAAAATAACCACGGAGATGGAATAAGACTGTAAGATCATTGGAAGGTTACAGCTTCATATGCTTTTTCTGCTTATCGAATGCTGAACATCATGAAATTAAATAAAGCTGGGGTGCTAAATGAACATTGTCATAGGAGATTGAAAACATTTCATAGTAGAGCAGAAGGAGTGTCTCTGAGAATGCTTTGAACCTGTCATTATCTTCTGCACTCTGAACAGAACTCCAAGCGCAGAAACAGCAGATGCCCAACAGCAGCTCCATCAGCGAGTTCCTCCTGCTGCCGTTGGCAGACACATGGCAGCTGCAGCTCCTGCACTTCTGGCTCTTGCTGGGCATCTACCTGGCTGCCCTCCTGGGCAACGGCCTCATCAGCACAGCCGTAGCCTGCGACCGCCGCCTGCACACCCCCATGTACTTCTTCCTGCTCAACCTGGCCCTCCTCGACCTGGGCTGCATCTCCACCACTCTCCCCAAAGCCATGGCCAATGCCCTCTGGGACACCAGGACCATCTCCTACGCAGGATGTGCTGCACAGCTCTTTTTCTTTCTCTTCTTCATCTCATCAGAGTTTTCCGTTCTCACCATCATGTCCTATGACCGCTACGTTGCCATCTGCAAGCCCCTGCACTACGGGACCTTGATGGACAGCAGAACTTGTGCCACCATGGCAGCAGCTGCCTGGGGCGCTGGGGTTCTCAATTCCCTGCTGCACACTGCCAGTACGTTTTCACTGCCTCTCTGCCAAGGCAATGTTGTCAACCAGTTTTTCTGTGAAGTCCCCCAGATCCTCAAACTCTCCTGCTCAGAATCAAATCTCAGGGAAGTTGTGCTTATCATTTTTAGTGCCAGTTTAGTCTTTGGGTGCTTTGTTTTCATAGTTGTGTCCTATGTGCAGATCTTCATGGCCGTGCTGAGGATGCCCTCTGAGCAGGGACGGCACAAAGCCTTCTCTACGTGCCTCCCTCACCTGGCTGTGGTCTCCCTGTTTGTCAACACTGGCATTTTTGCCAACCTGAAGCCCCCCTCTCTCTCTTCCCCATTTATGGACTTGTTGGTGGCACTTCTGTACTCGGTGGTGCCTCCAGCACTGAACCCTATTATCTACAGCATGAGGAACAGGGAGATCAAGCACTCTCTCAGGAAGGTGTTGCAATACGCACTATTTCAGCTTCCATAAAGTGTATATCTTCCTCACATGATTCCCAGTGATGGTTCTTTATGTTTTTTGCATATTTGATAGTATGATTTTGTGTGATACAGTAATCTGCAGAAATATGTTTCACATTTTTATACTTCTACCTTCTTTATATTTTCTCACTCCATGAGCTCCTGTAAACATGGAACCTGATTCCCTAAATATATTAAGAGATAAATAAAAATTGCAATGTAGACTTTTCCTTAGCTCTTCTCTCTTCTTGCCTTGTCTGGATCTGGTGGAGGTACAGCCACAGACAGCAGCAAAACATGATCTTTTCATTTCTGCTCTATTTAGACTGCCACAGTTCTCTCGAGTACTTTCATTTGTGCAGGCCTGAAGGTCTTGTGTGTCTGACAACAGTTCTGATGTCTCTACAGCAGCACTCCTGTGCTGCAGTCAGTAGCCAGAAATATGAATGGCTGTGCCAGAGCTGGCCTACTTGCTGGCACTGCCATAACAAGAAGGACTCCTCAGAGCAGGACCTGAGAACTGGAGACCTCTTCCAAAGCTGGTGCATGGAATATACCTCAGGAGCTGCTCTCTGAGATCTTTTGGTGCTCTTCCTTGCGTGACTGGGTCAGATTCAAGAGTCCCAAGTAGATCTTTAAGCGACTCGGGGCCGTGCTGTGGTTTAAAGTTTATGGGTTGAGATAAAGAGAAAAAGAAAAGGATAATAATTATGATAAATATATTTATACATAAATAATATATTTAGTACATTTTCACACATATACATCATATGCAGTTGCAGACATATCTGCAAAGATACTAATCCCTATGCCTATCTGTTTGCAAGTCCAGGACTTGTTGCAGGGTGTTTAACAGCCACAGGGTTCACTGTAGGAACTGAATTGGCTGTCAGGCTGTTGCAGGAGTTGGAGCAACTGCAGAGCTCATTGCCAGGGCTGGAAACACCACAGGACTTGTGACTGAAGTTCGAGCAGCCACTGGGTTCATTGGAGGAGTTGGAGCGACCGCAGGGCTGTACCTCTTGGCACAGTGCACCTCCCTTGGGAGGGTTTTGTTTCATTTTCTTATCGCAGTACTTGAAACAGCTACAGGACATGTGGCAGAAGTGACAACAGAGCTCATTATGAGGGATGGAGTGACAGGAAGATCTGTCCAGAGCTTGGAGCAACCACAGGATGTGTAGCAAAATCTTGGAGCTGCTGCAGGGCCTGTGCCAGGAGTTGCAGAGGCTGCAGCACTGTCAGCAGATCCAGCTCTCTTCTCCTTGAGGGTGCTGAAGAGTGTTGAACACAGCTCAGTAGGTATGGGCCACCTGCAGTTATTTGCTTCTCTTGGAGATTACCAGGGCTACAGCAGACCTTCCCCCAATATTCCACCAGTTTCTCAGGATCCTTCAGTTTCTCAGAGATGAAGTTCCAAAGCTCTGGGAGTGCCCAACGCTCCAGGCTGCTGCCCAGACCATCCAACACCCCTTGTCATGCAGAGCTGTCTCACCTTGGGGCAGATCACACAGTGACATTCTCAAATAATTTTTTAGTCTGAGACACAACCCAACTTGATACACATTAATGACATGTAGCAATGGGAGCATGATGGTTGGAGCATCCCATGGATAGTCAAAATCCTCAGGAGCTGTTGTAACTACATTTGGAGTTCCAGGGAAAGATAAGTGAGAGGAAGGCTGAGGGACAGCTGGAAAGTGTCCTCCCATCTCTCCTCCATAGCCAGGCACCCTGAGGAGACAATGTTTGACAGCTGCCAGTTTTATCGCAACATAAACCAAAGCCAAACAGCATAGCAAAATAAATACCCCAAACATGGCCCCAGAGTTGACAAACAGTGCAGAAGGGAAAACAAGCAGCAAGCAAGGAGCTGTGCAATGCAGCATCATGAGAAGTCTCAGTGAGCTCTACAAATAGGGAAACAATCAGCATCATGGCCAGCAATTCTCCTGCTCCTACAAAGCCCTGTGCTAACTTGCTCTGGACAGATGTGCTGTTATCTCAATCCTTGGAGCACCAAAAAGGCACCAAAAAGACGGTGGTGGCAGAACCCAGCAGGTGACTCAGCAGCACACAGTGCTTTGTGCACTGCCCTCTTCCCAGTGGGATGGGGAAGAGCACTGGGAAACAAAGTACAATTTGTGGGTTGAAATGGAGCTATTTACTAAGAGAGATACAAGGAGAGGTGTAATAGTTATCAGTATGAATCCATTTATATGGAACAGTAGGTAACAACTGATGCACAAGCAGTTGCTCAGCACCACCAGACTGATGCCCAGCTGGGCCTTGGGCAGCAGAAGAGAGTGAGATGAACTCCCACCCCTTTCAATACTCCTTTTACTCACTCTAATTTGGTACGGAACATCCCTTTGGCCACTTTCAGTCAGCTGTCCTCACTCTGTTCCCTCCCAGTTCCATGTGCCCTCCACTGACCATGGCACTGGCTCTGTACAACACTGCTTAGCAGCAGCTGTAAACATCAGAATGTCATCAACGTTGCTTCTCTCCTAGAACCAAAACACTGCACCATAGCAGACAGTCTGAAGGAAACAATTCCATCCCAGCTGTAACTCAGCTACCTGCCTGTCCCCCTCCACTTCTTCCTGATCAGGAAGCAAGGAACAGAATCTGCTGCTCTCTCTGAGCCCTTTCCATCAGTTCTCAGTTGGCTCCTCTGACATCCCCAGGCAGAGCTCAGTGCACTCTCACAGAGGGCAGCAGCCTTTCCTCATCTTCCTTGCCCATCCATCATGAAGAGTCTGAATCTGCTTTGCTACAGTTCAGAGGTGAGAATCAACCCACCATGTCTCTGTGAGCCAAACAAGACCCTAGGCCTGCAAATGCACAGCGATTTCAGTCTCGCTGAGTGAATGATTGTGGTCCTCTCCTTAGTGTAAAGACTCTTCAGAAAGCATCCCCTTACAGAAGCATGTTTTGATTTAGTCTGGTTGAGCCTTGCATCTACACCGTGGTACTGGTGATCAGAAGGTGGCACACGGGTACGAGACGCATTATGGAACTCACAGTTGTTCATCAAGCACTGACACTATCAGGGCATGGATTTCCTGAAGGTCCTCAGCTGCATTTTCCAGATGGCTGGGGGTGTGCTGGAGACCCCATGGAACTGCCATTCTGTTGTAATACAAGAAGAATTTTACAGAGCAGCACCCATGGATCAAGATAAGGACTTCACAGAGCAGCAGCTACAGAGTAGGATAAACTGCATGAGAACCAAGGACACCTGTAGGAAAAGAATGAATGGCTCTTGGCTTTGAAGCTAGGGGGGAGGAGGGGGGGGTAGGTTTGTTATTGCAGTAGCTTTCCTTCAGTTATTGTGTGTGATTTTTGGACGCCCTCTCCTGTCTGCTATAAAAGTACAGCTTTTCGGGCAATAAATGGATGCAGCTATATTTAACCTTATTGGTGTGTGGCTGTTTGTCCCAGCGCTCTGACTTTTTGCCCTCACACTCACCATCAATTGGCGCTCAATGTGGGGCACTTTAAGGTTGGACCTCAAAACTTCACTGAAGGAACGGGAGAGTGAAGTTGGAGAAACCGGGACCTGAGCTGATGTGACAGGGTCCCGAAGCACTGTCTGGAACAAAGATAGTGGGTAAACTGCGAGAGGACAGCAGTCGCAGCAGATGGTTGGCATTGGCTAGCGAAAATCTGTAAGTGTTGTGGTAGCTGGAAGCGGGGTCGCATCCCGCCCTCTGAAAGCCACGATGGAGTGGGAAGCTGTGGAGAAACTGCTCATAAGTATTCTCTCTAAGAGAGGGGAGCAGGTATCTCCTATAGGCAAATCTGAGCTGGTAAAATGGGTTCGGAAGAGTGGACATCTTCAGGAGTTGGCACTGATGTTCAGCGTAACCATATGGTGAGAAATAGGGGACCGTATGCGGGACTCTGTAATCTTGGAAAATAAGGAACCTAAGCATTTGCAAGGCTTGGGTCCTACATGGAAGCTGATTATAAATACATCAAAGAATATGCAAGCCAAGCGTCAGATTGCTGCTACAGTACAAGCCCTATCTGGACCTAGTGCACAGTCAAGGTCAGAATTTAACTCCGTTACCAGAAGTCTCGTACTCAGTTTGCTCATCAGCTTCACAAGTTAGGGCTTCTGCGGAAGCTCCGAATACTCCCCTGAACTCAACCTCTTTGATGTCTCAGCAGGGCCAGTGGCAGCAAGTGAGGAAGGTATGGGGGGTGGCTAAGGGGGGAGGAGGAGTGTGCAGAGCATCAAGAAGATCCTGAGAGAGAAAGCAACTCAGATAATGGTGGGAATGGGAAAGCGTTAGAGGAATATATTAAAACATTAACTGAGAATCTGCAGGACTTGGAACTGCATATGAAGGAGGCAACAGTCTCTACGAGCACTGATGTCTTTACAGACCCTGCCTATGCCACTTTTACCCCAGACATAGCAGCCCTCCATCTTCACGTTGGTCTGGGCCTATTAGAGATGCAATATTGTAGGGACAGTGGCAAGCTGCGTCTCAGCTCGCTTGTCTGGTGATATACGATCAGCAGGGAGCTGCTTGGTGGGAAGTGCATGACTGGAAATTGTTACAACAGGCTCGTAGGACTGTGACTGACTATGGGATAAAATCCAAAGCTTCTAAGCAAATTATTCAATGGATTTTCACTGCGGATGTGCAAATGCAGCTGGACACTCGTAATATTGCTTGGTTGTTACTAACGCCATCAGAATATGTGTTGTTTATTCTGGAATGGATGGAAGGGTTTAAACAAATTAGACAAGGAATAAACTCTTCTGACTGTTCCCCACTGCCCTCCCTCCCACCCTCGCTGCTGCTCCTCAGAGCCGAAAACAGTCCCTGCCCAGATTCGATCCATGGCTCCAACCCCCCCCGATGGTGAGGAGAAGAGAAATCGCGACCCCCCTGCACGCCCGTGCCTTCTGCTGCCACTCTGGCCCTAACGCTGGCGGTGCCACAGCTGCCTTCCACCCCACCCACGTCGCTCACTGTGACGCTGCCTCTCTCTGCCGCGTCTACATCATTTGCTGCTTCGTCTCTGCAGCCTACACATAACTTGGTTAAAAACAAGGATGGACCGACCAGTCAAACTTTCCTCCAAGAATGGGGGATTAAACACATTACATGCATTGCTCATTCTCCCATGGGACAAGCTATCACTGAGCGCACTCATCAAACACTGAAGTCCATTATTATACAAAAAAGGGGAACATGGGGGACACACCACAAGAAAAATTATGTAAGGCTTTGCTTGTGCTGATTTTTTTGAATCGTGATCATACATATACAGCTCGTGGATCAAGATAAAGACTTCACAAAGCAGCAGCTGCGGAGCAGGATAAACAGCATGAGAACCAAGGGCACCTCTAGGAAAAGAATGAATGGCTCGTGGCTATGAAGGGTTGTTTATGGTAGTTATTGCAGTAGCTTTCCTCCAATTAGTGTGTGTGATTTTTGGACACCCTCATCTGTCTGCTATAAACATATGGCTTTTTGGGCAATAAATGGACGCAGCCATATTTAACCTTATTGTTGTGTGGCTGTTTGTCTGTGCATGCTGACCTTCTGCCTTCAGGTTCTCCAACAATTATCTGTGAATAGATGTTTACTCATGCATATATTGTATATGATTGAAAATATACTAAATATATTATAAATGTATAAATACATTTATCATAATTATCCTTTTCTTTTTCTCTTTATCTCAGCCCATAAACTTTCAACCTCAGCACTGCCCCGAGTTGCTTGCAGATCTCCTTGGGACAGTTCAGTCTCACCAGGTCACACAGTGAAGAGTAACAAAAGACCTCGAGGCCTCCTAATGGAGCAGCTCCTGAGGTATATTCCTTACACCAGCTTTGGAAGAGGCCTCCAGTTGTCTGGTCCTGCTCTGAAGGGGCCCTCTTGTTATGGCAGCGCCAGCAAGGAGACCAGCTCTGACACAGACATTCATATTGCCGGCAACTGACTGCAGCCCCAGAGTGCTGCTGTAGAGAGAAAAGGACTGTCTTGAGACACACAAAACCTTCAGGCCAGCAGAAATGAGAGGACTTGAGAGCACTGTGGCATTGTAAAGAGAGCAAGGAGGAAAAGAGCACATTGTGCTGCTGTCTGTGGCTGTACCTCCTCCAGACCCAGACAAGGCAGGAAGAGAGAAGAGAAAAGGAAAAGTCTGCTTTAAAAGCTTTTTATTTATCTCTTTACCTATTCAGGGAATCTGGTTCCATGTTAACATGAGCTCTTGGAGGGAGAAATTGGAGATTAGGTAGGAAAGAAGTGAAATAATTTTTTTATTTATAAGCTCAATAACATTTTTTTGTGGGTTAATATATCACACACAATCAAACAATAAACGATGCTTAAAACATAAGGAACCATCACTGGGAATCCTATAAGGAAGATGTGCAATTTATGGAAGCTGGAATAGTGCATACTGCAACACCTTGCTGAGAGCATGCTTGATCTCCCTGTTCCTCATGCTGTAGATAATTGGATTCAGTGTTGGAGGAAGCACTGAGTACATAAGTGCCACTGTCAGATCCAGGAGTGAGGAGGAGGCAGAGGTGGGCTTCAGGTAGGCAATAGAGGCAGTGCTGACAAGCAGTGAGAGCACAGCCAGGTGAGGGAGGCACGTGGAGAAGGCTTTGTGCCATCCCTGCTCTGAGGGCATCCTCAGCACAGTCTTGAAGATCTGCACATAGGACACAACTATGAAAACAAAGCACCCAAAGGCTAAACTGAAACTAAAAATGATAAACACAACTTCCCTGAGGTAGGAGGCTGAGCAGGAGAGCTTGAGGATCTGGGGGATTTCACAGAAAAACTGGTTGACAGCATTGCCTTGGCAGAGAGGCAGTGAAAACGTACTGGCAGTGTGCAGAATGGAATTGAGAACCCCAGCGCCCCAGGCAGCTGCTGCCATGGTGGCACAAGTTCTGCTGTCCATCAAGGTCCCGTAGTGCAGGGGCTTGCAGATGGCAACGTAGCGGTCATAGGACATGATGGTGAGAAGGGAATACTCTGCTGAGAGGAAGAAGAAAAAGCAAAACACCTGTGCAGCACATCCTGTGTAGGAGATGGCCCTGGTGTCCCAGAGGGCGTTGGCCATGGCTTTGGGGAGAGTGGTGGAGATGCAGCCCAGGTCGAGGAGGGCCAGGTTGAGCAGGAAGAAGTACATGGGGGTGTGCAGGCGGCGGTCGCAGGCTACGGCTGTGCTGATGAGGCCGTTGCCCAGGAGGGCAGCCAGGTAGATGCCCAGCAAGAGCCAGAAGTGCAGGAGCTGCAGCTGCCGCGTGTCTGCCAACGGCAGCAGGAGGAACTCACTGATGGAGCTGCTGTTGGGCATCTGCTGTTCTGGGCTTGGAGTCCTGTGCAGAGTGCAGAAGACAATGACAAGTCCAGACCATTCTCAGAGATACTCCTCCTGCTTTTATATGAAATGTTTTCATTCTCCTACAACAGTGTACATTTAGCACCATTACTTGCTTTTAATTTCATGCAGTTCATCATTCCTTAAGCAGAAGCAGCATTTGGAGCTCTAAACTTCCACATATTTTCTTATCTTATCCTGTCTCCCTGGATATTTTCATCTGTTTTATGCCTTATATCCTTACCCCAACTGCTCTTAGCGTCCCAAACCCAACCTCTGTGCCATTCAGTTTCAGTTTGAAAAAGCTGCTTGTTCGCAGGTTAAGTGAATTCTTCATGTCTGCTGAAAATGATGATCATTTCAATTGGTCCCATCCTTTGAGAAAGAGGAGACTGACAGCGCACCATGTGTGACTGTTCACAAAACAAGCAATTGACTGAAGAAAAATTCTCAGAGCTGTGACAGCCCCTTTTAGATTTCTGCCACCAGTCCTTTCTGCCTTCCCTCAGAACAGGAAATGAAAAATCCCTGCCTTGGCTCTCCTCTTGCAAAGCACCCTCACAAACATTCAGTTCTGCGGTGGAGCTGTGATCCACTGCCCCAGGCAGCATCTGTGGCAGCACAAGCCTTGCCAGGGGGCTCCTTCCACCCGCACATCATCCCCCTGAACAGCAGGGACCCTGCTCTGCAGGACAGCCCTGGGCACCCGCCTGCAGCCCCATATGCACAGCCTGCAGCCGTGCTGGGACATGCAGACCTCAGGGCTGTGCTCTGATGCTGCAGCACGCAAGCCCTCAGCTGGAGCAGAACCTTTTTCCACAGTAAAGAAACATGCAGTGCCTGCAGCCAGATCTGCTATGGGATGTCCCAGTTTAGATAACCCTCTATGATAGCAGCTACATGGTCTGCAATGAGACTTACCGTGTCATAGTCTTTGATCAATGCTCCTGCAGTGAGCTCACAGCCCACTCACACTGTTCACATCCTGCATGCTCTCTCCCCTTTTACTTCTCTCCTTCCTTTACCTGCAGGCTGTGCTGTGCACAAGAGCTGCTCCTGGGCACAGCTGTCTCTCTGCAGCTCTGCCCACTTTTATGATCTCCCTGAGTCCCAGAATCCCAGCCCAGCAGAATAGGATGACATTTTCATCCTTCCCACTCCTCTCCCCTGAGATATCCCTGGGTCCTGATGGCCAACAGCTCCTGAAAGTCAACAGCATCATGACTGTGTCTAACTCATTTCTTGTACAAATTTTCCCAGTGAAAGACAAACCTCAACAGAAGCGGAATGGACATGGCATGCAGTTGACCACTGTGTTTTAGTATTCATTCACTTGCAACACTTTTCCTGCTGTTTGTTGGCCAAAACCAAAAGGAATTCTTTCATGGCCCATGTGCCTTTGGTTCTCTGTGGAAAGCTAGTTGGAGCTGGTGCATATGAATTTTAACACTGAGCGGGTGAATGCAGAGGAGAAGATTGATGTGAAAAAAAGTGATGCAAGTCCCATGGGGCCAATGTGAGTAGAAATAGGGTGGGGAGGTTGAGGAGGACATTTGCCCACACAGTAACAGAATAGAACTCATTGGGAACATTCCGGATTGATAACAGTTGCACAGTGCTGCTTTAATGACTTGTTTAAACTCAAATATAAATAAATAAACAGTAAACGACTGCTGGCTTCGGCCACTTTAAGCTCTCTCCATATTGCTCTCTATTTTGCTGTACAGGTTCTGAATACCTTAAGATGATGTCAGGAAGGCACAAGGCTCAGAAGGCTCTTCAGGTGATAATGGGCCCCAGGCGATACTTGATGATAAGTCCGTCAATCGCCAGTGCAGAGAGAAGACTGCACAAAGTGCTCAACAAGACAAAGTCAGAAGTAACAGTGAACTTTCTTGGAGTATTAATGGGCCCACTGAGGACACTAACAAGCAAGCTTCCCCAGGGACTTGTTAGAGCAGAAAATTGGAAGCCATGACTACAGGCAGGCAAAGGCACTGGCATGGTGGCTCTGATGCTGAGAAACCCCTGCTTTTTCTTATGAAGCAGACAGGCCAAGCCCTGATTCCCAGACACTTGGCAGGGAGAACCTCATGCTGACTAAAGATCCTTCCTGGGGCAGTGGAATGGAGGTCTGTATGATGTTAAAAGTAAGACATGGGGACAGAAGATCCCAGGCTCTGCATGGGGTGCAAGGATGCTGAGAAGTTCATGTCCCATGTGTGCCCTGTGTCTCATCACAGGATGTGGGATGTGAGAATGGCCAAGTATGAACAATCAGTCAATCCCAGTGAAACTGTGAACTTCAGATCTCTCAGTTCCAGTGCCCACCTTTGCACACCCTCCCATAGTTTGATGTCCTTTATGTTCTGCGTTGCCCAGAATTGCACCCAGTGCTCCAGGTGTGGCTGTAGCAATGCAGAGTGGAGAGGGACGATCCTTTCCCTCACCCAGCTGGCAGTACCTTGCTTGATGCACTCCAGGGGACCACTGGCTCTCCTGGCTGTCTGGGCACATCGCTGACTCATGTTCAATTTGATGCTGACCATGACCTCCAATCTTTTCAGTCAGACTTCTCTCCAGCGTCCCATATCCAGTCAGTGTGTATGTCCAGGGTTGCTCCTACCCAGGTGCACAATCAGGCACTTGTTCTTGTTATGCTTTATGCACTTGGTGCTTAGGACCAACTGGTACCCACTTCTCTGACTTGTCCACATCTCTCTGCAAGTCCTCTCCACCCTCACTGGAGGCAACAGCACCTCCAATCAGCAAATTTGCTCAGAACAACTCCATGTCCTGCATGCAGGTCATCTGCAAAAACATGAAAGAGAAGTGGCTTTAAAATGGAGCCCTAAGGAACCCTGATAGTGACCATCTACTTGCCCGATGGATCCCATTGACTGTAATCCTTTGGGCCTGACCTGTTGGCCAACTGCTCACCCACTACGTTCTGTTTCTGTCTAGCTGCATGCAGGACATTCTGTCTAGAAGGATGCGGTGAGAAATAGTATCAAAAGCTCTACTGAATTCCTCAAGGATTTCATCCATTTTCAACTGGATTACCTTGGTCAGCTAAATGGATAACCGTGTCATAAAAGGACCTGAAGTTAAACATGACCGTCCCCTCAGGAACTTGTGTTGGCTGCGACCAATGACAGAATTGTCTTTCAGCTGTTTTTCCATAACTCCCATCATCTTTTTCTCCATAATTTTACCAGGCACTGGAGTGAGACTGAAAGATCCATAATTGTCCATGTCATCATTCTTGCTCTTCCTTTCAAGGAGACAACATTTGCCAGCTTCCTGTCAACTGGTATGACCCTAGGCTAGATTAGATACAATTGAAATGAGAGCCCTAAGGAGTAATCATTGATCGAACTTAGATGTGCCATAGTTTTCCAGTGCCTTGAACTCCAGAGTATGCCACTGATGGAGCAGAGAGGAAGAACTGCCTCTTCTGCTGTGAGCTCATCCATTTGGTAAGCAGAATAACACTACCTGATACATGGGGACTGTGCCTCTTCTCTGCTCTGCTCTTCTCACAGAGGAGTGGTGCGGGGGATTGCTCTCATGTCAGTGCCGATTAACTCACTTTCCCTTTAACTCCTTTTCCTCTGTAAACTATTCCACTATTTGTACCCTCATTTACACTTCCACATCCCCTCAAGTACACTTCCATATGCCATCAACAATTACACTTTCTTATACCATCAAAAGTGTTTGTCAAACAATATTGTTTTTTAGTTCCCATATACACCCTTAATAACATCTAACTTTCCATGAACAGTCTGTATTATTCAGTTATAAACACATCACAGCAGAACCAGCACTCATTGGCCCACCTCTCTCACACACTTCCCTTCAAACAGAGCATAGTATTACATAAATGGGTTGACAATCATTAAAAAAGGATAATAAAAAAGGTTTGTTTGTTTATTTATTTATTTATTTTAAGTATGTTAAGATTAACAGGAAGACTAGTGAGATTGTGGGTCCCCTACTAAGTGAGGGGGGTGTTCTGTTAATGGGGGATGCTCTGAAGGTGGAGATACTGAAGGCCTTCTTTGCTTCCATCTTCTGTGAGAAAGCTCTCCCTCAACCATCCCAGACCTTGGAGCTTAGTATGAGGGTCCGGAAAATGGAAGACTTGCCTTTAGTCAGGGAAGAGCTGGTCCGTGAGCGCCTAGGCCACACTGATGTTCGTAAAGACATAGGGCTCAATGGGGTGCATCCACGGATGCTGAGGGAGCTAGCAGTGGTGATTTCTGCACCACTCTCTATCATCTTTGAGAGGTCTTGAAGAATAGGGGAGGTGTCTGAAGACTGGACGACAGACAGTGTCACTCCGGTCTTCAAAAAAGGGCAAGAAGGAAGATCAGGGCAATTACAGGCTAGGCAGCCTCAGCTCTGTCCCTAGAAAAGTGCTGAAACAGCTTGTGCTGGAAGCCATCACCAGACAGTTGGATGAAAAGGAGGTTGTCAGGAGTAGTCAGCATGGGTTCACCAAGGAGAGGTCATGATCAACCAACCTGACAGCCTTCTATGACATTGTCACCGACTGTGTGGATGAGGGGAGAGTGGTGGATGTCTTCTACCTTGATTTCAGCAAGGCATTTGATACTGTCTCCTATGAAAGTTTGCTTAGATGAAAGCTGAGGGCATGTGGGATAGATGAATGGATAGTGAGGTGAGTCGAGAACTGGTTGACGGGCAGAGCACAGAGGGTCGTCGTTGGTGGTGCAGAGCCCAGTTGGAGAACTGTTAGTAGCAGTGTTCCCCAGGTGTCAGTGCTGGGTCCAGTCTTTCTCAACTTCTTTATCAGTGTCCTTGAAAGAGGATAGTGGCCACCCTCGGCAAGTTTGCTGATGACAGGAAGTTGGGAGGACTGGCTGACATACCTGAAGTCTGTGCTGTCATTCAGCGAGGCCTGGCAGGCTGGAGAGCTGAGCAGTAATAAACCAGATGAGGTTTAACAAAAGATAGTGGAGAGTCTTGCACCTAGGGAGGTATAATTGCATGCACCAGGACAGGTTGGGGGATGAGTTGCTGCATAGGAGCTCTGCAGAGAGGGACCTGGGTATCCTGATGGACAACAGGTTGGCCGTGAGCTGGCAGTGTGCCCTCGTGGCCAAAAAGGCCAATGGCATTCTGGGGTGCATACAAAATACGGTGGCCAGGTTGTCGAATGAGATGATCCTTCGCCTCTACTCTGCCCTGGTAAGGCCTCATCTGGAGTACTGTGTCCAGTTCTGGGCTCACCATTATAAAAAAAATACACGGATCTCTTGGAAAGAGTGATGCAAAGGGCTACAGAGATGGTGAAGGGCCTGGAGCATCTCCCGTATGAAGAAAAACTATGTGAACTGGGTCTGTTTAGCCTTGAGAAAAGAAGACTGAGAGGGGACGTGATCCAGGTCTATAAATATCTGAGGTGTGGGTGGCAAAGTGGAGAGACCAAACTCTTTTCAGCAGTGTGTGGAGACAGGACAAGGGGAAATGTCCAGAAACTGGAGCATAGGAAGTTCCGCATGAATGTGTGCAAGAACTTCTTTACAGTGAGGGTGACGGAACAGGCTGCCCAAGGGGGTTGTGGAGTCTCCTTGTCTGGAGATATTCAAGACTGGGCTGGACGCCTACCTGTGCGCCTACTTGGTGTTCCCCAGAGGTCAGTGCTGGTGCCTTTCCTCTTCAATACCTTTATTGTTGATCTGGATGAAGGCATCAAGTGAACCCTAAATAAGTTTACAGATGACACCAAATTGGCTGGGAGTGTGGATCAGCCTGGAGTTAGCAAGGCCCTACTGAGAGATCTGGATAGGCTGGAGAGCTGGGCTGAAGCCAGTGGGATGAGGTTCAACAAGACCAAATGCTGAGTCCTGCACTTTGGGATGTGGAATGGACTTCCCAGGGGGGTGGTGGATTCACCAGTTGATGGTATTCAAGGAATGAATGGATATTGTGTTGAAGGACATGGATTAGTGGGAGCTATTGGTGATAGGTGAACAGCTGAACTGGATGATCTTGTAGGTCTTTGCCAGCCAAGGTGATTTTATGATTCTATGATACTGTGTCCTTATCTGTGTGCCCTTTTAGTTTCAACAAACACTCTCTGGGAGGACATACCACATGTCTGGAATAAGTCACTGACCACTAGAAATCTGGTGTTAAATTCAACAGATTTTAATGTACTGTCATGATGCTGTTGTCTTTCAGGAGCTGTTGACCATGAAGATGCAGAGAAATCTCAGGGGATACGAGTGGGAAGGATAAAAATGATATCCTCTGCTGCTGAGCTGGGCTGGGCTCCTGGGACACAGGAAGCTCATAAAAGTGGATGGTGCTGCAGACAGACAGCTGTGACCAGGAGCACCTCTAGTGCACAGCACAGCCTGCAGGTGACAGAAGGAGAGGAGAGAAAGGGGAGAGAGCTTCCAGGATGCATAAGGTGTGAGCAGCCTTCTGAGCTCACTGCAGCAGCATTGCTCACAGACCATGACACGGTAAGTCTAACTTCAGGCCATGCAGCTGCTGTTCATAGAGGGTTAACTTAATCTGGGACATCCCATAGCAAATCTGGCTGAAGGCACTGCATGTTTCTTTGCTGTAGGAAAAGACTTCTGCTCCAGCTGAGGGCTTGCTTGCTGCAGCGTCAGAGCACAGCCCTGAGGGCTGCGTGTCCCAGCACAGCTGCAGGCTGTGCATGTGGGGCTGCAGGCGGGTGCCCAGGGCTGTCCTGCAGAGCAGGGTCCCTGCTGTGCCCCAGGGGCTGTGTGCCGGCTATGGGACTCTGCCGCCTGCCAGGCTCAGCACTCAGCCTGCCCGGGGAGCTGTCCAGGGTGCTGCGGGGAGACGTGTGGGGGGAAGGAGCCCCCCGGCAGGGCTTGTGCTGCCACAGCTGCTGCCTGGGGCAGGGGGATCACAGCTCCACTGCACAACAGGATGTTTCCTAGGGCCCTAGGCAAGAGGAGAGCCAAGGCAGGGATTTTTCATTTCCTATTATGAGGGAAGGCAGAAAGAAAAGGGAGCAGAAATCTAAAAGGGGATGTCTAATTTAAACACAGTTCTGAAACTCAGAAATATTTTGTTGATCTGTAAGTTGTTCTCTGATCAGGCAGAGAACAAGGTGAAATGTCACACAGGTTGTGCTTTCAGCCTCTCCTTACTAAAAGAAAACTATCAGTTTAACTTATTGTTGTTTTCTGCAGACAGTAATAGTTGATTTCTCCTGCAAACTGGCAGATTTCTTTAAGACAAACTGAAGTGCACAGGTGCTGGGGCTGTGGTCAGAAAGAATAGCTGCAGTAAAGAGGAAAATATCCAGGAGGCTGGGATACGATTAGGAAATGAGAAGAAAGTAACATCTTCCTAATCTTCAACTCCTTAAGGGATGGTGAAGCTCATGAAAAAAATACTCAAGTTCTGGAGTTAAATGATCACTTTTCCAAAGATAAAAGAAAAATTTATAGTATAGTAGAATGAGTGTCTCTGAGAATGGACTGGACTTGTCATTATCTTCTGCACTCTAAGCAGGACTCCAAGCCCAGGAACAGCAGATGCCCAACAGCAGCTCCATCAGCGAGTTCCTCCTGCTGCCGTTGGCAGACACGCGGCAGCTGCAGCTCCTGCACTTCTGGCTCTTGCTGGGCATCTACCTGGCTGCCCTCCTGGGCAACGGCCTCATCAGCACAGCCGTAGCCTGCGACCGCCGCCTGCACACCCCCATGTACTTCTTCCTGCTCAACCTGGCCCTCCTCGACCTGGGCTGCATCTCCACCACTCTCCCCAAAGCCATGGCCAACGCCCTCTGGGACACCAGGGCCATCTCCTACGCAGGATGTGCTGCACAGATTTTTTTCTTTGTCTTCTTCCTCTCAGCAGAGTTTTCCCTTCTCACCATCATGTCCTATGACCGCTACGTTGCCATCTGCAAGCCCCTGCACTACGGGACCTTGATGGACAGCAGAGCTTGTGCCACCATGGCAGCAGCTGCCTGGAGTAGTATGCTTCTCTATTCCTTGCTGCACACTGCCAGTACGTTTTCATTGCCTCTCTGCCAAGGCAATGTTGTCAACCAGTTTTTCTGTGAAATCCCCCAGATCCTCAAACTCTCCTGCTCAGAATCAAATCTCAGGGAAGTTGTGCTTCTCATTTTTAGTGCCAGTTTGGTCTTTGGCTGCTTTGTTTTCATAGTTGTGTCTTATGTGCAGATCTTCCTTGCTGTGCTGAGGATGCCCTCTGAGCAGGGACGGCACAAAGCCTTCTCCACGTGCCTCCCTCACCTGGCCGTGGTCTCTCTATTTGTCAGCACTGGTGCTTTTGCCAACCTGAAGCCACTCTCACTCTCTTCCCCATCCATGGACCTGATGGTGGCACTTCTGTACTCAGTGGTTCCTCCAACACTGAACCCTATTATCTACAGCATGAGGAACAGGGAGATCAAGCACTCTCTCAGAGAGGTGTTACAGTCCGCACTATTCCAGATTCCATAATGTGCACATCTTCCTCTCACGATTCCCATTAATGGTTCTTTATGTTTCATGCATATTTGATTATTTGATTGCATATGATACAGCAATCTGCAGAAAAATGTTGCAAATTATTTCACTTCTTTCCTACCTGCTTTTCGTATTCTCACTCCATGAGCTCGTGTAAACATTGAACCAGATTCCCTGAATAGGCTGAGAGATAAATGAAAAGCTTTTAAAGAAGACTTTTCCTTAGCTCTTCTCTCTTCCTACCTTATCTGGATCTGGGGGAGCTACAGCTACGGATGGCAGCAGAACATTCTCTTTTCATTCCTGCACTCTTTCCCTGCCACAGTGCTCTGAGCCGGCAATACAAACGGCTGTGTCAGCTCTGGCCTCCTTGCTGGCACTGCCATAACGAGAAGGCACCCTCAGAGCAGGAGCACAGAACTGGAGGTCTCTTCCAAAGCTGGTGTAAGGAATATACCTCAGGAGCTGCTCCCTGAGACCTTGAGATCTTCTGATGCTTTTCACTGAGTGACTGGGTCAGATTCAAGAGTCCCAAGGAGATATTTAAGGGACTCATAACAGTACAGAGGTGTAGAATTTCTTGGATGAAAGCTATTTACTAAGACAGAGAAAAAGAAAAAAAGATAATATTTATAACATATATGTATCTATACACACATATATATATACACATGTTTATATACAGCATATTTTCACATATATGTAATATATGCAGTTGCAAACATTACTCCCTATGCTTATTTGCAAGTCCAGGACTTGTTGCAGGGGTTTTAACAGTCACAGGGTTCACTGTAGGAGCTGAAGAGGCTGTTGGGCTGTTACAAGAGCTGGAGCAACTGCAGAGCTCATTGCCATAGCAGAAACCACCACAGGAGCTGTGACTGAAGTTCGAGCAGCCACTGGGCTCTTTGAAGGGGTTGGAGTGACCACAGGGTTGTACCTCCTGGTACAGTGCACCTCCCTTGGGAGGGAGTTGTTTCATTTTTTTATTGCAATACTTGGAACAGCTACAGGACCTGTAGCAGGAGTGACTGCAGAGCTCATTATGAGGGGTGGAGTGACAGCGCAATCTTTCCAGAGCTTGGAGCAAATGCGGGGCATGCAGCTGACATTTGTTGAATATGCATGAGCTTGGCTTTGAAAGATGTAACAATTCTACATGTTAGTGTGCAAGACAGGAGGAGTGATTCCCCTTTGCACCCTGCTCTGAATAAACACTTCCCTGCTTGGTAACCTAACCTTGGTTTATAGAGTTTGATTCCACATGTCAGATTGGTGACCCAGATGGGACCAGCTCTGTTTGGCTGCAGAACCAGGTGAGAGGGGGAAACCTTTTGGCTCACCCCAAGATTTCTCTGCCCTATTGGAACGAAAGCAGTGCGCAAACTGCACTGGTGGAGAAATCCTACCAAGCTGAGGGAGAGGCAACCTTCTCCGATTGCAAAGTTTACCCTAGCAGATCCACTGGTGAAACTGTAGCTAGGAGAGCATGATAAAGAGGTTTGCTTTCTGGTGGATACGGGTGCTTCTTTCTATGCATACATGATTTTGTAACAGCAGTAGAAAGTACTGCCCCAAAGTGATAAGGCTTACTTTCTTAAGCCTTTACTATTTATTCTAGGTAAACAGGTAAGAATACACAAAGTTACATTCACCAAAGCCTTTGCTATGGCAAGGTTTACTAGAACAAATGTAAGTTGAAATAAAGTCTAAAGGACAATTGGAGTCTGAGGTAAAAGAAGAACATTTAATAGAGGTGCTTAGTTTAGCAATAATCACTACCCCTGCAGGGATTGGGATTTCAGATGAAGAACGTGGTCTAGTTCATCATGGGGTGTGTGTGGTGCAAACCCAAGGATGCAGCACCAATGGCATTCAGAATAAAGCAGGGAGCGCAGCCAGTTTGGATTAAACAGTACTCCCTCATATTCAAAGACAGGAAAGCAATCCAGCCAGTAATTGATCATTTTCAGAAACTCGGGTTGTTGGTGGAGTGTGAGTCAAAAATACAACACACCCATCCTCCGGGTTATAAAACTGTACAGGAACTACTGGAGACTACAAGATTCAATGTCTATCAATAGAATAGTGGAGGATTTATATCCATTGGTAGCATATCCATATACAGTGCTTACAAAATTATCATGGGAATTGGCATGGTCCCTCTTGTGCCATCCCGTGGCACCCAGTCTGTGTTGCTGCAAGGGTTGGACTGAGGCACCAGCTCTGTCAGCCTCATCTCAATTTTGTTGTACCACAGCGGTGTCTCCCGGTGGTGGGTGATGAGGTCGTAGAGGCTGTCAAAGTCTCAGCTGTCAGTCAGAAAGAACCTGTGGATGCTGGAGTCCTGCCGCTGGCAGATGTGACAATGCTGCACCTTCCTATTACGCCAGATGGACAGAATGCAGTCCCCAACAAACGTTTTGCTCTCCCTGACAAGAAAGGAGCCATCGGGGACCCCCATCTCAGAACAGCACTCTGTCAGAAGCCACTCAGCAATGTGCCGCCCATTCTGTCCTGCTTCCAGCCTGCCATGGAACCATTCCCGCGTGAGATGCAGCTCCATGTTCACGCTCACCTCTTTTTGCACAGCTCGTCTCCCCCTGACGTCTCCCCCCATTGTCCTGACCAGGACGACATAGAGTGGGTTCCACGCACAAGTGATGGGATCTTACACCATTTGGCAATCCACCGTCTGCTCCTCTGCCACCGTTTGGCACTCTGCTGTCTGTTCCTCTGTATTTGCCATCTGCTCCTTTGTCAGACATGAACCCATGGCTCCTTACCACTCATTTCAAGCCACCTCAGTATTGGCGAGGCTTTTCAATGGTCTTTATAGTATATGCTAACACCCACACTAGGCGTCTCGTGATTATGTTGAGAGGATCTGTCTGGCGTGGATAGTTACAGTCTTTCAGTTTTCTCCCTCCATGTCTGCTGAAATTAATTGGGGAGGGGGGGAAGAAGGGTGGTGTTGGGGGTCGGAGAGTATACAGAAACAGAGGACATGGAGGCGCAGGATTTGGTTCCAGACAGTAAACATTTAAAATGAGATTAAAAACCAAGATAACAAAAATTGATAGAGGTCTCAGGAGGGCAGGTGGGCGAAGGAGGGTGGGTTAGGGTTCAAAACAAAATAATAGTTCCTACATCCCTATTAGGGGCCATAATCATGGCTGAGCACAGCAAAATAAAACTCTTAGGGGAAAAGAGGCTCTGTATCAATAGTTGAGCCAATGGATTATGGCTCTGAAGTTATACACCACCACTGAATAGGTAGCACAGCAATGTGAGGTTTGTTTACAGAATAATCCTAGAACAGGTCCCAGTGTTCTGTGGAACAAATAGACCATTCACCCTGGCATTCAGGAAGGGGATGTCACACACACCCAGAAGGAACAAAAGGAGCTTAGGGTTCTCATTTGATGATGCTGTATATAGATATAGATTCAGTTGGAGTGCCCAGAGGTATCTCTGGTAAATTTAAGTCAAGAAATCCAATTGCTGAAGGGTTTGAATCACTGTTCTGGTAGGTGACAATTAACAACAATGTGGATTGGATTAAGTACATTTCTAACTAGAAAAAAAAAGCAAGAATCCAATCTACAGTCTATATGGAAACATACTAAACTACTTCATCAAGTATTGATAGATGATACTTCATTTGGATTCACAGATGACACTTCATTTGGATTCACAGAAAATGGAAAAACTATCTGATTTCCTACTGAATTTTGCATTGCTAAAGCAACTTTTTATTGCATTGTATTTCTGCAGTCATCTTGCTTGTTTCAATGTACGTTGAAATGAGGTGTGTATTACGGCAGTGTAAAACCTGTGGGAATAGCTATGAAGAATAGAAACAGTGCAAACTAAGACAGAAAGTGGAGAGTGGAAGTTATTTGAAATCTTCCCTTTCCCGGAATGTGGTAATCTAGCATAAGTATTTGCTAGGTCCAAAAAAAGGAGGGACTGAGTTTGAACAGGGGGACAATCTAAGACTTAACTATTGCACAGGGACTGTGTAAGCAGGATGTCAGGCCAGAAAAGAAAAGAATATTTTGAAACTCCATTGTCAGAGTTATGGGGAACACTGGGCAAGGGACCAGCTGGAAACGGATTGTTTCTGTGAAGCTGCAGCGGGGTGAAAAGGGCAGGGTGAGGAAGACTTCCAGCCTTCGCCAGGAAGACATCGCGCCTTCATCCAGCAACCACCAGGAGGAGCCCCCTGCTATGGACAGTGCGTGCTCCTAGGGGAGGGGCAGTATGCAAATAAATTACTGGGAAAATTATGAGTATGTAGATGGCTTCCAGGACATCTGCTGAATATGTATGAGCTTGGCTCCCAAACATGAAACACTTTTGCTTGCTGGTGTGCCAGTTAGAAAGAGTGATCCCTCTTGCACCCAGCATGGAAATTTCAGCAACGCTGAAATAAACATACCTGCTCTATATCTCTCGGGCTATCAAGTTTGATTCCTCAAGTCAAGCAGAGAGCTTATTGAATGCTGAGGTACAACACACCCCCATTTCTTCAGACCTCCTGTCTCTTTTCCGGATCCTCACTGTCACCCAGTTTAGTTTCTGTCACTGTCATTCAGTGAGGCCAAGCTGACCTCTCCATCTCGCACAACAATGAGTCCCCAAAACGATGGACATTTTTCCCTCCCCAAGTCTCAGTTCTTTTACACATGCAAATCTCTTGGTGGTTCATTGCTGGTCTTTCAGATGAAGGCTGTCATCTTGATTTTCTTTGACTTGGGTCAGGCTGGTAAACACTTGGCTGGCTCTGGTTGGTGGTCTTAAGGGCTACAACAACTAAACAAGTAAAGTGTGAGAAAAACCCACAGTAAAATGTGAGTAAAATCAATGTAAAGTTGTAAAACGTGGTGCAATATAACAAAATGTATAACTATAATAATTAAAATACACTACACATGCATATATATACATACATACATAGAATTACTGACTGCACTCCCCCAGCATCAAGTTCCCTTATGGTATACTTTGAACATCCCCATCCTTCTGCATTACCCACCAAGTGCACCCAGGTCCCTGGGCAAAAACAGTTCCACGGAGAGGTTTGCCATTTCCAGAGGCTGGAAGGACCCAAACAGCTTTTCCCAACATGTTCTTTACATGTAAAACAGAGACCTTATCTCCCTCTATAGTATGGAGGGGACTGGATTGGCTAGGACCATCACGTTTGACAGATCCTCTAGTATTGACCAACCAAGTGGCTTCTGCCAGATGCTTCTCCCAGTGCTTAAATGCTCTACCACCCATTGCTGGAATGTTCTTCACCCATCCGTACTGGCCCCACAGCCACGGCACGGGCTATCTCTTGTTTAATCTGCTCAAAAGCCTGCTGCTGCTCAGGGCCTCGTGTAAAATCCTACTTCTTCTATGTCACCTGATAAAGGGGGCTTACAGTGAGGCTGTAGTTGGGAACACGAGTCCTCCAAAAGTCCACTTTGCCCAGGAAAGATTGTGTCTTTTTCTTGCTAGTGGGTGGAGACAAGGAAGTGATTTTGTTGATCACATCTGTTGGGATGTGACAACGTCCATCCTGACACTTTATACTTAGGAACTGAATGTTCAATGCAGGCCCTTTTACTTTGCTTCGCTTAGTAGCAAAACCAGCTGGCAGAAGAATTTGGATGATTTGCTCTCCTTTCGTGAAAGCTTCTTCTGCTTTATTGCCCCACACAACAATATCATCAGTGTACTGCAGGTGCTCAGAAGCACCACCCTGTTCCAGTACAGTTTGGACTAACCCATGGCAAATGGTTGGGCTGTGTTTCCACCCATGAGCAAGAAACAGGCACAGTCTCTTCTGGGCATAGTGGAGAATTTGGAGAATGCATGTTTTTTTTAATAAAACCACAATGTATGGCTCCACTGGTTGTCAGAGATGTTCATTAACCATCAGAAAGCTTCACTGATCAGGAGAGGGTGTCACTGGTCATCAAAGGGCTTCACTGATCATCAGGAGATTTGAGGTGTCCATGGGAGGGCACGTGCAGACCTTGTTCTGGGTGATGGGGCACTGAAGCAAGAAAACTAAGGTAGATCCAAAGGAGGGACAAGTGGCTGCAGTAAGAGAGGGGGTAAAAGGAGGGTGATGTAGTGTGGGGGAAGATGTAACTGTGAGCAAATCATCAAAGAGCTTATCAGACTCTTTAATAGATCTTATCACTGTGATACCTTGGGAGACCAGAGTGTGAGACAACAGCAAGCAGTGTCTGTTTGCTTCTAAGGGTGGACAGGAGGTTCCACTGATATGCATTGTTAATCCTGTTACTCTTAAGAAACCTTTCATCCTTTGTCACTGTTGTTTGGGAGAAGCTGGGACCAATTAACTGATTGGAGGAACTGTTAGAGGAACAGGAATGTCTTGCTTGAAAGTGAATGGTATATAAGATGTATGTTGAACACAAGAAAGACACACTGTTCTGATGCTACAAGAAACTAAGAGAGCTCTCTAACCTGACTGAGCGCTGACATTTTGGGGAGAAAATGTCTTTTTGGTGGGATCAAGTGTGATATTTAACAGAGAAAATGCTTTATTTTTTGGACAAATAGTGATATTCAGGGAAAAATGTCAAAATATTGTCGCAAATCGATACTCAGGGGAGATACTGTCATATACTGGAGACAAAAAAGGGCATTTAGGGATGAAAGCATCATATTGTGCTAAAAAGAGTAATTGTGTGTAGAAAATGTCTTCTTTTGGGGATGAAAAGTATGAAAAGCAGTATTTTGAGGAGAAACTGTCTCTTTGGTGAGGTCAAGTGTGATATCTATCAGAGAAAATTTGTAATTTCTGGGATAAAAATTGATATTCGAGAGAAAAATGTCTAAATTTTGACATAAATTAATGTTAAGTGGAGAAATTCTCAGATCTTGGAGACAAAACACACAGGACATGAGGAAGATGGGACATGAAAGCCAACGTGCCAACCAGCTGCTGCTGCTGGCCTCTCAGAGGCACTGACAGATGTGAGCCTGAAAGCACAGACCCCAGCCAGTAGCCCAGGGATGGCCACTCAGCTTTTGCAGGCTGAAGGCACCTCACAGTTTGATGAACAGCCGTGTGCTTCCTGCTGGACTGTGGGCTTCTGAGAACATCCAACCCCGATGGCTCCAGAACAAGGACAGACAGATTCACTGCATGTCCTTTATTCTGTTAAGGATCACAGAGAGCCTGGTTCATTATATAGAGTATGTCTGGGCTAATGTAGAAATGAACAAGCAGAACAGGAATAGACATGAGTAATGATGTTTTGGAGAAAAACATTACAGTATTTTAAAAAATGAACAAGCATATATTACAAATACAAAATGGCACAAAAACAAACAAACAAACAAACAAAAACATTAAAATACAGATCAATTTAGTAAAAAGATGCATTAAATGTCATGAATTCAAAAACGATGGGCAGTTCACTGCTTTTGAAACATATCTGATCATCACTTTCCTCACTGCATCATTGACTTCCCTGTTCCTCATGCTGTAGATGAGGGGGTTCACTGCTGGAGGCACCACAGAGTACAGAAGTGACACCATCAGGTCCATGGATGGAGAAGAAGTGGAGAAGGGCTTCAGGTATGCAAAAAGGACATTGCAGAGAAACAGAGAGACCACGGCCAGGTGAGGGAGGCACGTGGAGAAGACTTTGTGCCGTCCCTGCTCAGAGGGCATCCTCAGCACGGCCATGAAGATCTGCACATAGGACACAACTATGAAAACAAAGCAGCCAAAGCCTAAACTGGGAGTCAATGGGAGTCAATGGGGTCAGTGGGAGTAAATGGGAGTCAATGGGAATCAATGGGAGTCAATTAGGGTCAATAGGAGTCAATGGGAGTCAATGTGAGTCAATGGGGGTCAAATGGAGTCAATGGGAGTCAGTGGTAGTCAATGGGAGTCAATGGGAGTCAATGGAGGTCAATGGGAGTAAATGGGGGTCAATTGGGATCAATGGGAGTCAATGGGGGTCAATAACAGTCAATGGGAATCAATGGGGGTCAATGGGAGTTAATGGGGGTCAATGGAAGTCATTGGGGGTCAATGCGGGTCAGTGGGAGTCAATGGGAGTCAATGGGGGTCAATGGGTGTCAATGGGAGTCAATGGGAATCAATGGGAGTCAATTGGATTCAATGGAGGTCAATTAGGGTCAATGGGACTCAATGGGAGTCAATGGGGTCAATGGGAGTCAATGGGAGTCAGTGGAACTCAATGGGAGTCAATGGGAGTCAATGGAGGTCAATGGGGGTCAATGAAACTCAATGGGAGTCAATGGGGGTCAATTGGAGTCATTGGGAGTCAGTGGGGGTCAGTGGGATTCAATGGGGTTCAATGGGAGTCAACCGAGGTCAATGTGGGTCAATGGGTGCCAATGGGAGTCAATGGGAGTCAATGGCAGTCAATGGGAGTCAATGGCAGTCAATGGGAGTCAATGGTTGTCAATGGGGGTCAATGGAAGTCAATGGGAATCAATGGGAGTCAATGGGGGTCTGTGGGAGTTAATGGGAGTCAATGGGAGTCAATGGAGATCAATGGGGGTTAATGGGGATCAATGGGAGTCAATGGGAGTTAATGGGGGTCAATGGGAGTCAATGGAGGTCAATGGGAGTCAATGGGATTCAATCGAGGTTAATGGGGGTCAATGGGAGTCAATGGAAGTCAATGGGAGTCAATGGGAGTCAATGGGAGTCAATGGGGGTCAGTGGGGTCAATGGGAGTCAATGGGAGTCAATGGGAGTCAATGGGAGTCAGTGGGGTCAATGGGAGTCAATGGGAATCAATGGGTGTCAATGGGAGTCAATGGGAGTCAATGCGGGTCAATGGGAGTCAATGGTTGTCAATGGGAGTCAATGGGAGTCAATGGGGGTCAATGGGGGTCAATGTGAATCAACGGGGGTCAATGGGAGTGTATGGGAGTCAGTGGGGGTCAATGGGAGTCAACGGGAGTCAACGGCTAACTCCTATTGACTCCTATGGGGTCCTGGTGGGTCCTGAGGTGTCCAAAGTGGGTTCCGGGTTCTCCTAAGGGGGTCCTGGCGAGTCCTGATGGGTCCTATGGGAGTCAATGGGGGGCTTATGTGGGTCTATGGAGGTTTATGGGGGGGTCTATGAGGCCCATTGGGGGTCTATGGGGTCCTATGAGGGTCTATGAGGGCCTATGGGGAGCCTTTGGGGGGTCTATAGGGGCTTATGGGGGTCCTGAGTGCTCCTATGTGGGTCTGTCGGGTTCTATGGGGGGCTATGGGGGTCTAATGGGGGTCTATAGTATTCTATGGGGGGACTATCAGGGCCTATGGGGTTCTATGGTGGTCTATAGAATTCGATGGGGCTATTATGGGGGCATATAGGGGTCTGTGGGGGTCTACTGGGGCCTAGGGGGGGTCTGTGGGGTCTTATAGGGGGTCTATGGGAGTCTATGGGGGCCTATGGTAACCTATAGGGTTCTATGGGAGTCTATGGGGGCCTATGGTAACCTATAGGGTTCTATGGGGGTCTATGGGTGGCCTATGGGGCTCAATGGGGTCTGTGGCAAAAGGTTGGGGGGGAAAAGGGATTTTGGGGTGAATAGTGGCAATAAGAGGCAAAAAAAAAAACGAGTTAAAAAGGAGGAGTTTGAATGGGGGGAGGGAGGGGAGGGAAAGATGCCGGTTGCCATGGCAACGGGAGGTGGGACGGTTGTCATGGAGATGGGTTTGATTGACAGGAGCTGCCATGGCGAACGAGGGGTGGGAAGCACTGGTTGCCATAACAGATCTATGGGGCTGGATGCACATCTATGGAACTGGACGCACATCTATGGGGCAGGATACACATCTATGGGGCTGGACGCAAATCTTTGGGTCTGGACACACATCTATGGGGCTGGATGCAGATCTATGGGGCTGGATGCACATGGGGTCCTTATAGATCCCATGGAGTTCTTGGGGGGACCTGAGTGCTGTTATGGGGGCCATCAGGTCAACCCTTAGAGCCCTATGGGAGCACACAGCCATCAGGTCAGCCCTTAGAGCCCTATGGGAGCATTGGCCATCAGGTCAACCCATAGAGGCCCAATGTTCTAGAATTAGGGTCCCTTAATTAGGGTCCGTTAATTAGTGTCCATTAATGAGGGTCATGCCAGGTGAGGTAAGAAGGATGCGACAGGGACAGCTGTGTTGTTATTGTCTATTTATTGGGATTTTGGGGGATAGGGGGGATGGGCTTCTCCCACCTCCTATAGGATAATGTGTGTGGGGGGGCATCTCCCATCTCCTATAGGATTAATTGGGGGGGGGGGCTCTATAGGCATCCGTGTGGCTCTATAGGTATCCATAAGTCTCTATAGGCATCCTTAAGGCTCTATAGTTATCCATAAGGCTCTATATGTATCCATAAGGCTCTATAGGTACCCATAGGGCTCTATAGGCATCCTTAAGGCTCTATAGGCGTCCTCAAGGCTCTATAGGTATCCTCAAGGCTCTCTAGGCATCCATAAAGCTCTATAGGTATCCTCAAGGCTCTATAGGTACCCATAGGGCTCTATAGGCATCCTTAAGGCTCTATAGGCATCCATAAGGCTCTATAGGCAGCCTTAAGGCTCTATAGGCATCCATAAGGCTCTATAGGCAGCCTTAAGGCTCTATGGGCATCCATAAGGCTCTATAGGTATCCATATACTTTGAAAGCTGAATGTTTATAAGTCCATGGGGCCAGATGGGTTGCACCCTAGAGTGCTGAGGGAGTTGGTGGATGTGGTTGCAGAACCACTGTCCATCATTTTCCAGCAGTCTTGGCTGACTGGGGATGTCCCGGTGGATTGGGGGCTGACGAATGTGATGCCCGTCTTCAAAAAGGGCCGGAAAGACGATCCTGGCAGCTACAGGCCCATCAGTCTCACCTCGGTGCCTGGGAAGGTTATGGAAAGGATCATCTCAGGTATCATCATGGATGAACTAAAGGTCAGCCAAGGGATCGGGCCTAGTCAGCATGGATTTATGAATGGTAGATCCTGCATGACTAACCTGATTTCATTCTATGACACGGTGACCCACTTAGTAGATGAAGGAAGGGCTGTAGACATGGTCTACCTGGACTTCAGTAAGACCTTTGACACTGTCCCCATTCTGGTAGAGAAGCTGGCTGCCCGTGTTTTGGATGGGCGCACGCTCCGCTGGGTGAAGAACTGGTTGGATGGCCGGGCCCAGAGAGTTGTGGTCAATGGAGTGGAATCCAGTTGGCGGCCGGTCACAAGTGGCGTCCCCCAGGGCTCGGTGCTGGGACAGCTTCTGTTTAACATCTTCATTGATGATTTGGAAGAGGGGATTGAGTGCACCCTCAGTAAGTTCGCAGACGACACTAAGCTGGGAGGGAGTGTTGATCTGCCTGAGGGGAGAAGGGCACTACAGAGGGACCATAGACTCAATCGATGGGCCAAGGTTAATGGAATGAGTTTCAACAGGGCCAAGTGTCGGGTCCTGCATTTTGGTCATAACAACCCCAGGCAACCCTACAGGCTTGGGGAGGTGTGTCTGGAAAGCTGCCTGCTGAAAAGGGACCTTGGTGTGCTGATGGACAGTGGGCTGAATATGAGCCAGCAGTGTGCCCAGGTGGCCAAGAGGGCCAATGGCATCCTGGCTTGGATCAGGAATGGTGTGGTGAGCAGGACTAGGGAAGTCATCCTGCCCCTGTACTCGGCATTGGTGAGGCCTCACCTCGAGTACTGTGTCCAGTTTTGGGCACCTCAGCACAAGAAAGATATGGAAGTACTGGAGCAGGTCCAGAGAAGGGCAACGAGGCTCGTGAAGGGCTTGGAGAATCAGCCCTACGAGGAGAGACTAAGGAAGCTGGGGCTGATTAGTCTGAGGAAGAGGAGGCTGAGGGGAGACCTTATTGCCGTCTTCCAGTACCTGAAAGGTTCTTACAGTGAGAGTGGGGCAGGTCTCTTCTCACTGGTGACAAGTGACAGGACGAGGGGAAATGGCCTCAAGTTGCGCCAGGGCAAGTTCAGGTTGGATATTAGGAAGAACTTCTTTACAGAAAGGGTAGTTAAACACTGGAATGGGCTCCCCTGGGAGGTGGATGAGTCACCATCCCTGGATGTGTTAAAGAGCTGTTTGGATGGGGTACTCAGGGATATGATTTAGCAGACAGTTGTTAGAGTTGGGGTACTATGGTGAGGCTGTGGTTGGACTTGATAATCTTCAAGGTCTTTTCCAACCTGGGTCATTCTATGATTCTATGAAGCTTGGAATAATCTGTTGTGATAACCCATATCCAAGAACTTGTCCTGTGCAGGGTCTCACAGGGAATGAAGAAGAGGGGACGTGACAACCAATGTGCAAACCAGCTGCTGCTGCTGGCCTCTCAGAGGCACTGGCAGATGTGAGCCTGAAAGCACAGACCCCAGCCAGAAACCCAGGGATGGCCCGTCAGCTGTTGCAGGCAGAAGGCACCGCACAGATTGATGAACAGCTGTGTGCTTCCTGCTGGACTGTAGGTTTCTGAGAACATCCAACCCTGACAGCTCCAAAAGAAGGAGAACAGACAGAATCACTGCGTGTCCCTTGTTCTGTTCAGGATCACAGAGAGCCTGGTTCATTATAAAGAGTATTAGTGGGCTAATGGACAAAGGAACAAGCTGAATAGGAACTGACTTGAGTAATGATGTTTTGGTGAAAAACATTACAGTATTTTAAAAAATGAGTAAGAATAAATGACACATACAAAATGGCAAACAATTAAGAGAGCTTGATTTAGTAAAAAGCTGCATTACAAGACATGAATTCCAAAAAATGGCCACTTCACTGCTTTTGAAACACATCTGACCATCACTTTCCTCACTGCATCTTTGACTTCACTGTTCCTCATGCTGTAGATGAGGGGGTTCATTACTGGAGGCACCACTGAGTACAGAAGTGCCACCATAAGGTTCATGGATGGAAAGGACAAAGTGTGGGGATTCAGGTAGGCATACATGCCAGTGATAATAAAAAGGGAGACCACGGCCAGGTGAGGGAGGCACATGGAGAAGGCTTTGTGCCGTCCCTGCTCAGAGGGCATCCTCAGCACAGCAAGGAAGATCTGCAGATAGGATACAACTATGAAAACAAAGCAGCCAAAGACTAAACTGACACTAAAAATGAGAAGCACAACTTCCCTGAGGTAGGAGCCTGAGCAGGAGAGCTTGAGGATCTGGGGGATTTCACAGAAAAACTGGTTGACAACATTGCCTTGGCAGAGAGACAGTGAAAACGTACTGGCAGTGTGCAGCAGGGAATTGAGAACCCCAGCGCCCCAGGCAGCTGCTGCCATGGTGGCACAAGCTCTGCTGTCCATCAAGGTCCCGTAGTGCAGGGGCTTGCAGATGGCAACGTAGCGGTCATAGGACATGATGGTGAGAAGGGAAAACTCTGATGAGATGAAGAAGTAAAAGAAAAAGATCTGTGCAGCACATCCTGCGTAGGAGATGGCCCTGGTGTCCCAGAGGGCGTTGGCCATGGCTTTGGGGAGAGTGGTGGAGATGCAGCCCAGGTCGAGGAGGGCCAGGTTGAGCAGGAAGAAGTACATGGGGGTGTGCAGGCGGCGGTCGCAGGCTACGGCTGTGCTGATGAGGCCGTTGCCCAGGAGGGCAGCCAGGTAGATGCCCAGCAAGAGCCAGAAGTGCAGGAGCTGCAGCTGCCGCGTGTCTGCCAACGGCAGCAGGAGGAACTCGCTGATGGAGCTGCTGTTGGGCATCTGCTGTTCCTGGGCTTGGAGTCCTGCTCAGAGTGCAGAAGATAATGACAAGTCCAGACCATTCTCAGAGACACTCCTCCTGCTTTAGTATATTATTGGAATACAAGAAAAGCTGTTCAGAGCAGTAGCTGTGGAGCAAGATAAATAGCAGTATATAAGTTCTTCTTTCCCTTTGGAAAATGATCATTTAACTCCAGAACTTTTATTTATTTTCATGAGTTTCACCATCTCTTAAGGAGTAGAAGATTACGGAGCTCTGACTTCTCATTTCCTAATCATATCCCAGCCTCCTGGCTATTTTCCTCTTTACTGCAGCTGTTCTTTAAGACCCCAGCCCCAGCCTCAGTGCACTTTGAAATGTCTTAGGGAAGACATTCCTGCTTGCAGGACAAATCATCTATTAATGTCTGCAGAAAGCAGTGATAAATTAAAGTGATTGTTTCCTTTTAGAAAGGAGAGGCTGAAAGCACATTCTGTGTTTTCACCTTGTTCTCTGACTGTCCACAAAAACACCAACTGACTGCAGAAATATTTGGGTGTAACATAGCTATGTTAAATTAGACATCCCCTTTAGATTTTTGCCCCAGTCCTTTCTGACTTCCCTCAGAACAGGAAATGGAAAATCCATGCCTTTGCTCTCCTCTGGCAAAATACCCTCACAAACATTCAGTTGTGCAGTGGAGCTGTGATCCCCCTGCCCCAGGAAGCAGCTGTGGCAGCAGAAGCCCTGCCAGGGGACTCCTTCCACCCACACATCTCCCCCTGCACAGCAGGGACCCTGCTCTGCAGGACAGCCCTGGGCACCCACCTGCAGCTGTGCTGGGACACGCAGCCATCAAGGCTGTGCTTTCATACTGCAGCATGGAAACCCTCAGCTGGAGCACAAGTCTTTTTCCCCTGAAAAGAAACATGCAGTGCCTGAAGCCAGTTCTGCTATGGGATGTCCCGCATTTAGTTAACCCTCTTTGAATAGCATCTACATGGTCTACAGTGAGACTTACCGTGTCATGATCTGTGAGCAGTGCTCCTGCACTGAGATCACAGCCCGCTCTGACCGTTCACATCCTGCAAGCTCTCTCCCCTTTCTCTCCTCTCTTTCTGTCACCTGCAGGCTGTGCTGTGCACAAGAGCTGCTCCTGGACACAGCTGTCTCTCTGCAGCACTGCCCATTTGTATGAGCTCCCTGAGTCCCAGGAGCCCAGCCCAGCACAACAGAATAGCATGACATTTTCATCCTTCCCACTCCTCTCCCCTGAGGTATCCCTGGGTCCTCATGGCCAACAGCTCCTGAAAGTCAACAGCATCATGACTGTGTCTAACTCATTTCTTGTACAAATATTCCCTGTGACAGACAAACCTCAATAGATGCAGCTTGGTCATGGCATGCAGTTGATCACTGTGTTTTCCTGTTCATTCAATTGCAACACCTTTCCTTCTGTTTGTTGGCCAAAAACAAAGGGAATTCTTTCTTGGCCCATGTGCCGCTGGTTCTCTGTGGAAAGCTAATTGGAGTTGGTGCAGAGGAGTTTTAACACTGAGCGGGTGGCAGCAGAGAAGAGTGATGTGAGGAAAATTGATGCAAGTCCCATGGGGCCTATGTAAGCAGAAATGGGGTGGGGAGGTTGAGGAGGAAATTTGTCCACACAGTAACACAACAGAACTCATTGGGAACATTCAGGATTGATACCAGTTGCACAGTGCTGATTTAATGTTTTGTTTAAACTCACATATAAATAAATAAACAGTAAACGCCTGCCGGCTTCGGCCACTTTAAGCTCTTTCTAGATATCTCCCCATTTTGCTGTACACGCTATGAAAATTTGAAGAGGATGACAGGAAGGCACAAGGCACAGGAGGCTCTTCAGGTGATAATGGGCCCCAGGCAGCACTTGATGCCGAGTCCGTCAACCTGCAGTGCAGAGAGAAGTTTGCACAGAGTGCTCAACAAGACAAAGGCAGAAGTAACAGTGAACTTTCTTGGAGTATTAATGGGCCCACTGAGGGACACTAACAAGCAAGCTTCCCCAGGGACTTGTTAGAGCAGATAATTGGAAGCCATGACTACAGGCAGGCAAAGGCACTGGCATGGTGGCTCTGATGCTGAGAAATCCCTGCTTTTTCTTATGAAGCAGAAAGGCCACTTGGCACTTGAGGGAGAACCTCATGCTGACTAAAGATCTATCCTGAAGCAATGGATGAAGGTCTGTATGATGTTAAATGAAAGACATGGGGACAAGAGATCCCAGGCTCAGCATGGAGTGCAAGGATGCTGTGAGGTTCATGTCCCATGTGTGCCCTGTGTGTCCTTGCAGGCTTTGGGATGTGAGAATGGCCAAGTCTGAACAAGCAGTCAATCCCAGTGAAACTCTGAACTTCAGATCTCTCAGTTCCAGTGCCCACCTTTGCACACCCTCCCATAGTTTGATGTCCTTTATGCTCTGCGCTGCCCAGAATTGCACCCAGTGCTCCAGATGTGGCTGTAGCAATGCAGAGCAGAGAGGGGCGATACTTTCCCTCACCCAGCTGGCAATACCTTGCTTGATGCACTCCAGGGGACCACTGGCCTTCCTGGCTGCCTGGGCAAATCGCTGACTCACATTCAATTTGATGCTGACCATGACCTCCAATCTTTTCAGTCAGACCACTCTCTAGTGTCCCATATCCAGTCAGTGTGTATGTCCAGGGTTGCTCCTACCCAGGTGCACAATCAGGCACTTGTTCTTGTTCTGCTTTATGCACTTGGTGCTTAGGACCAACTGGTACCCACTTCTCTGACTTGTCCACATCTCTCTGCAAGTCCTCTCCACCCTCACTGGACGCAACAGCACCTCTAATCAGCAAATTTGCTCAGAACAACTCCAAGTCCTGCATGCAGGTCATCTGCAAATACATGAAAGAGAAGTGGCCCGAAAATGGAGCCCTAAGGAACCTTGATAGTGACCATCTACCTGCCCGATGGATCCCATTGACTGTAATCCTTTGGGCCTGACCTGCTGGCCAACTGCTCACCCACTACGTTCTGTTTCTGTCTAGCTGCATGCAGGACATTCTGTCTAGAAGGATGCGGTGAGAAATAGTATCAAAAGCTCTACTGAATTCCTCAAGGATTTCATCCATTTTCAACTGGCTTACCTTGGTCAGCTAAATGGATAACCGTGTCATAAAAGGACCTGAAGTGAAACAGAACCTACCCCTCGTGAACTTGTGTTGGCTGCGACCAATGACAGAATTGTCCTTCAGCTGTTTTTCCATAACTCCCACCATCATTTTCTCCATAATTTTACCAGGCACTGGAGTGAGACTGACAGGTCCATAATTGCCCATGTCATCTTTCTTGCTCTTCCTTACAATGAGACAACATTTGCCAGCTTCCTGTCAATGGGCATGACCCCAGAGTTATTTAGTTGCAATTGAAATGAGAGTCCAGAGCAAATTAAGGTGTCATCAGTGAAAGAACATACATGTGCCATAGCTTTGCAATGCCTTGAACTCCAGAGTATGCCACAGATGGAGCAGAGAGGAAGGCCTGCCTCTTCTGTTGTGACCTCCTCCATTTGGTGAGCAGAATAACACTACATGATACATGGGCACTGTGACTCTGCTCTGATCTGCTCGCAGGGGAAAGGTGACGGGAGTTGCTCTCATGTCAGTGCAGATAAAATCACTTCCTCTTTATCCCTTTTTTCCTCTGTAAACTATTCCACTATTTGTACCCTCATTTACACTTCCACACACCCTCAAGTACATTTCCATATGCCATCAACAATTACACTTTCTTATACCATCAAAACAGTTTGTCAAACAATACTGTTTTTTAGATCCATATACACCCTTACTACCATATAACTTTTCCATTAAGGGTCTGTATTATTCAGTTATAAACACCAGAAACAGCACAGATTGGCCCACCTCTCTCACACAGTTCCTTGCAAACAGAACATAGTATTACATAAATTGGTTGACACTCATTAAAAAAGAAAAATAAAAAAGATTTATTTATTTATTTATTTATTTATTTATTTATTTATTTATTTATTTATAAAGTATGTTATGAATAGAAGGAAGACTAGGGAGACTGTGGGTCCCCTACTAAGTGAGGGCGGTATTCTGGTAATGAGGGATGCTGAGACGCTGGAGATACTGAAGGCATTCTTTGCTTCTGTCTTCAGTGAAAAAGCTCTCCCTTAGGAATCCCAGACCCAGTGAGAGGGTCTGGGGAATGGAAGGCTTGCCTTTAGTCAGGGAAGAGGTGGTCCGTGAGCGCCTAGGCCACACCAATGTTCATAAAGCCATGGGACCTGATGGGATGAATCCATGAGTGCTGAGGGAGCTGGCAGAGGTGATTGCTGAACCGCTCTCTATCATTTTTGAGAGGTCTTGGAGAATGGGGGAGGTGCCAGAGGACTGGAGGATAGCCAGTGTCACTCTGGTCTTCAAAAAGGGCAAGAAGGAAGATCTGGGTTATTACAGGCTAGGCCGCCTCACCTCAGTCCCTGGAAAGGTGATGGAACAGCTTGTGCTGGAAGCCATCTCCAGACAGTTGGAAGAAAAGGAGGATATCAGGAGTAGTCAGCATGTGTCCACCAAGAGGAGGTCATGCTCAACCAACCTGGTGGCCTTCTATGACTTTTTCACTTGCTTGGTGGATGGGGGGAGAGAGGTGGACATCATCTTTCTTGATTTCAGTAAGGCTTTTGATACTGTCTCCCATGACATCCTTATAACAAAGCCTAAGAAGTGTGGGATAGATGAGTGGACAGTGAGGTGGGTTGAGAACTGGCTGACTGGCAGAACACTGAGGGTCGTCACTGGTGGTGCAGAGTCCGGTTAGCGACCTGTAAGTAGTGGTGTTCCCCAGGGGTCGGTACTGGGTCTGGTCTTGTTCAACATCTTTATCAGTGACCTTGACAAGGGGATAATGGCCACCCTCAGCAAGTTTGCTGATGATATGAAATTGGACGGATTGGCTGACACGCCTGTAGGCTGTGCTGCCATTCAGCATGACCTGGACAGGCAGGAAAGCTGGGCGTTAAGAAACCAGATGAGGTTTAACTAAAGCCAGACAAAAAGTCCAATGGCATTCCAATGGCATTCCAATGGCATTCCAATGGCATTCATTTACAGTGAGAGTGGGGCAGGTCTTACAGTAAGAGTGGGGCAGGTCTCTTCTTACAGTGAGAGTGGGGCAGGTCTCTTCTCACTACCGACTTGTGACAGGACGAAGGGAAATGGCCTCAAGTTGCGCCAGGGCAAGTTTAGGTTGGATATTAGAAAGAACTTCTTTACAGAAAGGGTGGTTAGGTACTGGAATGGGATACAAATGGTTAGGGACTGGAATGGGATACACATGGTTAGGGACTGTAATGGGCTCCCCAAGGGGGTGGTTGAATCGCCATCCCTGATGTGTTTAAGAGCCGTTTGGATGTGGTACTCAGGGATATGATTTAGCAGAGGTTTTTTGTTGTGGTATTGTTTTGTGGTTGCTTTTTAAGAGATCGGCTACTGGTTGGGCTGCAGTTGGACTTGATGATCTTCAAGGTCTTTTCCAACCTGAGTAATTCTATGATTCTATGATTCTGGGGTGCATGAAAAAGAGCATGGCCAGCAGGTTGAGGGAGTTGATCCTTCGCCTCTAAACTGCCCTGGTAAGGCCTCATCTGGAATACTGTGTCCAGTCCTGAGCTCTCCAGTACAAAAAAAGACAGGGATCTCTTGGAAAGAGTTCAACAGAGGTCCACAAATACGGTGAAGGGTCGGAAGCATCTCCCCTATAAAGAAAGGCTAAGTGAGCTGGGTCTGCTTAGCCTTGAGAAAAGAAGACTGAGAGGGGACATGATCCAGGTCTATAAATATCTGAGGTGTGGGGTCAAAGTGGCAAGACCAGGCTCACTAAGGTATCATCAGTGCAAGAACGTAGACGTGCCGTAGCTTTGCAATGCCTTGAACTCTGGAGTATGCCACAGATGGAGCAGAGAGGAAGAACTGCCTCTTCTGTTGTAAGCTCATCCATTTGGTAAGCAGAATAACACTACATGATACATGGGGACAGTGCCTCTTTTCTGCTCTTCTCTGTCCTGCTCTGCTCACAGAGGAGTGGTGCGGGGGGTTGCTCTCATGTCAGTGCAGATAAAATCACTTTCCCTTTAACTCCTTTTCCTCTGTAAACTATTCCACCATTTGTACCCTCACTTACACTTCCACATACCCTCACATGCACTTCCATATGCCATCAACAATTACACTTTCTTATACCATCAAAAGTGTTTGTCAAACAATACTGTTTTTTAGTTCCCATATACACCCTTAATACCATCTATCTTTCCATGAACAGCCTGTATTATTCAGTTATAAACACATCACAGCAGAACCAGCACTCATTGGCCCACCTCTCTCACACACTTCCCTGCAAACAGAGCATAGTATTATATAAATGGGTTGACGCTCATTAAAAAAGGATAATAAAAAAGGTTTATTTATTTATTTATTTGTTTATTTTAAGTATGTTAAGATTAACAGGAAGACTAGTGAGATTGTGGGTCCCCTACTAAGTGAGGGGGGTGTTCTGGTAATGGGGGATGCTGTGAAGGTGGAGATACGGAAGGCCTTCTTTGCTTCCATCTTCTGTGAGAAAGCTCTCCCTCAACCATCCCAGACCTTGGAGCTTAGTATGAGGGTCTGGGGAATGGAAGACTTGCCTTTAGTCAGGGAAGAGCTGGTCCGTGAGCGCCTAGGCCACACTAATGTTCATAAAGACATAGGGCTCAATGGGGTGTATCCACGGATGCTGAGGGAGCTAGTAGTGGTGATTTCTGCACCACTCTCTATCATCTTTGAGAGGTCTTGAAGAATAGGGGAGGTGTCTGAAGACTGGAGGATAGCCAGTGTCACTCTGTTCTTCAAAAAGGGCAAGAAGGAAGATCAGGGCAATTACAGGCTAGGCAGCCTCAGCTCTGTCCCTGGAAAGGTGCTGAAACAGCTTGTGCTGGAAGCCATCTCCAGACAGTTGGATGAAAAGGAGGTTGTCAGGAGCAGTCAGCATGGGTTCACCAAGGAGAGGTCATGCTCAATCAACCTGACAGCCTGATATGACATTGTCACCGGCTGTGTGGATGAGGGGAGAGTGGTGGATGTCTTCTACCTTGATTTCAGCAAGCCATTTGATACTGTCTCCTACGAAAGTTTGCTTAGAAGAAAGCTGAGGGCATGTGGGATAGATGAATGGATAGTGAGGTGAGTCGAGAACTGGTTGACTGGCAGAGCACAAAGGGTCGTCGTTGGTGGTGCAGAGCCCAGTTGGAGAACTGTTAGTTCAGTGTCCTTGACAGCTGATGACAGGAAGTTGGGAGGATTGGCTGACATACCTGAAGGCTGTGCTGTCATTCAGCGAGGCCTGGCAGGCTGGAGAGCTGAGCAGTAATAAACCAGATGAGGTTTAACAAAAGATAGTGGAGAGTCTTGCACCTAGGGAGGAATAATTGCATGCACCAGGACAGGTTGGGGGATGAGTTGCTGGAGAGGAGCTCTGCAGAGAGGGACCTGGGTATCCCGATGGACAACAGGTTGGCCATGAGCCGGCAGTGTGTTCTCATGGCCAAAAAAGCCAATGGCATTCTGGGGTGCATACAAAATACGGTGGCCAGGGTGTCAAGGGAGATGATCCTTCGCCTCTAATCTGCCCTTGTAAAGCCTCATCTGGAGTACTGTGTCCAGTTCTGAGCTCACCATTATAAAAAAAAATACACAGATCTCTTGGAAAGAGTGATGCAAAGGGCTACAGAGATGGTGAAGGGTCTGGAGCATCTCCCCTATGAAGAAAAACTATGTGAACTGGGTCTGTTTAGCCTTGAGAAAAGAAGACTGAGAGGGGACGTGATCCAGGTCTATAAATATCTGAGGTGTGGGTGGCAAAGTGGCGAGACCAAACTCTTTTCAGCAGTGTGTGGAGACAGGACAAGGGGAAATGTCCAGAAACTGGAGCGTAGGAAGTTCCGCACAAATGTGTGCAAGAACTTCTTTACAGTGAGGGTGACGGAGCACTGGAACAGGCTGCCCAACGGGGTTGTGGAGTCTCCTTGTCTGGAGATATTCAAGACTCGGCTGGACGCCTACCTGTGCGCCTACTTGGTGTTCCCCAGAGGTCAGTGCTGGTGCCTTTCCTCTTCAATACCTTTATTGTTGATCTGGATGAAGGCATCAAGTGAACCCTAAGTAAGTTTACAGATGACACCAAATTGGCTGGGAGTGTGGATCAGCCATGAGTTAGCAAGGCCCTACTGAGGGATTTGGATAGGCTGTAGAGCTGGGCTGAAGCCAATGGGATGAAGTTCACCAAGACCAAATGCCACGTCCTGCAATTTGGGACATGGAATGGACTGCCCAGGGGGGTGGTGGATTCACCAGTTGATGGTATTCAAGGAATGAATGGATATTGTGTTGAAGGACATGGATTAGTGGGAGCTATTGGTGATAGGTGAACAGCTGAACTGGATGATCGTGTAGGTCTTTGCCAACCTTGGTGATTCTATGATTCTATGATATTGTGTCCTTATCTGTGTGCCCTTTTAGTTTCAACAAACACTCTCTGGGAGGACTTACCACATGTCTGGAATAAGTCACTGACCACTAGAAATCTGGTGTTAAATTCAACAGATTTTAATGTACTGTCATGATGCTGTTGTCTTTCAGGAGCTGTTGACCATGAAGATGCAGAGAAATCTCAGGGGATACGAGTGGGAAGGATAAACATGACATATTCTTCTGCTGAGCTGGGCTGGGCTCCTGGGACACAGGAAGCTCATAAAAGTGGATGGTGCTGCAGTGAGACAGCTGTGCCCAGGAGCAGCTCTAGTGCACAGCACAGCCTGCAGGTGACAGAAGGAGAGGAGAGAAAGGGGAGAGAGCTTCCAGGATGCATAAGGTGTGAGCAGCCTTCTGAGCTCACTGCAGCAGCATTGCTCACAGACCATGACACGGTAAGTCTAACTTCAGGCCATGCAGCTGCTGTTCATAGAGGGTTAACTTAATCTGGGACATCCCATAGCAAATCTGGCTGAAGGCACTGCATGTTTCTTTGCTGTAGGAAAAGACTTCTGCTCCAGCTGAGGGCTTGCTTGCTGCAGCGTCAGAGCACAGCCCTGAGGGCTGCGTGTCCCAGCACGGCTGCAGGCTGTGCATGTGGGGCTGCAGGCGGGTGCCCAGGGCTGTCCTGCAGAGCAGGGTCCCTGCTGTGCCCCAGGGGCTGTGTGCCGGCTATGGGACTCTGCCGCCTGCCAGGCTCAGCACTCAGCCTGCCCGGGGAGCTGCCCAGGGTGCTGCGGGGAGATGTGTGGGGGGAAGGAGCAGCCCGGCAGGGCTTGTGCTGCCACAGCTGCTGCCTGGGGCAGGGAGATCACAGCTCCACTGCACAACTGAATGTTTGTAAGGGTTCTTGGCAAATGGACAGTCAAGGCGGGGATTTTCCATGTCCTGTTCTTAGGGAAGGAAAGAGGATTTGAGGCAGAAATTTAAAAGGTGGTGTAAACTTTGAAAACAGCTCTGAGACTTCCCAGTATTTCTTCAATCCTTTGGTTGTTTTCTGAACAGTCACACAGAACGTAGTTTCAGCCTTTCCTTCCTCAAAGGATAAAATCAGTTCCAGCTCTCGTGGTTTTCTGCAGACTTTAATTGTTCACCTATCCTGCAAACAGTCTTACTTCTCTAAGAGATGTTGAAGTGCATAGAGACTGGGGTTGGGATGTTGAAGAGCAGTTGGAGTAAAGAGAAAAATATCCAGGAGGCTGGGATATGATTAGGAAATGAGAAGAAATAAAGAGCTGCCTAATCTTCTACTCCCTAAGGGATGGTGAATCTCATGAAATTAAATTTAAGTTCTGGAGCTAAATGTACATTTTCCAAAGGGAAAGGAAATATTTTGCACTACAGCAGAAAGCAGAAATGAGGAAAATTATAGTACAGCTGAAGGAGTGTCTCTGAGAGTGTTTTGAATTTGTCATCATCTACTGCTCTCTAAGCAGGACTCCAAGCCCAGGATCATCAGATGCCCAACAGCAGCTCCATCAGCGAGTTCCTTCTGCTGCCACTGGGAGACACGCGGCAGCTGCAGCTCTTGCACTTCTGGCTCTTGCTGGGCATCTACCTGGCTGCCCTCCTGGGCAACGGCCTCATCAGCACAGCCGTAGCCTGCGACCAGCGCCTGCACACCCCCATGTACTTCTTCCTCCTCAACCTGGCCCTCCTCGACCTGGGCTGCATCTCCACCACTCTCCCCAAAGCCATGGCCAACGCCCTCTGGGACACCAGGGCCATCTCCTACGCAGGATGTGCTGCACAGGTCTTTTTCTATTTCTACTTTGTCTCATCAGAGTTTTCCGTTCTCACCATCATGTCCTATGACCGCTACGTTGCCATCTGCAAGCCCCTGCACTATGGGACCTTGATGGACAGCAGAGCTTGTGCCACCATGGCAGCAGCTGCCTGGGGCACTGGGGTTCTCTATTCCCTGCTGCACACTGCCAGTACGTTTTCACTGCCTCTCTGCCAAGGCAATGTTGTCAACCAGTTTTTCTGTGAAATCCCCCAGATCCTCAAGCTCTCCTGCTCAGGCTCCTACCTCAGGGAAGTTGTGCTTCTCATTTTTAGTGCCAGTTTAGGCTTTGGGTGCTTTGTTTTCATAGTGGTGTCCTATGTGCAGATCTTCAAGGCCGTTCTGAGGGTGCTCTCTGAGCAGGGACGGCAAAAATCCTTCTCCACGTGCCTCCCTCACCTAGCCGTGGTCTCCCTGTTTTTTAGCACTGCCTTTTTTGCCTACCTGAAGCCCCCCTCTGTTTCCTCCCCACTCTTGGATCTGACAGTGGCACTTCTGTATGCAGTGGTGCCTCCTACACTGAACCCCCTCATCTACAGCATGAGGAACAGGGAGATCAAGCACGCTCTCAGGAAGGTGTTGCAGTATGCACTATTCCAACTTGCATAAAGGGCACGTTTTCCTCACACAATTCCCTGTGATGGTTCTTTATATTTTATGCTTATTTGCTTGTTTTATTTCGTGTGATACAGCAATCTGCAGAAAAATGTTGCAAATTATTCACTTTTTTTCTAAACTACTTTCCATTTTCTCACTCCAAGAGCTCGTGTAAACATTGAACCAGGTTCTCTGAATAGGTGAAGAGATAAATAAAAAGCTTTCAGGGTAGTTTTCCTTGGCTCTTCTCTCTTCCTGCCTTGTCTGGATCTGGGGGAGGTACAGACATGGACAGCTGGCCAGTGTCCTCTTTTCATTCCTGCTCTATTTACATTTCCACAGTGCTCTCAAGTCCTCATATTTGTGCAGGCCTGAAGGTCTTGTGTGCCTCACAACAGTCCTGTTTTCTCTACAGCAGCACTCCAGGAGAGCAGTCAGTAGCCAGCAATATGAACGGATCTGTCTCTATCCATGACAGGGGGGCAGTAGGCCCGTGGGATGCCTGGCCCCCAGCAAGTGGGAAGGTTAAGGGAACAGGGCTGGGAGATGGGAGCTGGACTTAAGGAAACACACAGAGCAGTGGTAACTACCTAAGGAAGAAAACTTGTTTTACTAACTGTGATATGCGGAATACCAATAGGAAAATTTCAAAACCATGACATTCCACCCCTTATTCTACATCACTACATTATTCTTAGAAAACATATCTATATAGAAATAAACAATAATTAAAATGCGTTACACACACAGGTCTGTATACATATATATACATGGAATTATTGGTCGCAAAGTCCTCTGGGATATGTAGTTTTCTTCTGAGAGCTGAGTATTTGGGACGTTGTCATTCCACAGAACTGGAGTATGAAATGTTAATGATCCATACTGCACATGATGTTATGATGTGGAATACTGACAGCAACAATACAAGACCATGACATTCCACCCCTTACTCTACATTATTACATCAAGGTTATTATATATACATATATACACGTATATAAAACTATGATAACTAAATAGTACAATTAAATGTAATATAACTCTAATAACTAAAATACACTACACATGCAAATATATACATAGATACATGGAATTACTGACTGCACTCCCCCAGCATCAAATTCCCTTGTGGAACACACTGAACATCCCCATCCTTCTGCATCACCCACCAAGTGCACCCAGGTCCCAGGGCAAAAACAGTTCCACGGAGAGCTTTGCACTTTCCAGAGGCTGGAAGGACCCAAACAGATTTCTCCAACATGTTCTTTACATGTATAACACGGAACTTATCTCCTTCTATAGTGTGTAGGGGGCTGGATTGCGTAGGACCATCACGATTGACAGATCCTCTAGTATTGACCAACCAAGTGGCTTCTGCCAAATGCTTTTCCCAGTGATTAAATGTACCACTACCCATTGCTTTCACCACAGTTTTCAACACCCCATTGTATCGTACAATTTAACCAGAGGCTGGTGCGTGGTAGGGGATATGATATCAATGACCTCTCAATGCTTTGATCTTTGGCCCAATTATGTATAAGTGAATTTTTGAAATTTGTCCCTTTATCAGACTCTCTACTTTCTGGGATGCCATGTCCCCACAGGACTTCTTTCTCAAGACCCAGTATGGTGTTTTGGGCAGTAGCATGGGGTACTGCATGTGTTTCAAGCCACCCAGTGGTTGCCTCCGCCATGGTAAGCATATAACAATTACCACTGCGAGATCATGGCAAGGTGACATTCTCAAGCTGCCTCACCTCCCCATATTGACACTTTTGCCTTTGCCTTTCCCCCACAGAATTTTCATCCTCTTGTCTTGCTTAATTATGGCACATGTTTCACAGTCATGAATAACCTGTACAGAGGTGTCCATAGTTAAGTCCACCCCCGGTTTCTAGCCCGCTTATATGACACGTCTCTTCCTTGATGGCCCAAGGTCTCATGGGCCTGTCGAGCTAGGAATAATTCACCCTTGTTCTGCCAGTCCAAGTCGATTTGAGCTACCTCAGTTCTGGCAGCTCGATCTACCTGATGGTTGTTTTATTGTTCTTCAGTAGCGTGACTCAGGGTCATGTGTGCATCCACACGACAACTTTAAAATCATATCTTTAGATTGAGCAGCAATGTCTTTCCACAGTTCAGCAGCCCAAATAGTTTTTCCCATCCGTTGCCAGTTATTTTCTTCCCACTGCTGTAACCATCCCCATAAGGCAATGGCCACCATCCATAAGTCAGGATAAAGCACTGGCCACCTCTCCCATTCAGGAACAGCTAAGGCCAGCTGAACAGCCTTTACCTCTGCAAACTGACTTGATTCTCCTTTACCTTCAGTGACCTCTGCAACCTGTTGTGAGGGGCTCCACACAGCAGTTTTCCATCTGCAATGCTTCCCTACAATACGACATGATCCATCAGTGAATAGGGCATATTTCTTTTCATTTTCTGGTAGTTCATTGCATGGTGGGGCCTCTTTAGCACGTGACACTTCTTCTGCTGGTGATGTTCCAAACTTTTTACCTTCAGGCCAGTCCATCCTCTAATATTCCTTGAGATCAGTGCAAAGCAGGTGGATGACACTTGATAGCAGTTTCACATATAAGGTTCTCCGTGGGAAACCCCCTGATAATGACAAGTCCAGACCACTCTCAGAGACACTCCTCCTGCTACACTATCAACGTTTGACTTTCCCTTTGGAAAATATTCATTTAACTCCAGAACTAGAATTTAAATTCATGAGCTTCACCATCTGTTAAGGAGCAGAATATTATGGAGCTCTTAATTTCTTCTCATTTCCTAATCATGTCTCAGTCTCCTGGAGGGTGTGACAGTTCACAAAACCAGCAATTGACTGAAGAAGAATTTGGGACTCTCAGAGCTGTGTTCAAATTAGACAGCCCTTTATGATTTCTGCTTCCAACCATTTCCCCTTCCTTCCAAACTGACTTTACAGGGAGATTACTGGAATTAGCTCCATCTCCCAATAGGCTGATGGACTCCGTTGTCAACTCCTTCACTGTGATTCTATCTATCCCATCCTATCACTGTCTAACTCATTTCTTGTACAAATATTCCCTGAGATAGATAAGCATCAATAGATGCAGCTTGGACATGGCATGCAGTTGATCACTGTGTTTCACTGTTCATTCAATTGCATCACCTTTCCTTCTGTTTGTTGGCCAAAATAAATAAATAAATAAAATAGAATACTTTCCTTGCCCATGTGCAGCTGGTTCTCTGAGGAAAGCCAGTGGGAGCTGGTGCAAAGGAGGTTTAACACTGAGCGGGTGACTGCAGAGGAGAAGAGTGATGTGAGGAAAAGTGATGCAAGTCCCATGGGGCCAATGTGAGTAGAATTGGGGTGGGGAGGTTGAGGAGGACCATTGTCCACATAGTAACGGAATAGAACTCGTTCAGGACATCCTGGATTGATATCCACTGTACAGTGCTGCTTCAATATCTTCTTTAAACTCATCTATAAATAGATAATAAATGCCTGCTGGATTCCTGCTCTTTGAGCTCTCGTCAGTTACCTCTCCATTTTGCTGAACAAGTTCTGAAAACCTGAAGAAGATGACAGGAAGGCACAAGACACAGGAGGCTCTTTGGGTTATTATTGGCCCCAGGGTGCTTTTGGTTCCGAGTCCATCACCTCCAGTGCAGAGAGAAGACTGCACAAAGTACTCAGCAAGACAAAGTCAAAAGTAACAGTGAAGTTTCTTGGAGTATTAATGGGCACACTGAGGGCCATTACCAAGCAAGCTTCCCTAGGTAATTGTTAGAGCAGATAATTGGAAGCCATGAGTACAGGCAGGCAAAGGCACTGGCATGGTGTCTCTGATGCTAAGAAACCTCTCCTTTGTCTTATGAAGCAGAAAGGCCAAGCCCTGATTCCCATATCCTTGGCAGGGAGATCCTGTCTCTCATGTTGGCTCAGAACCTTCCTGGGGTGGTGGGATGGAGGTCTGTATGATGTTGAAGGAAAGACACTGGGACAGAAGATCGCAGCCTCTGCATGTGGTGTAAGGATGCTGTGAAACTCAGATCCAATGTGTGCCCTGTGTCTCATGGCAGGATGTGGGATGTGAGAAGGGCCCAGTCTGAACAAGCAGTCAGTCTCATTGAAACTCTGAACTTCACATCTCTCAGTTCTGGTGACATCCAATGCACACTCTCCCATAATTTGATGTCTTTTATGTTCTGCGGTGCCCAGAAGTGCCCCTACTGCTCCAGGTGAGGCTGTTGCACTGCAGAGCAGAGAGGGATGATCCTTTCCATCACCCAGCTGGCAATAACTTGCTTGATGTGCTCCACGGGACAGTTGGCCTTCCCGGCTTCGTGAGCACACTGCAGACTCACATTCAGTTTGATGCTGAGCAGGACCCCCAATCCTTTTCATTCAGAATGCCCTCCAGTGTTCCATATCCAGTCAGTGTGTATGTCCAGGATTGCCCCTACCCAGGTTCACAATCAGGCACTTGTTCTTGTTATGCTTTATGCAATTGGTGCTTACTAACAACTGGTACCCATTTCTCTAACTTATCCACATCTCTCTGCATGTCCTGTCCATCCTCAGTGGAGGCAACAGCACCTCCTCATCTGGTATCATCAGCAAACTTGCTCAGAACATCTTCTAGTCCTGCATGCAAGTCATACACAAAAACATGGAAGAGAATAGCTTTTAAATGGAGCCCCGGGGATCCCTGACAGTGACCCGATGAAACCCATTGGCTATAATCTTTTGGGCCTGACCTATTGGCCAACACGTCACCCACCACGTTCTATTTCTGTCTAGCCATATGCAGGACATTCTGTCCAGAAGGGTGCTGTGAGAAAAAGTATCAAAAGCTCTTCTGAAATCCTCAGGGATAACATCAACTGGCTTCTCTTGTTCAGCTAAAGGGATAAACATGTCACAATAAGACCTTAAGTTAAAGAGGACCTACCCCTCGTGAACTTGTGTTGGCTGCAACCTATGACAGAATTGTCCTTCAGCTGTTTTTCCATAACTCCCATCATCTTTTTCTCCATAATTTTACCAGGCACTGGAGTGAGACTGACAGGTCCATAATTACCCGTGTCATCTTTCTTGCTCTTCCTTACAATGAGACAACATTTGCCAGCTTCCTGTCAACTGGTGTGACCCTAGACTGAATTAGATGCAATTGAAATGAGAGCCCAGTGCATACTAAGGAGTAATCATTGATAGAACTTAGATGTGCCATAGTTTTCCAGTGCCTTGAATTCCAGAGTATGCCACTGATGGAGCAGGGAGGAAGAAATGCCTCTTCTGTTGTGAGCTCATCCATTTGGTAAGCAGAATAACACTACATGATACATGGGGACGCTGTCTCTTCTTTGCTCTGCTCCACTCACAGAGGAGCGGTGCAGAGGGTTGCTCTCATGTCAGTGCAGATTAACTCACTTTCCCTTTAACTCCTTTTCCTCTGTAAACTATTCCACTATTTGTACCCTCATTTACACTTCCACATCCCCTCAAGTGCACTTCCATATGCACTTCCATATGCACTTTCTTATACCATCAAAAGTGTTTGTCAAACAATACTGTTTTTTTAGTTCCCATATACACCCTTAATACCATCTATCTTTCCATGAACAGTCTGTATTATTCAGTTATAAACACATCACAGCAGAACCAGCACTCATTGGCCCACCTCTCTCACACACTTCCCTGCAAACAGAGCATAGTATTATATAAATGGGTTGACACTCATCGAAAAAGAAAATAAAAAAGATGTATTTATTTATGTATTTGTTTGTTTGTTTATTTTAAGTATGTTAAGATTAACAGGAAGACTAGTGAGATTGTGGGTTCCCTACTAAGTGAGGGGGGTGTTCTGGTAATGGGGGATGTTGTGTAGGTGGAGATACTGAAGGCCTTCTTTGCTTCCATCTTCTGTGAAAAAGCTCTCCCTCAATAATCCCAGACCTTGGAGCTTAGTATGAGGGTCTGTGGAATGGAAGACTTGCCTTTAGTCAGGGAAGAGCTGCTCCGTGAGCGCCTAGGCCACACTGATGTTCATAAAGACATAGGGCCCAATGGGGTGCATCCACGGATACTGAGGGAGCTAGCAGTGGTGATTTCTGCACCACTCTCTATCATCTTTGAGAGGTCTTGAAGAATAGGGGAGGTGTCTGAAGACTGGAGGATAGCCAGTGTCACTCTGTTCTTCAAAAAGGGCAAGAAGGAAGAACCGGGCAATTACAGGCTAGGCAGCCTCAGCTCTGTCCCTGGAAATGTGCTGAAACAGCTTGTGCTGGAAGCCATCTCCAGACAGTTGGATGAAAAGGAGGTTGTCAGGAGTAGTCAGCATGGGTTCACCAAGGAGAGGTCATGCTCAATCAACCTGACAGCCTTCTATGACATTGTCACCAGCTGTGTGGATGAGGGGAGAGTGGTGGATGTCTTCTACCTTGATTTCAGCAAGGCATTTGGTACTGTCTCCTACGAAAGTTTGCTTAGAAGAAAGCTGAGGGCATGTGGGATAGATGAATGGATAGTGAGGTGAGTCGAGAACTGGTTGATGGGCAGAGCACAGAGGGTCGTCGTTGGTGGTGCAGAGCCCAGTTGGAGAACTGTTAGTAGCGGTGTTCCCCAGGTGTCAGTGCTGGGTCCAGTCTTTCTCAACATCTTTATCAGTGTCCTTAACAAGAGGATAGTGGCCACCCTCAGCAAGTTTGCTGATGACAGGAAGTTGGGAGGATTGGCTGACATACCTGAAGTCTGTGCTGTCATTCAGCGTGGCCTGGCAGGCTGGAGAGCTGAGCAGTAATAAACCAGATGAGGTTTAACAAAAGATAGTGGAGAGTCTTGCACCTAGGGAGGAATAATTGCATGCACCAGGACAGGTTGGGGGATGAGCTGCTGTATAGGAGCTCTGCAGAGAGGGACCTGGGTATCCTGATGGACAACAGGTTGGCTAAGAGGCAGCAGAGTGCCCTCATGGGCAAAAAAGGACAATGGCATTATGGGGTGCATGAAAAAACTGTGTCCAGCAGGTCAAGGGAGGACATCCTCCCCTCTACTCTGCCCTGGTAAGGCCTCATCTGGAGTACCGTGTCCAGTTCTGGGCTCACCATTAAAAAAATTAAAAAAATAAAAAGAAATACATGGATCTCTTGGAAAGAGTGCAGCAAAGAGTACAAAGATGGTGAAGGGTCGGGAGCATCTCTCTTATGAAAAAAGGCTAAGTGAGATGGGTCTGTTTAGCCTTGAGAAAAGAAGACTGAGAGGGGACCTGATCCTGGCCTATAAATATCTGAGGTGTGGGGTCAAAGTGGAGAGACTAGGTTCTTTTCAGCAGTGTGTGGAAACAGGACAAGGGGTAATGGCCAGAAACTGGAGCATAGGATCTTCTGCACCAGAAACAGTCACTCACTGAGCTCGAAATCTCTGTGCCTTTGCAGGCCTAGGGTCTTGTTGGGCTCACAGAGACATGGTGGGATGGTTCCCATCTCTGAACTGTAGCAAATGGGGCACTGACTCTTTATGATAAATGGCCAATGAAGATGGGGAAAGGCTGCTGACCTCTGTGGGAGTGCACTGAGCTCAGCCTGGGGATGGCAGAGGAGCCAACTGAGAACTGATGGAAAGGTCTCAAAAAGAAGAGCAGCAGATTCTGTTCCTTGCTTCCTGACCAGGAAGAACAAGAGGAGGGGGACAGGCAAGTATCTGAGTTACAGCGGGGATGGAATTGTTTTCTTCAGACTGTCTGCCATAGTGCAGTGTTTTGTTTCTAGTAGAAAAGCAACATTGATGACACTCTGGTGTTTACAGCTGCTGCTAAGCAGTGTTGTACAGAGCCAAGGCCATGGTCAGTGGAGGGTTCAAAGAGCTGGGAGGGAACAGAGTGAGAACAGCTGACTGAAAGTGGCCAAAGGTACCTGACAGCAAGCAGGAGTACTGAAAGGTGTGGGTGTTCATCCAACTCTCTTGACTGCACAGGGCCCATCTGAGCATCAGTCTGGTGGTGCTGAGCTAATGCTTGTGCATCAGCTGTTACGTACTATTCCATATACATGGATATATTGTGATAACTATTACTCCTACCCTTTTATCTCTCTTAGTAAATTGCTTCATTTCAACAAACGAGTTCTACTTTTTTTCCCAATTCTCTTTCCCATCCAACTGGGAAGGGGCAGTGCACAAAGCACTGTGTGCAGCTGATCCACCTGCTCGGTTCAAGCACCATCGTCATTTTGGTGCCCGATGTGGGGCTCCAAGGACTGAGATGACAGCACATCTGTCCAGAGCGAGTTAGCACAGGGCTTTGTGGGAGTTGGAGAATTGCTGGCCATGATGCTGATTGTATCTATATCTGTGGAGCTCGTTGAGCCTTCTCGTGAAGATTCACTGCACAGCTCCTTGCTTGGTGCTTGTTTTCCTTGCTGTATGGTTTGTCAACTCTGGGGCTGGATTGGGGTATTTATTTTGCTATACTTTTTGACATAGAAACCTAATGTCGTGATAAAATTGGCAGCTGACAAACTGAAGTTTTGTGCACATTCAGCTCTGTGGTCATCTTTGTGTTTTGGAAGCAATATTGTTGATATGATTAGTAATTACACCCTTTACTTTGTCTCCTCATTGAGCCTGGCTATGAAGGAGAGAAGGGAGAACAATTTCCATCTGTCCCTCAGCCTCCCTCTCACTTCTTTGTTTCCTAGAGCTCCAAAGGTAGTTACAACAGCACCTGAGGATTTTGACTATCTGTGGGATGCTCAAACCATCATGCCCCCATTGCTACATGTCATTAATGTGTTTCAGGTTATGTCTCAGATTAAACAATTATTTGAGAATGTCACTGAGAGATCTGCCCCAGTGTGAGATGGCTGTGCATGGCAGGGGTTGTTGGATGGTCTGGGCAGCTACTTGGAACAGTGGGCACCACCAGGGCTTTGGAACTTCATCTCCGAGCAACTGCAGGATCCTGAGAAACTGGTAGAATATTGGGGGAAGGTCTGCTGTGGCCCTGGTAATCCACAAGAGGCACAAGTGACTGCAGTGAGCCAGGGCCTGGCCCACACCTAGTGAGCTGTGTTCAACATTATTCAGCATACTCAAGGGGAAGAGAGTTGGATCTGCTGACAGTGCTGCAGCTTCTGCAACTCCTGGCATAGACCCTGCAGCAGCTCCAAGTTTTTACTACACATCCTGCAGTTGCTCCAGGCTCTGGACAGATCCTGCTGTCACTCCATCCCTCATAATGAGCTCCGCAGTCACTCCTCGTACAGGTCCTGAAGCTGTTCCAAGTATTGCGATAATAAAATGAAACAAATTCCTCCCAAGGGAGGTGCACTGTGCCAAGAGGTACAGCCCTTTGGTCAGTCCAAACACTTCAATGAGCCCAGTGGCTGCTCCAACTTCAGACACAGGTCCTGTGGTGATTCCAGCTCTGGCAATGAGCTCTGCAGTTGCTCCAGCTCCTTCAACAGCCCAACAGTCACTTAAGCGCCTACAATGAACCATGCAGCTGTTAAAACCCCTGAAACAAGTCCGGGACTTGCAAACAGATATGCATACATATTAGTATTAGACTGGACATATGAAGGAACTTTTTTTTCTCAGAGAGTGGTCAAGCAATTCAATAGCCTGCCCAGGGAAGTGGTGGAGTCGCTATCCCTGAAAGTTTTCAAGGAGAGTCTGGATAGGGAGCTAGGAGATAAGGTTTAGGGCTTTTTTTAGGTATGGTAAAGGGAGGACGGTTGGATTAGATGATCTTATAGGTCCTTTCCAACTTTGTTATTCTATGATTCTATGATTCTAGTATCTATGCATAACAGTTTGCAAATAAATATATTAAATATATGTGAAAATATGCTTTATATAAACATGTTTATATATTTGTGTATAGATATATATATATGTCATAAGTGTTAACTTTTTCTATTTCTCAGTCACAGTAAATAGCTTTAACCCAAAAAAATCTACACTGCAGCAATGGCCTGAGTTGCCTACAGATCTGCTTGGGACTCTTGAAGCTGACCCCGTCACTCAGTAAAAGCAACAAAAGATCTTGTGGCCTTCTCAGGGAGCTGCTCCTGAGGTATATTCCTTACACCAGCTTTGGAAGAGGCCTCCAGTTCTCTGGTCCTGCTCTGAAGGGGCCCTTTTATTACGGCAGTGCCAGCACGGAGACCAGCTCTGACACAGCCGTTCATATTGCCGGCTACTGACTGCAGCCCCAGAGTGCTGCTGTAGAGAGAAAAGGACTGTCGTGAGAAACACAAAACCTTCAGGACAGAAGAAATGAAAGGACTTGAGAGCATTGTGGCAGTGTAAAGAGAGCAGGAATGAAAAGAGCACGTTGTGCTGCTGTCAGTGGCTGTACCTCCACCAGACCCAGACAAAGTAGGAAGAGAGAAGAGCTAAGGAAAAGTCTGCTTTGAAAGCTTTTTATTTATCTCTTAACCTATTCAGGGAAACTGGTTCCATGTTTACATGAGCTCTTGGAGTGAGAAAATGGAGATTAGGTAGGAAAGAAGTGAAAAAAAAATATTTTATTTAAAAGTTCAATAACATTTTTTTGCGGGTTACTATATCACGCAAAATCATACTATCAAAGAAGCAGAAATGTCATGGTTTTGTGCTGTTGCTGTCAATATTCTACATCACGACATCATGTGCAGTATGAATCACTAACTGAGGGTACAAATAATGGCAAACGGGTTTGGTGGTATAAGAAAGTGTAGTTGTTAATGGCATACAGAAGTGTAACAGAGGGTATGCGGAAGTGTAACAGAAGTGTAACATAAAGAACCATCACTGGGAATTGCGTGAGGAAGATGTGAACTTTATTGAAGCTAGAATACTGTGTACTGCAACACCTTCCTGAGAGAGTGCTTGATCTCCCTGTTCCTCATGCTGTAGATAATAGGATTCAGCGTTGGAGGAACCACTGAGTACAGAAGTGCCACTGTCAGATCCAGGAGTGGGGAGGAAATGGAGGGGGGCTTAAGGTAGGCAAAAAAGGCAGTGCTGAGAAACAGGGAGACCACGGCCAGGTGAGGGAGGCACGTGGAGAAGGCTTTGTGCCGTCCCTGCTCAGAGGGCATCCGCAGCACAGTCTTGAAGATCTGCACATAGGACACAACTATGTAGACAAAGCACCCAAAGCCTAAACTGCCAATAAAAATGATAAGCACAACTTCCCTGAAGTAGGAGTCTGAGCAGGACAGCTTGAGGATCTGGGGGATTTCACAGAAAAACTGGTTGACAACATTGCCGTGGCAGAGAGGCAGTGAAAACGTACTGGCAGTGTGCAGAAGGGAACTGAGAACCCCAGCGCCCCAGGCAGCTGCTGCCATGGTGGCACAAGCTCTGCTGTCCATCAAGGTCCCGTAGTGCAGGGGCTTGCAGATGGCAATGTAGCGGTCATAGGACATGATGGTGAGAAGGGAAAGCTCTGCTGAGAAGAAGAAGACAAAGAAAAAGATCTGTGCAGCACATCCTGCGTAGGAGATAGCCCTGGTGTCCCAGAGGGCGTTGGCCATGGCTTTGGGGAGAGTGGTGGAGATGCAGCCCAGGTCGAGGAGGGCCAGGTTGAGGAGGAAGAAGTTCATGGGGGTGTGCAGGCGGCGGTCGCAGGCTACGGCTGTGCTGATGAGGCCGTTGCCCAGGAGGGCAGCCAGGTAGATGCCCAGCAAGAGCCAGAAGTGCAGGAGCTGCAGCTGCCGCGTGTCTGCCAACGGCAGCAGGAGGAACTCACTGTTGGAGCTGCTGTTGGGCATCTGCTTTTCTTCCTTGGCTTGAATTCCTGTTCAGAGTGCAGAATATAAGGAAAAGTTCAAACCATTATCAGAGACACTCTTTCTGCTGTATTATGAAATCTTTTAATTCTCCTATGACATTGTTCATTTAGCACCACAACTTTAATTTAATTTCATGAAGTTCAACATTCCATAAGCAGAAGAAGCATATGGAGTTGTAGCCTTCCTATCATCTTCTAATCTTATCCTATCTCTGTGGTTATTCTCATCTGTTTCTTGTCTCATATCTTTTCCCACACAGCTCTTAGAGCCCCCAAACCCAACCTCTGTTCCTTCCAATATTTATAAGATAAACATGCCTGTTTGCAAGATAAGTGCATTATTCTTGTCAAGAGGAAATGATAATAATTTCAACTAGTTCCACCCTTTGAGAGAGAAGAAGCTGAAGCACAGCACATGTGACTGCTCTCAAAACAAACAATAGACTGAAGAGAATTTCAGGAATCTCAGAGCTGTGTCCAGATTAGGCAGCCCATTTTAGATTTCTACCTATAATCCTTCTTGCCTTCCCTAAGAACAGGAGATGGAAAGTCCCTGTCTAGGCTAGGCTGTCCTCTTGCAAAGAACTCTTAGAAACATTCAGTTGTGCAGTGGAGCTGTGATCCCCCTGCCCCAGGCAGCAGCTGTGGCAGCACAAGCCCTGCCGGGGGGCTCCTTCACCCCACACGTGACCCCGAAGCACCCTGGACAGATCCCCGGGCAGGCTGAGTGCTGAGCCTGGCAGGCGGCAGAGTCCCATAGCCGGCACACAGCCCCTGGGGCACAGCAGGGACCCTGCTCTGCAGGACAGCCCTGGGCACCCGCCTGCAGCCCCACATGCACAGCCTGCAGCCGTGCTGGGACATGCAGCCCTCAGGGCTGTGCTCTGATGCTGAAGCACGGAAGCCCTCAGCTTGAGCAGAAGGCTTTTTCCACAATAAAGAATCATGCAGTGCCTGCAGCCAGATCTGCTATGGGATGTCACAGTTATAGTTAACCCTCTATGAATAGCGTCTGTATGGCCTGAAGTGAGACTTACCGTGTCATTGTCTGTCAGCAATGCTCCTGCAGCATGTTCCGAGCCTGCTCACTGCATACACATCCTGGAAGCTCTCTCCCCTTTCTCTCCTCTCCTTCTGACACCTGAAGGCTGTGCTGTGCACGAGATCTGCTCCTGGGCACAGCTGTCTCTGCAGCACCATCCTCTTTTATGAGCTCCCTGTGTCCCAGGAGCCCAGCCCAGCTCAGCACACCTGAGGATTTGAGTTTCTCTTCCTCAGTGCTTCCTCTGGAGATTTCCCTGGGGCTCCTGAGATGAATGTTCCTGATAGACAGCAGGGTCATCTCTGAAAAAGGCTCTTGGATGTCAGATAAACTGGACAGACTGATTCCAGAAGCATGGTTTGGAGTTGAGGAAACAACCTCTCTAACCTGGAGTTAGGTTTTAATGCAGGAATGCATGTATTCGGCACAGGATGCAAAGGGGATCAGTTCTTCCTTGCACACCAGCAAGCAGAAGTGTTACTTATTTTAATGTCAGGATGATCCACATTCAGCAGATCTCCTGGAACTCATCTACATATTCATTATTTTCCAGGAACTCATTTACGTTCTGTTCCTCCCTCTGGCACATGCGCTGTTTGTAGCTGGGTTCTTCCTGCAGTGGTCGTGGGGATGAAATCAGACATCTTCCTTGCAAACACTCAATGTCTTCCTCATTCGGTCCCTTTTACCCCATCATGTTTGATAGAAGTAGTCTGGTTCTGTCTTGCTTTTTCAATTTAGGGTGCAGGATGCTATTCCTTTAATGTAACTGCTCATCCTACCTGTTTATGGGCCCATATACCTGTCTTCTACCTTTGAGGCTAACTCTTTTACTGTATCAGGTTGTCCTAACAGATTGTGTTTGCCTAGCAGGAGTGTAAATGCCTCACCTGGAAAGCTCTGCTCCTGGCCCTTAATAAAAAAGACACACAGACAAGGACAGGGAATCTCTGACTCCCCCTTTGCAGGGCTGTCATTCAGATGAGGCAATCAGTGCAGGTGTCTCATGTGCAGATGTAAAACACTGGGGTTGAAAGCAGATTCACTTCCCCACAGACCCATGGGAAATGGGACTCCTCTTGCTTTGGAGCAGATGATAACAAGGGGTTGCCTGTATGCATGAGCCCCTGGTCTGAATCCTTGGTCTTTCTACAGCTGGAAGTTACTTGCTCACATACAGACACTCGATGGGCAGAAGGTGCCTGTGGTGCTCATAGATGTGTTTAGCAGTGCCAGCAAGCTGTGGTAGATGACATCTAAGAGAGTCACCACCTTCCTGAGCATCAGCTGGAAGCCAGACGAGGCATGGGAGTATTCTTGGCCATCCTAAATGACTACATCTCTTCGAGTAATGGGCACCTGAGAGTACAGCGTTATTCAGCTGACCAAATGGATGAGCTCACCAGAAGAAGAGACAGATCTTTCTCTGTTCCCCATCTATTGCAAATTCCAGAGCTTAAAGCATTTCAAAGCTGTGACACACCTTCATTCTCTCACTGGTGACACCTTTCTTTGTTCTGGGCTCACGTTTGAATGGCATTTCCATGGGGCCTCCAACACACTCCCAGCCAGCTGACAAATGCAGTTGAGGACCTTCAGGAAAGCCAAGCCTTGGTAGTGTCAGTGCTCACTGAACAACTGTGAGCCCCACAGTGTGTCTCATACCTGTGTGCCACCTTCTGAACACCAGTACCATGGTGTAGATGCGAGGCCCAGCCAGGCTATATGCTTCTGGAATGGGATGCTTTCTGAAGAGTCTTTACACCAATGAGAAGACCACAGGCATTCACTCAGTGCACTCAAAATTTCTGTGCATTTGCTGGCCTAGGGTCTGGTTTGGCTCACGGAGACACTGTGGGATGGTTCCCACCTCTGAACTGTAGCAAATGGGGTACGGACTCTTTATGACGGGTGGCCAAGGAAGATGAGGAAAGGCTGCTGCCCTCTGTGAGAGTGCACTGAGCTCTGCCTGGGGATGGCAGAGGAGCCAGCTGAGAACTGATGGAAAGGGCTCAGAGAGAGCAGCAGATTCTGTTCCTTGCTTCCTGATCAGGAAGAACAAGAGGAGGGAGACAGGCAGGTAGCTCAGTTACAGCTGGGATGGCATTGTTTTCTTCAGACTGTCTGCTCTGGTGCAGTGTTTTGGTTCTAGGAGAAAAGCATTGATAACACTCTGATGTTTACAGCTGCTGCTAAGCAGTGTTGTACAGAGCCAGTGCCATGTTCAGTGGAGTGCCCAAGGAACTGAGGGGAACAGACTGAGGACAGCTGTCTTAAAGCGACCAAAGGGACGTTCCTCTCCATCTGTCAACAAGCAGAAGGCGTACTGAAAGGGGTGTGAGATAATTTCACTCTCTCTTCTGCTGCTCAGGAGCCAGCTGGCCATCAGTCTGGTGATGCTGAGCATGTGCATGTGAATCAGTTGTAATGTACTATACCATATATCTGGATATATAGTCATGACGATTACATCTCTCCTTTCATCTCTCTTAGTAAATAGCTTCATGTCAACTCACAAGTTGTACTTTTTTTCCCCCAGTTCCCTTCCCCATCCCACTGGGAAGTGGGCAGTGCACAAAGCACTGTGTGCTACTGAGCCACATGTTGGGTTCAACAACCACCATCATTTTGGTGCCCGATGTGGGGCTCCAAGGGACATCTGTCCAGAGCTAGTTAACACAGAGCTTTGTAGGAGCTGGAGAATTTGCTGGCCATGATGCTGATTGTTTCCTTATTTGTGAAGCTTGTTGAGTCTTCTCATGAAGCTGCATTGTACAATTCCTTGCTTGCTGCTTGTTTTCCCTGCTGCACTGTTTGTCAACTCTGGGGGCTGGATTTGGGTATGCTGTTTGACCTTGGTTTATATCATGATAAAATAGGCAGCTGACAAAGTGAAGTTTTGAGGACATCCAGCTCTGCGATCATCTTTGAGTTTTGGAAGCAATACTGTCGATATGATTAGGAATTACACCCCTTTTGTTGTCCCCTCAGGGAGCCCAGCAATAGAGGTAAGAAGGGCGGACACTTTCCAGCAGTCACTCAGCCTCCCTCTTGCTTCTTGCCCTGAAGCTCCAGATCTATTTCCAATAGCTCCTGAGGATTTTGACTATCCGTGGGATTCCCAAACCAGCACACTCCTATTGCTATGTGTTGTTAATCTGTTCCAGGTTATGTTTCAGATTAAATAATTATTCAAGAAGATCACTGAGAGATCTACCTCAAGGTGAGACGGCTCAGCATGGCAGGGGGTGTGGGCAGCAGATGGTCTGGGTGGGATGGTCTTGGCAGCAGCCTGGAGCAGTGGGCACACCCAGGGCTTTGGAACTTCATCTCCAAGTAACTGCAGGATCCTGAGAAACTGGTAGAATATTGGGAGAAGGTCTGCTGTGGCCCTGGTAATCCCAAAGAGGCACAAATGACTGCAGTGTGCCAGGGCCTGGCCCACACCTATTGAGCTGTTTTCGACACTCTTCAGCATCCTCAAGTGAAAGAGAGTTGGATCTGCTGACAGTGCTGGAGCCTCTGCAACTCCTGGCACAAACCCTGCAGCAGCTCCAAGTTTTTGCTGCATGTCCTGCGGTTGCTCCAAGCTCTGGAATGGTTCCACTGTCACTCCACCCCTCATAAAGAGCTCTGCAGTCAGTCCTGCTACAGGTCCTGTAGCTGTTCCAAGTACTGCTATAGCAAAATGAAACAAATTCCTCCCAGAGGAGGTGCGCTGTGCCAGCAGGTACAGCCCTGTGTTCGCTCCAACCCCTCAAATCAGCCTTGTGGCTGCTCCAAATTCTGTCACAGGTTCTGTGGTGATTCCAGATATGACAATGAGATGCGCTTCTGCAACAGCCCAACAGCTGCTCCAGCTCCTACATTGAACCCTGTGGCTGTTAAAACCCCTGCAACAGGTCCTGCAGTTGCAAACTTATATGCATATAGTTTAGTATCTATGCATATATGTTTGCAACAGCATATATTGTGTATATGTGAAAATATACCATATATATAACGTGTGTGTGTGCAAATACATATATATATGTACTTGTCATAATGATTACGCTTTTTTTATTCTCTGTCTCAGTATATAGCTTTACTTCAGCCCACACATTCTAAAGCGCAGCAATGCCCCGAGTCGCTTACAGATCTCCTTGGGACTCCTGAAACTGACCCAGTCACTCAGGGAAGAGTACCAGAGGATCTCCAGGTCTTCTCGTGGAGCAGCTCCTGAGGTACATTCCTTACACCAGCTCTGGAAGAGGCCTCCAGTTCTCTGCTCCTGCTCTGAAGGGGTCCTCTTGTTATGGCAGAGCCAGCAAGGAGACCAGCTCTGACACAGCCTTTCATATTGGCGGCTACTGACTGCAGCCCTGGAGTGCTGCTGTAGAGACAACAGGACTGTCATGAAACACACAAGACCTTCAGGCCTGCACAAATGAGAGGACTTATTAAGAGCACTGTGGCAGTGTAAAGAGAGCAGGAATGAAAAGAGCACGTTGTGCTGCTGTCAGTGGCTGTACCTCACCCAGACCCAGACAAAGTAGGAAGAGAGAAGAGCTAAGGAAAAGTCTATTTTGAAAGCTTTTTAGGAATATTTTAACCTATTCAGGGAACCTGATTCAATGTTTACATGAGCTCTTGGAGTGAGAAAATGGAAATCAGGTAGGAAAGAAGTGAAATAACTTTTTATTTATATGTTCGATACCATTTTTTTTCGCGGATAGCTATAGCACACACAAGCAATCAAAGATGCATAAAACATAAAGAACCAGCACTGGGAATCATGTGAGGAAGATGTGCACTTTATGTAAGCTGGAGGAGTGCTTACTGCAACACCTTCCTGAGAGCGTGCTTGATCTCCCTGTTCCTCATGCTGTAGATAATAGGGTTCAGCGTTGGAGGAACCACTGAGTACAGAAGTGCCACTGTCAGATCCAGGAGTGGGGAGGAAATGGAGGGGGGCTTAAGGTAGGCAAAAAAGGCAGTGATGAGAAATAGGGAGACCACCGCCAGGTGAGGGAGGCACGTGGAGAAGGCTTTGTGCCGTCCCTGCTCAGAGGGCATCTTCAGCACGGCCATGAAGATCTGCCCATAGGACACAACTATGAAAACAAAGCAGCCAAAGACTAAACTGACACTAAAGATGATAAGCACAACTTCCCTGAGATTTGATTCTGAGCAGGAGAGCTTGAGGATCTGGGGGATTTCACAGAAAAACTGGTTGACAACATTGCCGTGGCAGAGAGGCAGTGAAAACGTACTGGCAGTGTGCAGCAGGGAATAGAGAAGCCCAGCGCCCCAGGCAGCTGCTGCCATGGTGGCACAAGCTCTGCTGTCCATCAAGGTCCCGTAGTGCAGGGGCTTGCAGATGGCAACGTAGCGGTCATAGGACATGATGGTGAGAAGGGAAAACTCTGCTGAGAGGAAGAAGACAAAGAAAAAAATCTGTGCAGCACATCCTGCGTAGGAGATGGCCCTGGTGTCCCAGAGGGCATTGGCCATGGCTTTGGGGAGAGTGGTGGAGATGCAGCCCAGGTCGAGGAGGGCCAGGTTGAGCAGGAAGAAGTACATGGGGGTGTGCAGGCGGCGGTCGCAGGCTACGGCTGTGCTGATGAGGCCGTTGCCCAGGAGGGCAGCCAGGTAGATGCCCAGCAAGAGCCAGAAGTGCAGGAGCTGCAGCTGCCGCGTGTCTGCCAACGGCAGCAGGAGGAACTCGCTGATGGAGCTGCTGTTGGGCATCTGCTGTTCCTGGGCTTGGAGTCCTGTTCAGAGTGCAGAAGATAATGACAAGTCCAGACCATTCTCAGAGACACTCCTCCTGCTTTAGTATATTATTGGATTACAAGAAAAGCTGTTCAGAGCAGCAGCTGTGGAGCAAGATAAACAGCAGTATATAAGTTCTCATTTCCCTTTGAAAAATGGTCATTTAACTCCAGAACTTTTATTTATTTTCATGAGTTTCACCATCTCTTAAGGAGTAGAATATTACGGAGCTCTGACTTCTCATATTCTAATCATATCCCAGCCTCCTGGCTATTTTCCTCTTTACTGCAGCTGTTCTTTATAACCCCAGCCCCAGCCTCAGTGCACTTCGAAATGTCTTAGGGATGTCTCCCTCCTTGCAGGAGAAGTCATCTATTAATGTCTGCAGAAAGCAATGATACATTAAAGTGATTGTTTCCTTTTAGAAAGGAGAGGCTGAAAGCACATTCTGTGTTTTCACCTTGTTCTCTGACTGTCCACAAAAACACCAACTGACTGCAGAAATATTTGGCAGTAACGTAGCTTTGTTAAATTAGACATCCCCTTTAGATTTTTGCCCCAGTCCTTTCTGACTTCCCTCAGAACAGGAAATGTAAAAACCATGCCTTGGCTCTCCTCTGGCAAAATACAGAATCACAGAATGACCCGGGTTGGAAGGGACCTCAAGGATCATGTAGTTCCAACCCCCCTGCCTAGCAGGGCCACCAAACATACGCCTTTACTAGATCAGGTTGCCCAGAGCCCCATCCAACCTGGTCTTGAACAACTCCAAGGACGGGAAAATACACTCAGAAACATTCAGTTGTGCAGTGGAGCTGTGATCTCCCTGCCCTAGGCAGCAGCTGTGGCAGCAGAAGCCCTGATGGGGAACTCCTTCCACCCACACATCATCCCCTGAACAGCAGGGACCCTTCGCTGCAGGACAGCCCTGGGCACCTGCATGCAGCCCCGTCTGCACAGTCTGCAGCCGTGCTGGGACACGCAGCCCTCAGGGCTGTGCTTTCATACTGCAGAATGGAAACCCTCAGCTAAAACAGAAGTCTTTTTCCCCTGAAAAGAAACATGCAGTGCATGAAGCCAGTTCTGCTTCAGAACTATCCGCATTTAGTCCCGATTTTAGTTAACCCTCTATGAATAGCATCTACAAGGTCTGCAGTGAGACTTACCATGTCGTGATCTGTGAGCAATGCTCCTGCACTGAGCTCACATCCCGCTCTGACCGATCACATCCTGCAAGCTCTCTCCCCTTTCTCTCCTCTCTTTCTGTCACCTGCAGGCTGTGCTGTGCACAAGAGCTGCTCCTGGGCACAGCTGTCTCTCTGCAGCTCTGCCCACTTTTATGATCTCCCTGAGTCCCAGAAGCCCAGCCCAGCAGAATAGGATGACATTTTCATCCTTCCCACTCGTCTCCCCTGAGATATCCCTGGGTCCTGATGGCCAACAGCTCCTGAAAGTCAACAGCATCATGACTGTGTCTAACTCATTTCTTGTACAAATATTCCCTGTGACAGACAAACCTCAATAGATGCAGCTTGGACATGGCATGCAGTTGACCACTGTGTTTTAGTGTTCATTCAATTGAAACACTTTTCCTGCTTTTGTTGGCCAAAACCAAAAGGAATTCTTTCATGGACCATGTGCCTCTGGTTCTCTGTGGAAAGCTAGTTGGAGCTGGTGCATATGAATTTTAACACTGAGCGGGTGAATGCAGAGGAGAAGATTGATGTGAAAAAAAAGAGATGCAAGTCCCATGGGGCCAATGTGAGTAGAAATAGGGTGGGGAGGTTGAGGAGGACATTTACCCACACAGTAACAGAATAGAACTCATTGGGAACATTCCAGATTGATACCAGTTGCACAGTGCTGCTTTAATGACTTGTTTAAACTCAAATATAAATAAATAAACAATAAACGACTGCTGGCTTCGGCCACTTTAAGCTCTCTCCATATTGCTCTCTATTTTGCTGTACAGGTTCTGAATACCTTAAGATGATGACAGGAAGGCACAGGGCTCAGGAGGCTCTTCAGGTGATAATGGGCCCCAGGCGATACTTGATGACAAGTCCGTCAATCGCCAGTGCAGAGAGAAGTTTGCACAGAGTGCTCAACAAGACAAAGGCAGAAGTAACAGTGAACTTTCTTGGAGTATTAATGGGCCACTGAGGAGGACACTAACAAGCAAGCTTCCCCAGGGACTTGTTAGAGCAGATAATTGGAAGCCATGACTACAGGCAGGCAAAGGCACTGGCATGGTGGCTCTGATGCTGAGAAACCCCTGCTTTTTCTTATGAAGCAGAAAGGCCAAGCCCTGATCCCCAGACCCTTGGTAGAGAGAACCTCATGCTGACTAAAGATCCTTCCTGGGGCAGGGGGTTGGAGGTCAGTATGATTTTAAATGAAAGACATGGGACAGAAGATCCCAGGCTCTGCATGGGCTGCAGGGACACTGTGAGGTTCATGTCTTATGTTTGTCCTGTGTCTCATGGCAGGCTGTGGGATGTGAGAAGGGCCCAGTCTGAACAAGCAGTCAATCCCAATGAAACTCTGAACTTCAGCTCTCTCAGTTCCAGTGCCTTCCTTTGCACACCCTACCTTGGTTTAATGTCCTTTATGTTCTGTGGTGCCCAGAAGAGCACCCAGTGCTCCAGGTGAGGCTGCAGCAGTGCAGAGCAGACAGGGACAATCCTTTCCCTCACTCACCTGGTAATACCTTGCTTGATGCACTCCAATGGACCGCTGAGCTTCCTGGCTGCCTGGGCACACTGCTGACTCACGTTCAATTTGATGCTGACCAGGACCCCCAATCCTTTTCAGTCAGACCACTCTCTAGTGTCCCATATCTAGTCAGTGTGTATGTCCAGGGTTGCTCCTACCCAGGTGCACAATCAGGCACTTGTTCTTGTTATGCTTTATGCACTTGGTGCTTAGGAACAACTGGTACCCACTTCTCTGACTTGTCCACATCTCTCTGCAAGTCCTCTCCACCCTCACTGGACACAACAGCACCTCCAATCAGCAAATTTGCTCAGAACATCTCCAAGTCCTGCATGCAGGTCATCCACCAATACATGAAAGAGAAGTGGCCCTAAAATGGAGCCCTGGGGAACCCAGATAGTGACCATCTACCTGCCCGATGGATCCCATTGACTGTAAACCTTTGGGCCTGACCTGTTGGCCAACTGATCACCCACTACGTTCTGTTTCTGTCTAGCTGCATGCAGGACATTCTGTCTAGAAGGATGCGGTGAGAAATAGTATCAAAAGCTCTACTGAATTCCTCAAGGATTTCATCCATTTTCAACTGGCTTCCCTTGATCATCCAATTTGCTAACTGTTGTAGATGCTAACGAGGCTGAACCTTGTAGTACAAGCATATAGGCGGTAGCGGGGCTTTTTCGGGATGTGACGGTGATAGTAATCCAGCCTCTTCCGTCTCAAGCCCTGTGAATTACATTGGCGCGCATTTCAAACATGTGCCCTAGGGGGCATAGACGAAGTAGTAAGGTATATAAGGTATTGATTACTCCTAATAAACGCCATTTTGCCACGTTTCTTGATGAGTCACGGTGGTCTTTTGGCTCTGGCAGAGGTTTTGCAAGAAGCTGGGAAATTGGGGGTTTCCGAGTCACGGCAACATATGGTGCCTCGTGTGAGGAACCCCTAAATTCCTAGGCATTTTTCTATTTTTACTTCTATTCTTACTTCTTCTTCATTACTCTATAGGGTGTACAGAGGGGACGGCTGTGCACCCCTAAAACCAGCTCGGGGGGACGACGAGGTGCTTTTAGCTTATCAGGTTCAACGGGGGGACGACGGGGGACCTGTTTCCTTTTTCTTCTTTCTTTTTCAGAGCAAGAATCCGCTGCGTGGCGAGCGGGGGCGTGGCGAGCGGCGGCGATATTCCGCGGTAGGAAACCTGAGTGAGCAACGGGAGCGGGAATCGTGGAGCAGAGTATTAAGGCAGTGAGTCAGGCAGCTGCCGAGCTTGTGACCTGGGCCGTGATCCTGGGTGCTCTTGGAGCACTTGTTGAATCGTGTTTGTTAGTTGGGCTTGTGTTTGACCCGGAGCAGCCGGGAGGGCGGCCGGGAAAAGCGGCTGAGGACGGTAGGACCCAGGAGAGCCGTCTGGGGAGGCGGCGGAGAGATGGGACGGGGTCCGGGAGAAGCGGAGAAGAAAAAGTTAAAAGATGGCGAATTCCAATCGGCCACACCCCCTCTCAACCGCCAAGTGGACACTTCAGCCCCATATCCTTTGTCATTGGGGGGGGGAGTGCGGGCGCGCGGCTAATTTGAGCGGTTGGGGAAGTAGGCGTGTTCCAGACCCGGGGGGGGGAAGTAGGCGTGTTCCAGACCCGGGGGGGACGCAAACATGGCGCCGTCTGGGGGGGGGAATGGAAGTAGATGGAAGTATGGTGCCATTTTCAGTGTGCCGCCCGCAGAGTAGCCCGGTCCAGCAAGTTTTGGCCGGTGGGCCGGCTTTGGGTCAGGGGGGGCGGCGGCGCGGCTGTGGGCAGCGACGGGATAGCCCGCCGCCATCGAGATCGCCGGAGGGCGTGGAGTGGAACCATGGCACCGTCCTATGGGATGGAGGGTACCGGCGTGATACCGCCTTGGGAGGCGTGGAGTGCAATCGTGGCACCACCTGCACAGAGCCAGGGGGGCGGCGGGCGCGCGGTGCGGTCCCTTCCAACTCGCACAATACTATGATACTATGATCTGCCTCTTCTGCTGTGAGCTCATCCATTTGGTGAGTAGAATAACAGTACCTGATACATGGGGACAGTGTCTCTGCTCTGCTCAGCTTGCAGGCGGAATGGTGAGGAGGGTTGCTCTCATGTCAGTGCAGACAAACTCACTTTCTATTAAACCTTTTATCCTCTGTACACTATTCCACTATTTGTACCTTCATTTACACTTCCACATACCCTCAAGTACACTTCCATATGCCACTAACAATTTCACGTTCTTATATCATCAAAACAGTTTGTGAAACAATACAGCTCTTCAGTTCCCATAAACACCCTTAATACCATACAACTTTCCCTTAACCATAAACTTATAAACACTTTGCCACAGAAGCAGCAGTGATTGAACCACATCCCTCACACACTTCCTCGCAAGCAGTACATAGTACTACATAAATGGGTTGACACTCATTTGACGGTTGGAACATACACCTCTCCTTGGGACCCTCTTCCTAAACTCTAGAGTACAAACTCACGTCTTCTTACATATAAGCAGAAAGTACATATGTGTAGACAGACAACCAGAGTCTTTCACTTCATCCATCTTCGGCCATTTCCCTCTCAAGAGGGAGGAACTGTGGATCGGGGCTCCACACTCACCCCTGAGCCATGCTGTGTCTCACTCAAACCACAGGTACTCTGACATTTAGATCAAAAACCATGGTTTATTCATAATACACAATGCTGACAACATCTTTTAGCTGGAATCTTAATAACGCTCATACCCTTCTAGACCAGTTGCAAACTTTAAGGTGTTTCCCAGTCAGCTTGACCTGTAATGATTAGATAGACAGTTATGAACACTTACAGCAGATAATAATAATGGCCATACAACCTATAAGCCCCATGATTACAGCAAGGAGAACCCAGGTTACCATTTCACAAGATATCAACTTTATCCCAGTCCTGTAGGAGAGACCAACCTAGGTCTGTCAACTTGCCAACCTGTTGGCGAACATGAAGATAAAAGGTCAGTGGGCACTGAAAAGCAGCCATACACCAATATGGTTAATTATTGCTGTGTCCATTTATTGACCAAAAAGCCATACTTTTATACCAGACAGACAAGGGCTTCCAAAAATCACACAGACTAATTGAAGGAAAGCTACTGCAATAACAACCCTAAAACCCCCCTTCAAAGCTGCAAGCCATTCATTCTCATCCTAGAGGCGTCCTTGGTTCTCATGCTGTTTATCCTGCTCCACAGCTGCTGCTCTGTGAACTGCTTATCTTGATCCATGGCTGCTGCTCTGTAAAATTATTCTTGTATTACAACAATTCCACCTAATTTATTTATTTATTTATTTATTTATTTATTTTTATTAATTAGCAAGCTACTGCCTATAGAATAACAACGCTACTTATATTATTAACATAAGCATTTTAACTCAGTCAAGGCCTTGACTGACAGTACTCTAAAAGTGAAAAAAGCAACAAGTCAAACACAGCATAACAACATTACTGTTAAGCCCACTAAAAAGAACAAACATGTTTGCTCTGCAACCTAAGTTTCTTCAACCTGGAAATAAATCCATGAGGGTCCCATTGTGTTAATCTGTATCTAGTTAGGAAAATTCTTCAACATTCATCTACTCTGTTATATTGATTTTTATTGACCACTAAAATTTGTGCAACAAATGCTTTTAGGATGCTAATAACCATGTATTTGGGCTAATAATGATTATAATAATGATTAATGATCGTGCAGCTTTATGAAGTAGCATGTCAAATAGAACCAATATCAGAGGACAAATGTGCTAGAGTGTCACTAGGGGCATTATTACTTATTGACCCTTGAGAAACAGCAAACCGGGTTGGTGGTGGATGCGACAGGCAGTGCCAGCAGGGTGTCCCCTGCTTCAAAGTGCACCTTTCCTCTCTCACCCATCACAGATTCTCTCCTGCTTTAAGGTATTGTAGGATTTCTTCCAGTTGTGCACCATATCCTCTTGGCCAGTGCGTGATACAGAGCCCAAGTGGAACACCTGCTTGGAAAACAAATTAAACTATCAAATTTAGCTGTCTTAGCGTGCACCTTGGCCTCAAATGATGCATGGTCATATCTTAAAACTTTTGATTAGTAGGGTAAAAGAGAGGTATTCATTCTGTGAGACAGGGTCATCTCTTTGCCTGGGATTCCTTTCCAGGTTTTGTTTTGCAAATCAGTAGAAGTTAATTAATAGACTAATAACATCATAACCGAGCATTACTAATATACTAAAAGAGCTATTCCCATAGATTCTAGCGCTGATCACATCAAATTCTGTTTAATATGCATTTGATCTTTTACTAAAATAGAAGAAGCACACAACAACCTGGATAATGCCTAAAATTCTAATTCTTGAGACTGCACTGGTAACACAGAATATCACACAATATGTCAAACCATTACTAAGATTATCTATAACACCTCAAGTTTCAAAGCAATACCTCTAGGCAAGAGACACACAGTTCTAGTTACTAGAAAGGCTGGATGCTAAGTCCAGTCCTAATGACTCCCATTTACTTTCAAAAGCACCTTTTGGGTGAGCGATGGGACTGCCCTGGCCACACTTTGCCAATCAGAAGGGATTTTGAGCTTCTCCTGTATCATATCCAATAGGGCTTTTCATGTGGGACATTCCAAGCCTGAAGCAGCTATTTCGGCGGCACCTGAACAGGGGCAAAACTATATTGAGCATGGGGAGGGGGAGATGTTGTAGGCGTTACCGAGGATTCGGGATGTGATGTTGTAGGACCCCCCCCCACTGTTCCGTCCCCTACCTTGTGATGATACTGAAGTCCATCTTTGATTCTGTCTTCAGTGAAAAAGCTCTCCCTCAGGAATCCCAGTCCCTGGTGCTTAGTGAGAGGTTCTGGGGAATGGAAGACTTCTCTTTAGTCAGGAAAAATGTAGACCGTGAGCAACTAGGCCACACTGATGTTCATTAATCCGTGGGACCTGATGGGGTGCATCCATGGGTGCTGAGGGAGCTGGCAGAAGTGATTGCTGAACCACTCGCTATCATCTTTGAGAGGTCTTGGGGAATGGGGGAGGTGCCTGAAGACTGGAGGATAGCCAGTGTCACTCTGGTCTTCAAAAAGAGAAAGAAGAAAGATCTGGGCAATTGCAGGCCAGGCAGCCTCACCTCTGTCCCTGGAAAGGTGATGGAACAGCTGGTACTGGATGCCATCTCCAGACAACTGGGAGAAAAGGAGGATATCAGGAGTAGTCAGCATGGGTTCACAATGGGGAGGTCATGCTCAATCAACTTGGTAGCCATCTGTGACACTTTCACTGGCTGGGTGGATGGGGGGAGAGCGGTGGATGTTGTCTACCTTGATTTCAGCAAGACATTTGATACTGTCTCCCAGGACATCCTTTGAACAAAGCTGAAGAAGTGTGGGATAGATGAGTGAACTGTGAGGTGAGTTGAGAACTGGCTGACTGGCAGAGAGCAGAGGGTTGTCGTTGGTGGTGCGGTGTCTGGCTGGAGGCTTTTAACTAGCGGCGTCCCTTAGGGGTCTGTGCTGGGTCCGGTCTTGTTCAACATCTTCATCAACGACCTTCACGAGGGAATAGTGACCACCCTCAGCAAGTTTGAGGATGACACGAATTTGGGACGATTGGCTGACACACATGAAGGCTGTGCTGCCATTCAGCAAGACCTGGACAGGCTGGAGAGATGGGCAGTAAGAAACCGGATGAGGTTTAACAAAAGCAAGTGTAGAGTCTTGCACCTAGGAAGAAATAATTGCATGCACCAGTACAGGCTGCGGGAAGACCTGCTGGAGAGGAGCTCTGATGAGAGGGATCTGGGCGTCCTGGTGAATGACAGGTTGGCCATGAGGCAGCCTGTGCACTTGTAGCCAAAAAAGGCCAATGGCATTCTGGGATGCATGAAAAAGAGCATGGCCAGTAGGTCAAGGGAGGTGATCCTCCCCCTCTTCTCTGCTCTGGTGAGGCCTCATCTGGAATATTGTGTCCAGGTCTGGGCTCCCCAGTACAAAAAAGACAGGGATCTCTTGGAAAGAGTCCAGTGGAAGGCCACAAAGATGGTGAAGGGCCTGGGGCATCTCCCTTATGAAGAGAGACTTAGGGAACTGGGACTGTTTAGCCTTGAGAAAAAAAGGCTGAGAGGGGATTTGATTCAGGTTTATAAATACCTGAAGTGTGGGAACCATAGTGAAGAGGCTGGTCTCTTTTCAGTAGTGCGTGGGGACCGGACTAGGGGAAATGGGCTGAAACTTCAGCATAGGAAGTTCCAAATGAAGGTGTGCAAGAACTTCTTTATGGTGAGGGTGACAGAGCACTGGAACAGGCTGCCCAGGGAGGCAGTGGAGTCTCCTTCTCTGGAGATATTCAAGACCCGCCTGGACGCCTACCTGTGCGACGTGGTGTACGGAGCTGCTTTGGCAGGGGGGTTGGACTCGATGATCTCTAGAGGTCCCTTCCAACCCCTACAATTATGTGATTCTGTGATCTTGATGGGGGGATTGTGTGCACCCTCAGTAAGTTCGCAGACAACACCAACTAGGGAGGGAGTGTTGATCTGCCTAAGGGGAGAAGGGCACTACAGAGGGACCATAGACTCAGTCGATGGGCCAAGGTTTACGGCATGAGTTTCAACAGGGCCAAGTGTCGGGTCCTGCATTTTGGTCACAACAACCCCAGGCAACCCTACAGGCTTGGGGAGGTGTGTCTGGCAAAGCTGCCTGCTGGAAAGGGACCTTGGTGTGATGATGGACAGTCAGCTGAATATGAGCCAGAAGTGTGCCCAGGTGGCCAAGAGGGCCAATGGCATCCTGGCTTGGGTCAGGAATGGTGTGGTGAGCAGGACTAAGGAAGTCATCCTGCCCCTGTACTCGGCATTGGTGAGGCCTCACCTCGAGTACTGTGTCCAGTTTTGGGCACCTCAGTACAAAAAAGACATAGAGGTAATGAAGCAGGTCCAGAGAAGGGCAAAGAGGCTTGTGAAGGGCTTAGAAAATCAACCCTATGTGGTGAGGCTGAGGAAGCTGGGGCTGTTTAGTCTGGGGAAGAGGAGGCTGAGGGGAGACCTTATCGCTCCCTTCCAGTACCTGAAAGGTTCTTACAGTGAGAGCGGGTAACGTCTCTTCTCACTAGTGACAAGTTACAGGAGGAGGGGAAATGGCCACAAGTTGCACCAAGGTAAGTTTAGGTTGGGCATTAAGAAACAGTTCTTTACAGAAAGGATAGTTAAACACTAGAATAGGCTCCCTAGGGAGGTGGTAGTCTCTGGATGTGTTTAAGAGCCATTTGGATGTGGTGCTCAGAGATATGACTTAGCAGAGGGTTGTTAGAGTTAGGGTACTATGGTTAGGCTGTGGTTGGACTTGATGATCTTCAAGGTCTCTTCCAAACTGGGTAATTCTATGATTCTATGATAGTTGATATGATTAGTAATGACACCCTTTACTTTGTGCCCTCAGGGAGCCTGGCTATGGAGGTGAGAAGGGAGGACACTTCCATAGAATCCTAGAATCACAAGGTTGGAAAGGACCTACAAGATCATCCAGTCCACTTTCCAGCAGTCCCAAAGCCTCCCTCTCACTTCTTCTTTCCCTGGAGCTCCAGAGCTAGTTGCTCTAGCTCCTGAGGATTTTGACTATCTGTGGGATGCTCAAACCAGCATGCTCCCACTGGTATGTGTCCTTAATGTGTTTCAGGTTATGTCTCAGATTAAACAGTTATTCAAGAATGTCCCTGAGAGATCTGCCCCAAGGTGATTCCTGTGGTGATTCCAGCTCTGGCGGTGAGCTCTGCAGTTGCTCCAATTCCTGCAACAGCCCAACAGCTGCTCCAGCTCCTGCAGTTAACCCCTTGGCTGTCAAAACCCCTGCAAAAGGTCCTGGATGTGTAAACAGATATGCATATCTATTGGTATCTATGCATACGTTTGTAACTGCCTATATGGTATGTATGTGAAAATATACTATATGTATCATATATGTATACATGCATAGGTCATAATTATTATCCTTTTCTTTTTCTCTGTCTTAGTAAATAGCTTTAACCGAGAAAATTCTAAACCACTGCACTGCCCTGAGTCCCTTACAGATCTCCTTGAAACTCTTGAATCTGTCCAGGTCATGCAGTGAAGAGCACCAGAAAATCTCAAGGTCATCTCAGGGAGCAGCTCCTGAGGTATATTCCTTACACCAGCTTTGGAAGAGGCCTCCAGTTCTCTGGTCCTGCTCTGAAGAGGCCCTCTTGTTATGGCAGTGCCTGCAAGGAGACCAGCTCTGACACAGCTGTTCATATTGCCGGCTACTGACTGCAGCACAGCAGTGCTGCTGTAGAGACAATAGGACTGTTGTCAGACACACAAGACCTTCAGGCCTGCACAAAGGAGAGGACTCAAGTCCTCAGTGCATTGTGGCAGTGTAACGAGAGCAGGAATGGAATGATGTGCAATTTATGAAAGCTGGAATAGTGCTTATTGCAACAATCTGCTGAGAGCGTGCTTGATCTCCCTGTTTCTCATGCTGTAGACAATAGGGTTAACTGTTGGAGGAGCCACTGAGTAGAGAAGTGCCACTGTCAGATGAGGAGCTTAAAAAGAAACCAGCAAGTTTCAAGGAACGTAATGGTCCTTAGTCCTCTATGCGATGCTCTTAAGATGGAGGGACCAGGAAAAGAATAAAGGAGAGATTAAGGAGTAAAGTTGAAAAAACAAAACAAAACAAAAACAAACAAACAAACAAAAACCAAAAACCAAAGGGGTTTGCTGTGACCTGGCATGTGCTAGCCCTGAGCTCTGGGAGAGGGCAAAGGGCAGAGGGTGAGCAGATAGTTTTAACAAAGAGAAAACACAGTGGCAACAATCTGTGGAGGAAGGGTAATTTACTAAATGTAACCAAATCAAACAAAACAAGAGAGAGAAGAGTACCCAAAACAGGAGTCAAACCACGATAGTGTGAGGGCATCACGTGCTTTTCCCTGCGGGGAGCTGAGACAGCCAGAGTCAGAGAGCAGCTGGGGTACGGTCCGGAGTGCAGCGATAGAATGTAAGGGCACGGGAGATATACGTTGGGTGCCATCAAGAAAAATTAAGCCAGAGGTTGGTGGTGAAAAAGAAATTGTCAGGGAATTAACAAGAGCTGAGTATCCTCTTCTAGGACCTCTTGATCGGACGCCCAAGGAATCCTGAACTGACGGAGCGCAGAAGAACTTCCTTGTGGATACTGAAGAAAAAGAAACCTAAGATCCCAGAGAAACAATCCCTGCTGCCTACAAGAACTACCATGTTAATGCTGTTGTGTCTTTTGTCTCTGTGTTGGTCACCAGTGGGGGGTGTTCATTTGATTCAACAACCTGGGAATTTGTGGGTTACTTGGGCCAAACAAACAGGGCGAAGGGACAGGGATCGGAGAGATATATCTGGAACAACTTCACTGCAAAGGCACTACTGCCAGGTATATTCTTGATTTGTGGTGACCGGACATGGCAAGGGGTACCAGCAAATGCTGTGGAGGGACCTTGTTATCTGGGAAGACTAACCATCCTGTCCCCACGTGCCTTTGAGTGGGTACAGTTGGCATGACTAAAGCTCAGAAGAAGCAGAACATCCATACGCTGAAGCCAGACTGCGGTGACGGAGTTCGCCTTTGGGGACCAACTGCACGAATCTTCGCATCCATTTTAACCCCAGGAGTTGCCGCAGTGCAGGCACTGAAGGAGATAGAAAGACTAGCCTGTTGGTCCATAAGACAGGCCAATGCGACTTCCGCACTGCTAAGTGAACTACTCGTGGACGTTGATAGCATTAGACATGCCGTGCTTCAAAATAGAGTGGCGATTGATTTCTTGCTTCTAGCACAGAACCATGGGTACAAGGATTTTGAAGGGATGTGTTGTTTTAATCTGAGTGATCACCGTGAATCTTTACATAAGAAATTGGAGTGGTTAAAAGAACATATGGGAAAAACTGGAATACAGGATGATACTTTTGGGGATTGGTTGGAGAGTTGGTTTGATAAAATTGCACCATGGTTCAAGCAGTTGCTTAAGATGTTAGTTGTAGGGCTTCTTATGCTTTTTGCATTAGTGTTGTGTGTGCCATGTGTATTTCACTGCTTGCTAGGTTGCTTACAGTGTTTGGCTGAAAAGATTATTTTCACACAAATAGAATATCATAAGATGCAGGATAGGCTTTAGGGTAAGAATTAGGGATTAGGTATTAGGAATGAATGGGGTTTATTAGTTGGGTGTATTAGTGGGTTTATAGTGTTGAGTATTGTAACAAGTTAGGCTTTCTTAGCATGGGGAGGGGGAGATGTTGTGTATTAGGCAAAATACGGGGAATATCGGGCTGTTACGTGGCAGGCCCTCCCCCATTTCTGGAAGGATCAGCGACGTGTACAAGGTAGTAGGCGTATTTGAAAGGCATAGTTTATATAAGTGTGTGTTTGCTTGAATAAATCGCCATTTTACCTCTCATCTCCTTGGTGTCACTTTGGTAACTGGCCTAGCTGCGAACTTCTAGGGAGTCAAGATCGTAAAGTCATCAGTGGCCATAAAGCCTTCACCGGAGTCCCACCCTGCTTCCTCTTCATGCCACATCCCCTGGGGATGCCGACCCCACAACCCCCAACCGGGAACCCAAAATGCCCCAAACAGTGGTAACACAGAAAGAGGACATTAACTCTTTAACTTCCACTGTTCTGCGTGATGTTCTGTTGTGGAATATCAACAATAGAAATCACAACACCACCACACAGAGGCACTGACAGACGTGAACCTGAAAGCACAGACCCCAGCCAGGAGCCCAGGGATGCCCCGTCAGATGTTGCAGGATGAAGTCACCGCACAGCTTGATGAACAGCCGTGTGCTTCCTGCTGGACTGTGGGTTTCTTAGAACATCCATCTCCAGCACCTCCAGAAATGTCTCACAAGAATGAGGGCAGACAGAGTCACTGCACATCCTTTATTCTGTTAAAGTTCACAGAGAGCCTGGTTCATTATGAACAGTGTGTCTGGTCTACACTACAAAGGTACAAGCTAAAGAGTAATTGATTTGAATAATGTTGTTATAGTGAATAGCAATACAGTATATATATATATATACAGTATATATGCCTATACATATATATATAAAAGAATACGTTTTAATACATTACAGTTATAAAAATTGATCAAAACAAAAAGAAACAAAGTGTTTGCATCAGTCAAAAGCATGAGTTCTAAAAGAAGGGCAGTTCAATATTTGTGAAACACATTTTGTCATCATTTTCCTGACTGCATCCTTGACTTCCTGGCTCCTCATGCTGTAGATGAGGGGGTTCACTGCTGGAGGTACCACAGAGTACAGAAGTGCCACCATCAGGTCCATGGATGGGGAAGAGAGAGAGGGGGGCTTCAGGTTGGCAAAAATGCCAGTGATGACAAACAGGGAGACCACAGCCAGGTGAGGGAGGCATGTGGAGAAGGCCTTGTGCCGTCCCTGATCAGAGGGCATCCTCAGCACGGCCATGAAGATCTGCACATAGGACACTGACACTAAACTGACACTAAAAATGAGAAGCACAACTTCCCTGAGGTAGGAGCCTGAGCAGGAGAGCTTGAGGATCTGGGGGATTTCACAGAAAAACTGGTTGACAGCATTGCCTTGGCAGAGAGGCAGTGAAAACGTACTGGCAGTGTGCAGAAGGGAATAGAGAAGCCTAGCGCCCCAGGCAGTTGCTGCCATGGTGGCACAAGCTCTGCTGTCCATTAAGGTCCCGTAGTGCAGGGGCTTGCAGATGGCAACGTAGCGGTCATACGACATGATGGTGAGAAGGGAATACTCTGCTGACATGAAGAAGAAGAAGAAGAAGACCTGTGCAGCACATCCTGCATAGGAGATGGCCCTGGTGTCCCAGAGGGCGTTGGCCATGGCTTTGGGGAGAGTGGTGGAGATGCAGCCCAGGTCGAGGAGGGCCAGGTTGAGCAGGAAGAAGTACATGGGGGTGTGCAGGCGCTGGTCGCAGGCTACGGCTGTGCTGATGAGGCCGTTGCCCAGGAGGGCAGCCAGGTAGATGCCCAGCAAGAGCCAGAAGTGCAGGAGCTGCAGCTGCCGCGTGTCTGCCAACGGCAGCAGGAGGAACTCGCTGATGGAGCTGCTGTTGGGCATCTGCTGTTCCTGGGCTTGGAGTCCTGTGCAGAGTGCAGAAGATAATAACAAGTCCAGACCATACTCAGAGACACTCCTCCTGCTTTAGTATATTATTGGAATACAAGAAAAGCTGTTCAGAGCAGCAGCTGTGGAGCAAGATAAACAGCAGTATATAAGTTCTCATTTCCCTTTGAAAAATGGTCATTTAACTCCAGAACTTTTATTTATTTTCATGAGTTCCACCATCCCTTAAGGAGTAGGAGATTAGGGAGCTCTTACTTTTTTCTCATTTACTAATCATATGCCAGCCTCCTGGCTATTTTCCTCTTTACTGCAGCTGTTCTTTAAGACCCCAGCCCCAGCCTCAGTGCACTTTGAAATGTCTTAGGGAAGTCTTCCTGCTTGCAGGACAAGTCATCTATTAATGTCTGCAGAAAGCAATGATAAATTAAAGTGATTGTTTCCTTTTAGAAAGGAGAGGCTGAAGCTACTTTCTTTGTCACTGTTCACAAAACAACCGATGGACTGAGGAAATACTGGGGATTCTCAGAGTTGTGTTTAAATTTGACAGCCCCTTTTAGATTTCTGCCTGGTATCCTCTTTCCTTCTCTGAGAACAGGAAAATGAAAATCCCTGCCTTGGCTCTCCTCTTCAAAAGAACACTCAGAAACATTCAGTTGTGCAGTGGAGGTGTGATCCCCCTGCCCCAGGCAGCAGCTGTGGCAGCACAAGCCCTGCCGGGGGGCTCCTTCCCCCCACACGTCTCCCCGCAGCACCCTGGACAGCTCCCCGGGCAGGCTGAGTGCTGAGCCTGGCAGGCGGCAGAGTCCCATAGCCGGCACACAGCCCCTGGGGCACAGCAGGGACCCTGCTCTGCAGGACAGCCCTGGGCACCCGCCTGCAGCCCCACATGCACAGCCTGCAGCCGTGCTGGGACACGCAGCCCTCAGGGCTGTGCTCTTACAATGCAGCATGCAAGCCCTCATCTAAGGCTTTTTCCACTGTAAAGAAGCATGCAGTGCCTGCAGCCAGATCTGCTGTGGGATGTCCCTCATTAAGTTAACCCTCCATGAGAAGCAACTGCAAGGTCTGCAGTGAGACTTACCGTGTCATGGTCTGGGAGCAACGCTCCTGCAGGTGTGAGCTCACAGCCTGCTCACAGCTCACACATCCTGGAAGCTCTCTCCCCTTTCTCTCCTCTCCTTCTGTCACCTGCAGGCTGTGCTGTGCACAAGAGCTGCTCCCGAGCACAGCTGTCTGTCTGCAGCTCTTCCCACTTTTATGAGCACCCGGTGTCCCAGGAGCCTGACCCAGCTCAGCAGCAAAGGATGTCATGTTTATCCTTCCCATTTGTCTCCCCTGAGATGTCCCTGTATCTTCTTGGATAACAGCTCCTGAAAAACATCAGTATCGTTACTGTGCTTTGAAATCTGATGAATTAAATACCAGGTGTCCAGTGGTCAGTGACTGATTCCAGACCTGATAGCTGAGATTCTTTGCTGAAACAAAATGGGCATACAGGCAAGGACAGAGATGGGTGGACTTCCCCTCTGCAGGGCAGTGATCCAGCTGAGTTACTGCAGGCATCTCATCCCTAAAGGGAAACCCTGTGGCTGAAATGGGATTCAGCTCCCCACAGACCCACAGCAGCTGGGATTCCTCTGGTACAGCTCAGAAGTGCACAAAGAGTTGCCTGCATGTGAGCTCCTGCTCTGAGTCCTTGGTCCTTCAGCAGGGTGGCAGTTGCTCTCACACAGACACTGGGTGATGCCCACCGTGCCTGGGCTGCTCCTGGATGTGTGCCAGTGCTTGTAAACTGTGTGGGAAATCCCTGAGATAGACACCTCCTTCCTGAACATCGGCTGCTGGGCAGAGAGGGATCAGAGGTATTCTTGACCATCCTAAATGACAACAGACCACAGCAGTTAGGGCACCTGAAAGTGCTTTTGTCACCCATCTCCACGGAGCTTGCAGAGTTACTCAGCTGACTAAATGGATGAGCTCACAAAAGAAGAGCCAGATCTTTCTCCTTTCTCCATCTGCTTCATAATCTGGAGCTGAAGGCAATACAAACCTAAGTCTTTATTCATCAACAGACAAAACCTTGGTTTTCTATGGACTCTCAGCTGAATGGCATCAGAAACAGCCCGGTGTCATGTCAGTTCTTTTTCATCACACTCACATGCAGCTGCAAATGCAGATCAGCCTTCAGGAAAGCCATGCCTGAGGAGTGTCTGTGCTGCTACGTCACCTCCAAGGCCCACGATCGGTCTAATGCCTGTGTGTCACCTTCTGCACACTAATACCATAGATGAGAAATCCAGTCAGGCTATGTCCAATGATGCTTTCCAATTAGGATGTTTACTTCAGTACTAATGCAAACACCAACACACAATAAGCTAGAAATCTTGGTAGAGCTGCAGGCCTGAGCTCTTGTTTGGACCACAGGGACACAGTTGAATGGCTTCCACAACTGCAGTGTAGCACAAGGGAGATACAGAGTCTTTAGGATGGATGGGCGAGGAGACAAGGAAAGGCTTCTGCCCTCTGTGAGAGTGCACTGAGCTCTGCCTGGGCATGGTAGAGCAGCCAGGTCAGAGCTAATGGAAATGGCAAACAGAGAAGACCAACAGTGCCTGTTCCTGTCTTCCTCATCAGGGAGAGCAAGTGGAAGATGCCCTCTGCAAACAGATTGGAGCCTGATGTTTTCTCGCCCTTGTCCCATTTGGGGGCCTTTTTCACTCCAGTATCTGCTGTAGGGACAGCACAGCAGGGCATGTGCCATCCAGGAGATCCGTGGAGAGCACAGATGGCAGCTTGTTGACTAAGCCATGGAGGAACCAAAGAGGAGAGGTTCTCTGCTGGATCTCATACTCACCAGCAAGGAAGGGCTGGTGGGAACTGTGAATGTCAAAGGGGCATCGGGCCATGTGGAAGACGCAGTTGGATATCTTTTTTATTTATTGATTGATTTATTTTGAGGCAGTAAGCTTAGAAGATGATCATAAATGTCAATAAAACTGAGACAAAGAATTGAAGACAAAGATAAAAATGAAAATATGTTAACCCTACTCAAGATGCGAAAATCTCATGAGTCCTGTTCCATTTTGGCTGCATACATGAGTCTTTGAGGGAATTTTGTGTCTTTTTTTTCCTTTTCCTGTTTTTACGATGTTTTCCAGAATTGTGTTTGCAGAACACAGATGCCTTCAGGTTCAGGGACACAGACAGCGGTGCCAGTGCCAGTGCACTCTGAGGTTCTCTACTGAATCTCATACTCACCAGCAAGGGAGGGCTGGTGGAGAATGTGATGGCAAAACAGGCACCAGGCCATGTGAGAGACACAAATGGATCTTTTATTTGTTTATTTATTTATTTTTTTCCTTTTCCCTTTCCCATTCCCCTTCCCTTTCCTTTTCCCTTTCCCATTCCCCTTCCCTTTCCTTTTTTCTTTTCCTTTCTCTTTCCGTTTCCCTTTCCCTTTCCCTTTCCCTTTCCCTTTCCCTTTCCCTTTCCCTTTCCCTTTCCCTTTCCCTTTCCCTTTCCCTTTCCCTTTCCCTTTCCCTTTCCCTTTCCCTTTCCCTTTTTTCCTTTTTTTTCCTTTTCCTTTTCCTTTTCCTTTTCCTTTTCCTTTTCCTTTTCCTTTTCCTTTTCCTTTTCCTTTTCCTTTTCCTTTTCCTTTTCCTTTTCCTTTTCCTTTTCCTTTTCCTTTTCCTTTTCCTTTTCCTTTTCCTTTTCCTTTTCCTTTTCCTTTTCCTTTTCCTTTTCCTTTTCCTTTTTTTAATTCACGAATTCTAAATGATGTTCATTAATGTCAGTAAAAGTGAAAAAAAGATTTGAAGACAAAGATAGAAATAAATAAGAATGTGTTAACGTTTCCGAATGGGTGAAATACTCGCGATTCCTGTTCAGTTTTAAGTTGATACCTCCCAACTACCTGGCTGATACATCCCAGGGAGATTACTGGAATTCTCTCCATTCCTCAAAAGTCTGATGGAATCTTTTGTCAACTCCTTCACTGTGATTCTATCCATCCCATCCTATCTGTCTCTAACTCATTTCTAGTACAAATATTCCCTGTGAAAGACAAACCTCAACAGACGCAGCTTGCACAAGGCATGCAGTTGTTCAATGTATTTTACTGTTCATTCAATTGCATCACCTTTCCTTCTGTTTGTTGTCCAAAATAAAAGAGAAAACTTTTCCATGTGCTGCTGGTTATCTGTGGAAAGCCAGTGGGAGTTGAAGCAAAGGAGGTTTAACACTGAGTGGGTGACATCAGAGGAGAAGAGTGATGTGAGGAAAAGTGAACCAAGTCCCATGGGGCCAATGTGAGTAGAAATGGGGTAGGGAGGTAGAGGAGGACATTTGTCCACACAGTAACAAAATAGAACTCATTGTGGACATCCTGGATTCATACCAGTGGCACAGTGCTGCTTTAAAGACTTGTTTATACCCAACTATAAATAAATAGACAATAAATGTCTGCTGGATTCTTCCTCTTTAAGATCTATCCAGGTACCCCTCCATTTTGCTGCACAAGTTCTGAAAACCTGAAGAAGATGACGACAGGAAGGCACAAGGCTCAGGAGGCTCTTCAGGTGATAATGAGCCCCAGGGTGCATTTGGTGCTGAGTCCATCAACCTCCAGTGCAGAGAGAAGTTTGCACAAAGTGCTCAACAAGACAAAGTCAGAAGTAACAGTGAACTTTCTTGGAGTATTAATGGGCCCACTGAGGGACACTAACAAGCAAGCTTCCCAAGGGACTTGTTAGATCAGATAATTGGAAGCCATGACTACAGGCAGGCAAAGGCACTGGCATAGTGGCTCTGATGCTGAGAAACCCCTGCATTTTTCTTATGAAGCAGAAAGGCCAAGCCCTGATTCCCAGGCCCTTGGCAGGGAGAACCTCATGCTGACTAAGGATCCTTCCTGGGATAGTGGGTTGGAGGTCTGCATGATGTTAAAAGAAAGACATGGGGACAGAAGATCCCAGGCTCTGCATGGGGTGCAAGGATGCTGTGAGGTTCATGTCCCATGTGTGTCCTGTGTCTCATCACAGGATGTGGGATGTGAGAAGGGCCCAGTCTGAACAAGCAGTCAATCCCAATGAAACTCTGAACTTCACATCTCTCAGTTCTGGTGACATCCATTGCACACTCTCCCATAATTTGATGTCTTTTATGCTCTTCAGTGCCCAGAAGTGCACCCAGTGCTCCAGGTGAGGCAGCAGCAGTGCAGAGCAGGCAGGGACAATCCTTTCCCTCACCCAGCTGGCAATGCCTTGCTTGATGCACTCCAATTGACCGCTGAGCTTCCTGGGTGCCTGGGCACACTGCTGACTCATGTTCAATTTGATGCTGACCAGGACCCCCAATCCTTTTCAGTCAGACCCCTCTCTAGTGTCCCATATCCAGTCAGTGTGTATGTCCAGGATTGCCCCTACCCAGGTGCACAATCAGGCACTTGTTCTAGTTATACTTTATGCACTTGGTGCTTAGGACCATCTGGTACCCACTTCTCTGACTTGTCCACATCTCTCCCCACTCAGTGGAGGCAACAGCACCTCCTCATCTGGTCTCATCAGCAAACTTGATCAGAACATCTTCTAGTCCTGCATGCAAGTCATCCACAAAAACATGAAAGAGAAGTGGCCCTAAAATGGTGCCCTGGGGAACCCTGATAGTGACCATCTACCAGCCTGATGGAACCCAGTGACTACAGTCCTTTGGGCCTGACATACTGACCAACTGTTCACCTACCACGTTATGTTTGTGCCTAGCTGTATGAAGGACATTCTGCTCAGAAGGGTGTTGTGAGAAATAGTATCAAAAGCTCTACTGAAATCCTCAAGTATAATATCAGCTGGCTTCCCTTGATCAACCAATTTGCTAACCTTGTCATAACAAGTCTGATAGTTAAACAGGACCTTCCCCTCTGGAAGCTGTGTTGGCTGTGACCAATGACAGAATTGTTCTTCAGGTGTTTTTCCATCACTCCCATCATCACTTTCTCCATCATCTTACCAAGCACTGTTGTGAGACTGTCAGGTCCATAATTGCCCCTGTCATCTTTCTTGCTCTTCCTTTCAATGAGACAACATTTGCCTGCTTCTTGTAAGCTGGCATGACCCCAGGCTTTTTTAGATGCCACTGAAATTAGAGCCCAGAGCAAAATAAGGTGTCATCAGTGCAAGAACATAGATGTGCCATAGCTTTGCAATGCCTAGAACTCTGGAGTATGCCACAGATGGAGCAGAGAGGAAGATCTGCCTCTTCTGCTGTGAGCTCATCCATTTGGTGAGTAGAATAACAGTACCTGATACATGGGGACAGAGTCTGCTCTGCTCAGCTTGCAGGCGGAATGGTGAGGAGGGTTGCTCTCATGTCAGTGCAGACAAACTCACTTTCTATTAAACCTTTTATCCTCTGTACACTATTCCACTATTTGTACCTTCATTTACACTTCCACATACCCTCAAGTACACTTCCATATGCCACTAACAATTACAAGTTCTTATATCATCAAAACAGTTTGTGAAACAATACAGTTCTTCAGTTCCCATAAACACCCTTAATACCATACAACTTTCCCTTAACCATAAACTTATAAACACTTTGCCACAGAAGCAGCAGTGATTGAACCACATCCCTCACACACTTCCTCACAAGCAGTACATAGTACTACATAAATGGGTTGACACTCATTTGACGGTTGGAACATACACCTCTCCTCAGGACCCTCTTCCTAAACTCTAGAGTACAAACTCACGTCTTCTTACATATAAGCAGAAAGTACATATGTGTAGACAGACAACCAGAGTCTTTCACTTCATCCGTCTTCGGCCATTTCCCTCTCAAGAGGGAGAAACTGTGGATCGGGGCTCCACACTCACCCCTGAGCCATGCTGTGTCTCACTCACACCACAGGTACTCTGACATTTAGATCAAAAACCGTGGTTTCTTCATAATACACAATGCTGACAACATCTTTTAGCTGTAATCTTAATAACGCTCATACCCTTCTAGACCAGTTGCAAACTTTAAGGTGTTTCCCAGTCAGCTTGACCTGTAATGATTAGATAGACAGTTATGAACACTTACAGCAGATAATAATAATGGCCATACAACCTATAAGCCCCATGATTACAGCAAGGAGAACCCAGGTTACCATTTCACAGGATATCAACTTTATCCCAGTCCTGTAGGAGAGACCAACCTAGGTCTGTCAACTTGCCAACCTGTTGGCGAACATGAAGATAAAAGGTCAGCGGGCACTGAAAAGCAGCCATACACCAATATGGTTAATTATTGCTGTGTCCATTTATTGCCCGAAAAGCCATACTTTTATACCAGACAGACGAGGGCTTCCAAAAATCACACAGAGTAATTGAAGGAAAGCTACTGCAATAGCAACCCTAAAACCCCCCTCCAAAGCTGCAAGCCATTCATTCTCATCCTAGAGGTGTCCTTGGTTCTCATGCTGTTTATCCTGCTCCACAGCTGCTGCTCTCTGAACTGCTTATCTTGATCCATGGCTGCTGCTCTGTAAAATTATTCTTGTATTACAACAATACCACCTTTTTTTATTATTATTATTATTATTTTTATTTTTTATTTTTATTAATTAGCAAGCTACTGCCTATAGAATAACAACGCTACTTATATTAATAACATAACCATTTTAACTCAGTCAAGGCCTTAACTGACAGTACTCTAAAAGTGAAAAAAGCAACAAGTCAAACACAGCATAACAACATTACTGTTAAGCCCACTAAAAAGAACAAACATGTTTGCTCTGCAACCTAAGTTTCTTCAACCTGGAAATAAATCCATGAGGGTCCCATTGTGTTAATCTGTATCTAGTTAGGAAAATTCTTCAACATTCATCTACTCTGTTATATTGATTTTTAATGACCACTAAAATTTGTGCAACAAATGCTTTTAGGATGCTAATAACCATGTATTTGGGCTAATAATGATTATAATAATGATTAATGATTGTGCAGCTTTATGAAGTAGCATGTCAAATAGAACCAATATCAGAGGACAGATGTGCTAGAGTGTCACTAGGGGCATTATTACTTACTGACCCTTGAGAAACAGCAAACCGGGTTGGTGGTGGATGCGACAGGCAGTGCCAGCAGGGCGTCCCCTGCTTCAAAGTGCACCATTCCTCTCTCACCCATCACAGATTCTCTCCTGCTTTCAGGGCTTGTAGGATTTCTTCCAGTTGTACACCATGTCCTCTTGGCCAGTGCGTGATACAGAGCCCAAGTGGAACACCTGCTTGGAAAACAAATTAAACTATCAAATTTAGCTGTCTTAGCGTGCACCTTGGCCTCAAATGATGCATGGTCATATCTTAAAACTTTTGATTAGTAGGGTAAAAGAGAGGTATTCATTCTGTGAGACAGGGTCATCTCTTTGCCTGGGATTCCTTTCCAGGTTTTGTTTTGCAAATCAGTAGAAGTTAATTAATAGACTAATAACATCATAACCGAGCATAGCTAATATACTAAAAGAGCTATTCCCATAGATTCTAGCGCTGATCACATCAAATTCTGTTTAATATGCATTTGATCTTTTACTAAAATAGAAGAAGCACACAACAACCTGGATAATGCCTAAAATTCTAATTCTTGAGACTGCATTGGTAACACAGAATATCACACAATATGTCAAACCATTACTAAGATTATCTATAACACCTCAAGTTTCAAAGCAATACCTCTAGGCAAGAGACACACAGTTCTAGTTACTAGAAAGGCTGGATGCTAAGTCCAGTCCTAATGACTCCCATTTACTTTCAAAAGCACCTTTTGGGTGGGCGATGGGACTGCCCTGGCCACACTTTGCCAATCAAAAGGGCTTTTGAGCTTCTCCTGTATCATATCCAATAGAGCTTTTCATGTGGGACATTCCAATCCTGAAGCAGCTATTTCGGCAGCGCCTGAACAGGGGCAAAGCTATATTGAGCATGGGGAGGGGGAGATGTTGTAGGCGTTACCGAGGATTCGGGATGAGATGTTGTAGGACCCCCCCCACTGTTCCGTCCCCTACCTTGTGATGATACTGAAGTCCATCTTTGCTTCTGTCTTCAGTGAAAAAGCTCTCCCTCAGGAATCCCAGACCCTGGTGCTTAGTGAGAGGTTCTGGGGAATGGAAGACTTGCCTTTAGTCAGGAAAGAGGTAGACCGTGAGCAACTAGGCCACACTGATGTTCATAAATCCGTGGGACCTGATGGGGTGCATCCATGGGTGCTGAGGGAGCTGGCAGAAGTGATTGCTGAACCACTCGCTATCATCTTTGAGAGGTCTTGGGGAATGGGGGAGGTGCCTGAAGACTGGACAACAGACAATGTCACTCTGGTCTTCAAAAAGAGAAAGAAGAAAGATCTGGGCAATTGCAGGCCAGGCAGCCTCATCTCTGTCCCTGGAAAGGTGATGGAACAGCTGGTACTGGATGCCATCTCCAGACAACTGGGAGAAAAGGAGGTTATCAGGAGTAGTCAGCATGGGTTCACAAAGGGGAGGTCATGCTCAATCAACTTGGTAGCCATCTGTGACACTTTCACTGGCTGGGTGGATGGGGGGAGAGTGGTGGATGTTGTCTACCTTGATTTCAGCAAGACATTTGATACTGTCTCCCAGGACATCCTTTGAACAAAGCTGAAGAAGTGTGGGATAGATGAGGGAACTGTGAGGTGAGTTGAGAACTGGCTGACTGGCAGAGAGCAGAGGGTTGTCGTTGGTGGTGCGGTGTCTGGCTGGAGGCCTTTAACTAGCGGCGTCCCTTAGGGGTCTGTGCTGGGTCCGGTCTTGTTCAACATCTTCATCAACGACCTTCACGAGGGAATAGTGACCACCCTCAGCAAGTTTGAGGATGACACGGATTTGGGACGACTGGCTGACACACATGAAGGCTGTGCTGCCATTCAGCGAGACCTGGACAGGCTGGAGAGCTGGGCAGTAAGAAACCGGATGAGGTTTAACAAAAGCAAGTGTAGAGTCTTGCACCTAGGAAGAAATAATTGCATGCACCAGTACAGGCTGCGGGAAGACCTGCTGGAGAGGAGCTCTGCAGAGAGGGACCTGGGCGTCCTGGTGAATGACAGTTTGGCCATGAGGCAGCCTGTGCACTTGTAGCCAAAAAGGCCAATGGCATTCTGGGATGCATGAAAAAGAGCATGTCCAGTAGGTCAAGGGAGGTGATCCTCCCCCTCTTCTCTGCTCTAGTGAGGCCTCATCTGGAATACTGTGTCCAGTTCTGGGCTCCCCAGTACAAAAAAAAGACAGGGATCTCTTGGAAAGAATCCAGTGGAGGGCCACAAAGATGGTGAAGGGCCTGGAGCATCTCCCTTATGAAGAGAGACTTAGGGAACTGGGTCTGTTTAGCCTTGAGAAAAGAAGGCTGAGAGGGGATTTGATTCAGGTTTATAAATACCTGAAGTGTGGGAACCATAGTGAAGAGGCTGGTCTCTTTTCAGTAGTGCGTGGGGACCGGACTAGGGGTAATGGGCTGAAACTTCAGCATAGGAAGTTCAACATGAATGTGTGCAAGAACTTCTTTACGGTGAGGGTGACGGAGCACTGGAACAGGCTGCCCAGGGAGGCGGTGGAGTCTCCTTCTCTGGAGATATTCAAGACCCACCTGGACGCCTACCTGTGCGACGTGGTGCAGGGAGCCTGCTTTGGCAGGGGGGTTGGACTTGATGATCTCTAGAGGTCCCTTCCAACCCCTACAATTATGTGATTCTGTGATCTTGATGGGGGGATTGTGTGCACCCTCAGTAAATTCGCAGACGACACCAACTAGGGAGGGAGTGTTGATCTGCCTGAGGGGAGAAGGGCACTACAGAGGGACCATAGACTCAGTCGATGGGCCAAGGTTTACGGCATGAGTTTCAACAGGGCCAAGTGTCGGGTCCTGCATTTTGGGCACAACAACCCCAGGCAACCCTACAGGCTTGGGGAGGTGTGGCTGGAAAGCTGCCTACTGGAAAGGGACCTTGGTGTGATGATGGACAGTGGGCTGAATATGAGCCAGCAGTGTGACCAGGTGGCCAAGAGGGCCAATGGCATCCTGGCTTGGGTCAGGAATGGTGTGGTGAGCAGGACTAAGGAAGTCATCCTGCCCCTGTACTCAGCATTGGTGAGGCCTCACCTCGAATACTGTGTCCAGTTTTGGGCACCTCAGTACAAAAAAGACATGGAGGTAATGAAGCAGGTCCAGAGAAGGGCAAAGAGGCTTGTGAAGGGCTTAGAAAATCAACCCTATGTGGTGAGGCTGAGGAAGCTGGGGCTGTTTAGTCTGGGGAAGAGGAGGCTGAGGGGAGACCTTATCGCTCCCTTCCAGTATCTGAAAGGTTCTTACAGTGAGAGCGGGTAACGTCTCTTCTCACTAGTGACAAGTTACAGGATGAGGGGAAATGGCCACAAGTTGCACCAAGGTAAGTTTAGGTTGGGCATTAAGAAACAGTTCTTTATAGAAAGGATAGTTCAACACTAGAATAGGCTCCCTAGGGAGGTGGTAGTCTCTGGATGTGTTTAAGAGCCATTTGGATGTGGTGCTCAGAGATATGACTTAGCAGAGGGTTGTTAGAGTTAGGGTACTATGGTTAGGCTGTAGTTGGACTTGATGATCTTCAAGGTCTCTTCCAAACTGGGTAATTCTATGATTCTATGATAGTTGATATGATTAGTAATGACACCCTTTACTTTGTGCCCTCAGGGAGCCTGGCTATGGAGGAGAGAAGGGAGGACACTTCCATAGAATCCTAGAATCACAAGGTTGGAAAGGACCTACAAGATCATCCAGTCCACTTTCCAGCAGTCCCAAAGCCTCCCTCTCACTTCTTCTTTCCCTGGAGCTCCAGAGCTAGTTGCTCTAGCTCCTGAGGATTTTGACTATCCGTGGGATGCTCAAACCAGCATGCTCCCACTGCTATGTGTCCTTAATGTGTTTCAGGTTATGTCTCAGATTAAACAGTTATTCAAGAATGTCCCTGAGAGATCTGCCCCAAGGTGATTCCTGTGGTGATTCCAGCTCTGGCGGTGAGCTCTGCAGTTGCTCCAATTCCTGCAACAGCCCAACAGCTGCTCCAGCTCCTGCAGTTAACCCCTTGGCTGTTAAAATCCCTGCAAAAGGTCCTGGACGTGCAAACAGATATGCATATCTATTGGTATCTATGCATACGTTTGTAACTGCCTATATGGTATGTATGTGAAAATATACTATATGTATCATATATGTATACATGCATAGGTCATAATTATTATCCTTTTCTTTTTCCCTGTCTTAGTAAATAGCTTTAACCGAGAAAATTCTAAACCACTGCACTGCCCTGAGTCCCTTACAGATCTCCTTGGGACTCTTGAATCTGTCCAGGTCATGCAGTGAAGAGCACCAGAAAATCTCAAGGTCATCTCAGGGAGCAGCTCCTGAGGTATATTCCTTACACCAGCTTTGGAAGAGGCCTCCAGTTCTCTGGTCCTGCTCTGAAGAGGCCCTCTTGTTATGGCAGTGCCTGCAAGGAGACCAGCTCTGACACAGCCTTTCATATTGCCGGCTACTGACCGCAGCACAGCAGTGCTGCTGTAGAGACAATAGGACTGTTGTCAGACACACAAGACCTTCAGGCCTGCACAAAGGAGAGGACTCAAGTCCTCAGTGCACTGTGGCAGTGTAACGAGAGCAGGAATGGAATGATGTGCAATTTATGAAAGCTGGAATAGTGCTTATTGCAACACTGCTGAGAGCGTGCTTGATCTCCCTGTTTCTCATGCTGTAGACAATAGGGTTAACTGTTGGAGGAGCCACTGAGTAGAGAAGTGCCACTGTCAGATGAGGAGCTTAAAAAGAAATCAGCAAGTTCCAAGGAACGTAATGGCCCTTAGTCCTCTATGCGATGCTCTTAAGATGGAGGGACCAGGAAAAGAATAAAGGAGAGATTAAGGAGTAAAGTTGAAAAAACAAAACAAAACAAAAACAAACAAACAAACAAAAACCAAAAACCAAAGGGGTTTGCTGTGACCTGGCATGTGCTAGCCCTGAGCTCTGGGAGAGGGCAAAGGGCAGAGGGTGAGCAGATAGTTTTAACAAAGAGAAAACACAGTGGCAACAATCTGTGGAGGAAGGGTAATTTACTAAATGTAACCAAATCAAACAAAACAAGAGAGAGAAGAGTACCCAAAACAGGAGTCAAACCACGATAGTGTGAGGGCATCACGTGCTTTTCCCTGCGGGGAGCTGAGACAGCCAGAGTCAGAGAGCAGCGGGGATACGGTCCCGAGTGCAGCGATAGAATGTAAGGGCACGGGAGATATACGTTGGGTGCCATCAAGAAAAATTAAGCCAGAGGTTAGTGGTGAAAAAGAAATTGTCAGGGAATTAACAAGAGCTGAGTATCCTCTTCTAGGACCTCTTGATCGGACGCCCAAGGAATCCTGAACTGACGGAGCGCAGAAGAACTTTCTTGTGGATACTGAAGAAAAAGAAACCTAAGATCCCAGAGAAACAACCCCTGCTGCCTACAAGAACTACCATGTTAATGCTGTTGTGTCTTTTGTCTCTGTGTTGGTCACCGGTGGGGGGTGTTCATTTGATTCAACAACCTGGGAATTTGTGGGTTACTTGGGCCAAACAAACAGGGCGAAGGGACAGGGATCGGAGAGATATATCTGGAACAACTTCACCGCAAAGGCACTACTGCCAGGTATATCTTTGATTTGTGGTGACCGGACATGGCAAGGGGTACCAGCAAATGCTGTGGAGGGACCTTGTTATCTGGGAAGGCTAACCATCCTGTCCCCACGTGCCTTCGAGTGGGTACAGTTGGCCAGAGACATGACTAAAGCTCAGAAGAAGCAGAACATCCATACGCTGAAGTCGGACTGCGGTGACGGAGTTTGCCTTTGGGGACCAACTGCACGAATCTTCGCATCCATTTTAACCCCAGGACTTGCCACAGTGCAGGCACTGAAGGAGATAGAAAGACTAGCCTGTTGGTCCATAAGACAGGCCAATGCAACTTCCGCACTGCTAAGTGAACTACTCGTGGACGTTGATAGCATTAGACATGCTGTGCTTCAAAATAGAGCGGCGATTGATTTCTTGCTTCTAGCACAGAACCATGGGTACAAGGATTTTGAAGGGATGTGTTGTTTTAATCTGAGTGATCACCGTGAATCTTTACATAAGAAATTGGAGTGGTTAAAAGAACATACGGGAAAAACTGGAATACAGGATGATCCTTTTGGGGATTGGTTGGAGAGTTGGTTTGATAAAATTGCACCATGGTTCAAGCAGTTGCTTAAGATGTTAGTTGTAGGGCTTCTTATGCTTTTTGCATTAGTGTTGTGTGTGCCATGTGTATTTCACTGCTTGCTAGGTTGCTTACAGCGTATGGCTGAAAAGATGATTTTCACACAAATAGAATATCATAAGATGCAGGATAGGCTTTAGGGTAAGAATTAGGGATTAGGTATTAGGAATGAATGGGGTTTATTAGTTGGGTGTATTAGTGGGTTTATAGTGTTGAGTATTGTAACAAGTTAGGCTTTCTTAGCATGGGGAGGGGGAGATGTTGTGTATTAGGCAAAATACGGGGAATATCGGGCTGTTACGTGGCAGGCCCTCCCCCATTTCTGGAAGGATCAGTGACGTGTACAAGGTAGTAGGCGTATTTGAAAGGCATAGTTTATATAAGTGTGTGTTTGCTTGAATAAATCGCCATTTTACCTCTCATCTCCTTGGTGTCACTTTGGTAACTGGCCTAGCTGCGAACTTCTAGGGAGTCAAGATCGTAAAGTCATCAGTGGCCATAAAGCCTTCACCGGAGTCCCACCCTGCTTCCTCTTCATGCCACATCCCCTGGGGATGCCGACCCCACAACCCCCAACCGGGAACCCAAAATGCCCCAAACAGTGGTAACACAGAAAGAGGACATTAACTCTTTAACTTCCACTGTTCTGCGTGATGTTCTGTTGTGGAATATCAACAATAGAAATCACAACACCACCACACAGAGGCACTGACAGACGTGAACCTGAAAGCACAGACCCCAGCCAGGAGCCCAGGGATGCCCCGTCAGATGTTGCAGGATGAAGTCACCGCACAGCTTGATGAACAGCCGTGTGCTTCCTGCTGGACTGTGGGTTTCTTAGAACATCCATCTCCAGCACCTCCAGAAATGTCTCACAAGAATGAGGGCAGACAGAGTCACTGCACATCCTTTATTCTGTTAAAGTTCACAGAGAGCCTGGTTCATTATGAACAGTGCGTCTGGTCTACACTACAAAGGTACAAGCTAAAGAGTAATTGATTTGAATAATGTTGTTATAGTGAATAGCAATACAGTATATATATATATATACAGTATATATGCCTATATATATATATATATATAAAAGAATACGTTTTAATACATTACAGTTATAAAAATTGATCAAAACAAAAAGAAACAAAGTGTTTGCATCAGTCAAAAGCATGAGTTCTAAAAGAAGGGCAGTTCAATATTTGTGAAACACATTTTGTCATCATTTTCATCACTGCATCCTTGACTTCCTGGCTCCTCATGCTGTAGATGAGGGGGTTCACTGCTGGAGGTACCACAGAGTACAGAAGTGCCACCATCAGGTCCATGGATGGGGAAGAGAGAGAGGGGGGCTTCAGGTAGGCAAAAATGCCAGTGCTGACAAACAGGGAGACCACAGCCAGGTGAGGGAGGCACGTGGAGAAGGCTTTGTGCCGTCCCTGCTCAGAGGGCATCCTCAGCACAGCAAGGAAGATCTGCACATAGGACACAACTATGAAAACAAAGCACCCAAAGGCTAAACTGACACTAAAAATGAGAAGCACAACTTCCCTGAGGTAGGAGCCTGAGCAGGAGAGCTTGAGGATCTGGGGGATTTCACAGAAAAACTGGTTGACAACATTGCCTTGGCAGAGAGGCAGTGAAAACGTACTGGCAGTGTGCAGAAGGGAATAGAGAAGCCCAGCGCCCCAGGCAGTTGCTGCCATGGTGGCACAAGCTCTGCTGTCCATTAAGGTCCCGTAGTGCAGGGGCTTGCAGATGGCAACGTAGCGGTCATACGACATGATGGTGAGAAGGGAATACTCTGCTGACATGAAGAAGAAGAAGAAGAAGACCTGTGCAGCACATCCTGCATAGGAGATGGCCCTGGTGTCCCAGAGGGCATTGGCCATGGCTTTGGGGAGAGTGGTGGAGATGCAGCCCAGGTCGAGGAGGGCCAGGTTGAGGAGGAAGAAGTACATGGGGGTGTGCAGGCGCTGGTCGCAGGCTACGGCTGTGCTGATGAGGCCGTTGCCCAGGAGGGCAGCCAGGTAGATGCCCAGCAAGAGCCAGAAGTGCAGGAGCTGCAGCTGCCGTGCGTCTGCCAACGGCAGCAGGAGGAACTCGCTGATGGAGCTGCTGTTGGGCATCTGCTGTTCCTGGGCTTGGAGTCCTGTGCAGAGTGCAGAAGATAATAACAAGTCCAGACCATACTCAGAGACACTCCTCCTGCTTTAGTATATTATTGGAATACAAGAAAAGCTGTTCAGAGCCGCAGCTCTGGAGCAAGATAAACAGCAGTATAGAAGTTCTCATTTCCCTTTGAAAAATGGTCATTTAACTCCAGAACATTTATTTATTTTCATGAGTTTCACCATCCCTTAAGGAGTAGGAGATTAGGGAGCTCTTACTTTTTTCTCATTTACTAATCATATCCCAGCCTCCTGGCTATTTTCCTCTTTACTGCAGCTGTTCTTTAAGACCCCAGCCCCAGCCTCAGTGCACTTCGAAATGTCTTAGAGAAATCTCCCTTTTTGCAGGACAAATCATCTATTAATGTCTGCAGAAAACAATGATAAATTAAAGTGATTGTTTCCTTTTTGAAAGGAGAGGCTGAAAGCACATTCTGTGTTTTCACTTTGTTCTCTGACTGTTCACAAAAACACCAACTGACTGCAGAAATATTTGGGTGTAACATAGCTATGTTAAATTAGACATCCCCTTTAGATTACTGCCCCCAGTTCTTTCTGACTTCCCTCAGAACAGGAAATGGAAAATCCCTGCCTTTACTCTCCTCTTCAAAGAACCCTTACAGACATACTGCTGTGCAGTGGAGCTGTGATCCCCTGCCCCAGGCAGCAGCTGTGGCAGCACAAGCCCTGCTGGGGGGCTCCTTCCCCCCACACGTCTCCCCGCAGCACCCTGGACAGCTCCCCGGGCAGGCTGAGTGCTGAGCCTGGCAGGCGGCAGAGTCCCATAGCCGGCACACAGCCCCTGGGGCACAGCAGGGACCCTGCTCTGCAGGACAGCCCTGGGCACCCGCCTGTAGCCCCATATGCACAGCCTGCAGCCGTGCTGGGACATGCAGCCCTCAGGGCTGTGCTCTGATGCTGCAGCATGCAAGCCCTCTGCTGGAGCAGAATGCTTTTTCCACAGTAAAGTAACATGCAGTGCCTGCAGCCAGATCTGCTATGGGATGTCCCAGATTAAGTTAACCCTCTATGAATAGCATCTGTATGGCCTGAAGTGAGACTTACCGTGTCATTGTCTGTCAGCAATGCTCCTGCAGTGAGCTCACAGCCTGCTCACACCGTACACATCCTGCATGCTCTCTCCCCTTTCTCTCCTCTCCTTCCTTTATCTGCAGGCTGTGCTGTGCACTAGAGGTGCTTCTGGGCACAGCTGTCTCACTGCAGCACCATCCAATTTTATGAGCTTCCTGTGTCCCAGGAGCCCGGCCCGGCTCAGTAGCAAAGCATGTCATTTTTATCCTTCCCACTCGTATCCCCTGAGATGTCCCTGCATCTTCATGGTCAACAGCTCCTGAAAGACAACAGCATCATGACAGTACATTAAAATCTGTTGAATTTAACACCAGATTTCTAGTGGTCAGTGACTTATACCAGACATGTGGTAAGTCCTCCCAGAGAGTGTTTGTTGAAACTAAAAGGGCACACAGATAAGGACACGATATCATAGAATCATAGAATCACCAAGGTTGGCAAAGACCTACAAGATCATCCAGTTCAGCTGTTCACCTATCACCAATAGCTCTTACTAATCCATGTTCTTCAACACAATATCCATTCATTCCTTGAATATATTGAACTGGTGAATCCACCACCCCCCTGGGAAGTCCATTCCATGTCCCAAAGTGCAGGATGTGGCATTTGGTCTTGGTGTACTTCTTCCCATTGGCTTCAGCCCAGCTCTCCAGCCTATCCAAATCCCTCAGTAGGGCCTTGCTAACTCCAGGCTGATCCACACTCCCAGCCAATTTGGTGTCATCTGTAAACTTACTTAGGGTGCACTTGATGCCTTCATCCAGATCAACAATAAAGGTATTGAAGAGGAAAGGCACCAGCACTGACCTCTGGGGAACACCAAGTAGGCGCACAGGTAGGCGTCCAGCCGAGTCTTGAATATCTCCAGACAAGGAGACTCCACAACCCCGTTGGGCAGCCTGTTCCAGTGCTCCGTCACCCTCACTGTAAAGAAGTTCTTGCACACATTCGTGCGGAACTTCCTACGCTCCAGTTTTTGGCATTTCCCCTTGTCCTGTTTCCACACACTGCTGAAAAGAGTTTGGTCTCGCCACTTTGCCACCCACACCTCAGATACTTATAGACCTGGATCACGTCCCCTCTCAGTCTTCTTTTCTCAAGGCTAAACAGACCCAGTTCACATAGTTTTTCTTCATAGGGGAGATGCCCCAGGCCCTTCACCATCTCTGTAGCCCTTTGCATCACTCTTTCCAAGAGATCAGTGTATTTTTTTTATAATGGTGAGCCCAGAACTGGTCACAGTACTCCAGATGAGGCCTTACCAGGGCAGATTAGAGGCGAAGGATCACCTCCCTCGACCCCCTGGCCACCGTATTTTGTATGCACCCCATAATGCCATTGGCCTTTTTGGCCACGAGGGCACACTGCCGGCTCATGGCCAACCTGTTGTCCATCAGGATACCCAGGTCCCTCTCTGCAGAGCTCCTATGCAGCAACTCATCCCCCAACCTGTCCTGGTGCATGCAATTATACCTCTCTAGGTGCAAGACTCTCCACTATCTTTTGTTAAACCTCATCTGGTTTATTACTGCTCAGCTCTCCAGCCTGCCAGGCCTCGCTGAATGACAGCGCAGACTTCAGGTATGTCAGCCAATCCTCCCAACTTCCTGTCATCAGCAAACTTGCTGAGGGTGGCCACTATCCTCTTGTCAAGGACACTGATAAAGAAGTGGAGAAAGACTGGACCCAGCACTGACACCTGGGGAACACCGCTACTAACAGTTCTCCAACTGGGCTCTGCACCACCAACGACGACCCTCTGTGCTCTGCCAGTCAACCAGTTCTCGACTCACCTCACTATCCATTCATCTATCCCACATGCCCTCAGCTTTCTTCTAAGCAAACTTTCGTAGGAGACAGTATCAAATGGCTTGCTGAAATCAAGGTAGAAGACATCCACCACTCTCCCCTCATCCACACAGCCGGTGACAATGTCATAGAAGGCTGTCAGGTTGGTTGATCATGACCTCTCCTTGGTGAACCCATGCTGACTACTCCTGACAACCTCCTTTTCATCCAACTGTCTGGAGATGGCTTCCAGCACAAGCTGTTTCAGCACCATTCCAGGGACAGAGCTGAGGCTGCCTAGCCTGTAATTGCCCGGTTCTTCCTTCTTGCCCTTTTTGAAGAACAGAGTGACACTGGCTATCCTCCAGTCTTCAGACACCACCCCTATTCTTCAAGACCTCTCAAAGATGATAGAGAGTGGTTCAGAAATCACCACTGCTAGCTCCCTCAGCATCCGTGGATACATACCATTGGGCCCTATGGCTTTATAAACATCAGTGTGGCCTAGGCGCTCACGGAGCAGCTCTTCCCTGACTAAAGGCAAGTCTTCCATTCCACAGACCCTCATACTATGCTCCAAGGTCTGGGATGGTTGAGGGAGAGCTTTCTCACAGAAGATGGAAGCAAAGAAGGCCTTCCGTTTCTCCACCTTCACAACATCCCCCATTACCAGACCACCCCCCTCACTTAGTAGGGGACCCACAATCTCACTAGTCTTCCTGTTAATCTTAACATACTTAAAATAAACAAACAAACAAATAAATAAATAAACCTTTTTATTATCCTTTCTTAATGAGTGTCAACTCATTTATGTAATACTATGCTCTGTTTGCAGGGAAGTGTGTGAGAGAGGTGGGCCAATGAGTGCTGGTTCTGCTGTGATGTGTTTATAACTGAATAATACAGACCAATCATGGAAAGACCATGGAAAGATAGATGGTATTAAGGGTGTATATGGGAACTAAAAAACAGTATTGTTTGACAAACACTTTTGATGGTATAAGAAAGTGTAATTGTTGATGGCATATGGAAGTGCACTTGAGGGTATGTGGAAGTGTAAATGAGGGTACAAATAGTGGAATAGTTTACAGAGGAAAAAGGGATAAAGAGGAAGTGAGTTTATCTGCACTGACATGAGAGCAACCCCCCGCACCACTCCTCTGTGAGAAGAGCAGAGAAGAGGCACAGTCCCCATGTATCAGGTAGTGTTATTCTGCTTACCAAATGAATGAGCTCACAACAGAAGAGGCATTTCTTCCTCTCTGCTCCATCAGTGGCATACTCTGAAGTTCAAGGCACTGGAAAACTATGGCACATCTAAGTTCTATCAATGATTACTCTTTAGTATGCACTGGGCTCTCATTTCAATTGCATCTATATTAGTCTAGGGTCATACCAGTTGACAGGAAGCTGGCAAATGTTGTCTCATTGTAAGGAAGAGCAAGAAAGATGACAGGGGCAATTATGGGCCTGTCAGTCTCACTCCAGTGCCTGGTAAAATTATGGAGACCATGATGGTGGGAGTTATGGAAAATCAGCCGAAGAACAATTCTGTCATAGGTTGCAGCCAACACAAGTTCACGAGGGGTAGTTCCTGTTTAACTTAAGGTCTTATTGTGACACGTTTATCCCTTTAACTGACCAAGGGAAGCCAGTTGATGTTATCCTTGAGGATTTCAGAAGAGCTTTTGATACTTTTTCTCACAGCACCCTTCTGGACAGAATGTCCTGCATATGGCTAAACAGAAATAGAACGTGGTGGGTGAGGAGTTGGCCAATAGGTCAGGCCCAAAAGATTATAGCCAATGGGTTTCATCGGGTCACTGTCAGGGTTCCCCGGAGCTCCATTTAAAAGCTATTCTCTTTCATGTTTTTGTGGAGGACTTGCATGCAGGACTAGAAGATGTTCTGAGCAAGTTTGCTGATGATACCAGATGAGGAGGTGCTGTTGCCTCCACTGAGGATGGACAGGACATGCAGAGAGATCTGGACAAGTGAGAGAAATGGGTACCAGTTGGTACTAAGCACCAAGTGCATAAAGCATAACAAGAACAAGTGCCTGATTGTGCACCTAGGTAGGGGCAACACTGGACATGCACGCAGACTGGATATGGAACATTGGAGGGCATTCTGAATGAAAAGGATTGGGGGTCCTGCTCAGCATCAAATTGAATGTGAGTCTGCAGTGTGCTCAGGAAGCCGGGAAGGCCAATGTCCCCCTGGAGCGCAAGCAAGTTATTGCCAGCTGTGTGAGGGAAAGGATCATCCCTCTCTGCTCCTGTGCAGTGCAACAGCCTCACCTGGAGCAGTAGGGGCACTTCTGGGCACCGCAGAACATAAAAGACATCAAATTATGGGAGGGTGTGCAAAGGAAGGCACTGGAACTGAGAGATCTGAAGTTCAGAGTTTCAATGAGACTGACTGCTTGTTCAGACTGGGCCCTTCTCACATCCCACATCCAGTGATGAGATACAGGGCACACATTGGATATGAGTTTCACAGCATCCTTACACCACATGCAGAGGCTGCGATCTTCTGTCCCAGTGTCTTTCCTTCAACATCATACAGACCTCCATCCCACTGCTCCAGGAAGGTTCTGAGCCAACATGAGAGACAGGATCTCCCTGCCAAGGGTCTGGGGATCAGGGCTTGGCCTTTCTGCTTCATAAGACAAAGGAGAGGTTTCTTAGCATCAGAGACACCATGCCAGTGCCTTTGCCTGCCTGTATTCATGGCTTCCAATTATCTTCTCTAACAAGTATCTAGGGAAGCTTGCTTGGTAATGTCCCTCAGTGGGCCCATTAATACTCCAAGAAACTTCACTGTTACTTCTGACTTTGTCTTGCTAAGCACTTTGTGTATCTTCTCTCTGCACTGGAGGTTGATGGACTCGGCATCAAATGCGCCCTGGGGCCCATTATCACCTGAAGAGCCTCCTGTGCCTTGTGCCTTCCTGTCATCTTCTTCAGGTTTTCAGAACTTGTTCAGCAAAATGGAGAGTTATCTGGAGAGAGCTTTAAGAGAAAGAATCCAGCAGACATTTTTAATCTATTTATAGTTGAGTTTAAAGAAGACATTGAAGCAGCACTGTACAGTGGATATCAATCCAGGATGTCCCCAACGAGTTCTATTCCTTTACTATGTGGACAAAGGTCCTCCTCAACCTCTCCACCTCATTTCTACTCACATTGGCCCCATGGGACTTGCATCACTTTTCCTCACATCACTCTTCTCCTCTGCAGTCACCCGCTCAGTGTTAAACCTCCTTTGCACCAGCTCCCACTGACTTTCCTCAGAGAACCAGCTGCACACGGGCAAGGAAAGAATTCTATTTTTATTTTTTGGCCAACAAACAGCAGGAAAGGTGTTGCAATTGAATGAACAGTAAAACACAGTGATCAATTGCATGCCATGTCCAAGCTGCATCTATTGAGGCTTATCTATCTCAGGGAATATTTGTCCAAGGAATGAGTTTAGACAGTGATAGGGTGGTATAGATCGAATCACAGTGAAGGAGTTGACAATAGAGTCCATCAGACTTGGGAGATGGAGCTAATTCCAGTAATCTCCCTGTAAAGTCAGTTTGGAAGGAAGGGGAAAGGATTGGAAGCAGAAATCTAAAAGGGGCTGTCAAATTTGAACACAGCTCTGAGACTCCCAAATTCTTCTTTAGGCAATTGCTTGTTTTCTTAACTGTCACACCCTCCATGAGGCTGGGACATGATTAGGAAGTGAGAAGAAATTAAGAGCTCCATAATCCTCTGCTCCTTAAAGGATGGTGAAGCTCATGAATTTAAATTCTAGTTCTGGAGTTAAATGAATATTTTCCAAAGGGAAAGTCAAATGTTGATAGTGTAGCAGGAGGAGTGTCTCTGAGAGTGGTCTGGACTCGTCATTATCAGGGGGTTTCCCGCGGAGAACCTTACGTGTGAAACTGCTATCAAGTGTCATCCACCTGCTTTGCACTGATCTCAAAGAATATTAGAGGATGGACTGGACTGAAGGTAAAAAGTTTAGAACATCACCAGAAGAAGAAGTGTCACGTGCTAAAGAGGCCCCACCATGCAACGAACTACCAGAAAATGAAAAGAAATATGCCCTGTTCACTGATGGATCATGTTGTATTTTAGGTAAGAATTGCAGATGGAAAACTGCTGTGTGGAGCCCCTCACAACAGGTTGCAGAGGTCACTGAAGGTAAAGAAGAATCAAGTCAGTTTGCAGAGGTAAAGGCTGTTCAGCTGGCCTTAGCTGTTCCTGAATGGGAGAGGTGGCCAATTCTTTATCCTGACTCATGGATGGTGGCCATTGCCTTATGGGGGTGGTTACAGCAGTGGGAAGAAAATAACTGGCAACGGATGGGAAAACCTCTTTGGGCTGCTGAACTGTGGAAAGACATTGCTGCTCAATCAAAAGATATGATTTTAAAGTTGTCATGTGGATGCACACGTGCCCAAGAGTCGCGCTACTGAAGAACAATAAAACAACCATCAGGTAGATTGAGCTGCCAGAACTGCGGTGGCTCAAATCGACTTGGACTGGCAGAACAAGGGTGAATTATTCCTAGCTCGACAGGCCAAGAGACCTCGGGCCATCAAGGAAGAGACGTGTCATATAAGTGGGCTAGAAACCGGGGGTGGACTTAACTATGGACACCTCTGTACAGGTTATTCATGACTGTGAAACATGTGCCATAATTAAACAAGCCAAGAGGATGAAAATTCTGTGGGGGAAAGGCAAAGGCAAAAGTGTCAATATGGGGAGGCGAGGCAGCTTGAGAATGTCACCTTGCCATGATCTCGCAGTGGTAATTGTTATATGCTTACCATGGCGGAGGAAGCCACTGGGTGGCTTGAAACACATGCAGTACCCCATGCTACTGCCCAAAACACCATACTGGGTCTTGAGAAAGAAGTCCTGTGGGGACATGGCACCCCACAAGTAGAGAGTCTGACAAAGGGACAAATTTCAAAAATTAACTTGTACATAATTGGGCCAAAGATCAAAGCATTGAGAGGTCATTGATATCATATCCCCTACCATGCACCAGCCTCTGGTTAAATTGTACGATACAATGGGGTGTTGAAAACTATGGTGAAAGCAATGGGTAGTGGTACATTTAATCACTGGGAAAAGCATTTGGCAGAAGCCACTTGGTTGGTCAATACTAGAGGATCTGTCAATCGTGATGGTCCTACGCAATCCAGCCCCCTACACACTATAGAAGGAGATAAGTTCCGTGTTATACATGTAAAGAACATGTTGGGGAAATCTGTTTGGGTCCTTCCAGCCTCTGGAAAGTGCAAAGCTCTCCATGGAACTGTTTTTGCCCTGAAACCTGGGTGCACTTGGTGGGTGATGCAGAAGGATGGGGATGTTCAGTGTATTCCACAAGGGAATTTGATGCTGGGGGAGTGCAGTCAGTAATTCCATGTATCTATGTATATATTTGCATGTGTAGTGTATTTTAGTTATTAGAGTTATATTACATTTAATTGTACTATTTAGTTATCATAGTCTTATATACGTGTATATATGTATATATAATAACCGTGATGTAATAATGTCGAGTAAGGGGTGGAATGTCATGGTCATGTATTGTTGCTGTCAGTATTCCACATCATAACATCATGTGCAGTATGGATCATTAACATTTCATACTCCAGTTCTGTGGAATAACAACGTCCCAAATACTCAGCTCTCAGAAGAAAACTACATATCCCAGAGGACTTTGCGACCAATAATTCCATGTATATATATGTATACAGACCTGTGTGTGTAACGCATTTTAATTATTGTTTATTTCTATATAGATATGTTTTCTAAGAATAATGTAGTGATGTAGAATAAGGGGTGGAATGTCATGGTTTTGAAATTTTCCTATTGGTATTCCGCATATCACAGTTAGTAAAACAAGTTTTCTTCCTTAGGTAGTTACCACTGCTCTGTGTGTTTCCTTAAGTCCAGCTCCCATCTCCCAACCCTGTTCCCTTACCCTTCCCACTTGCTGGGGGCCAGGCATCCCACGGGCCTACTGCCCCCCCTGTCATGGATAGAGACAGATCCGTTCATATTGCTGGCTACTGACTGCTCTCCTGGGGTGCTGCTGTAGAGAAAACAGGACTGTTGTGAGACACACAAGACCTTCAGGCCTGCACAAATATGAGGACTTGAGAGCACTGTGGAAATGTAAATAGAGCAGGAATGAAAAGAGGACACTGGCCAGCTGTCCATGTCTGTACCTCCCCCAGATCCAGACAAGGCAGGAAGAGAGAAGAGCTAAGGAAAACTACCTTGAAAGCTTTTTATTTATCTCTTAACCTATTCAGGGAATCTGGTTCCATGTTTACACGAGCTCTTGGAGTGAGAAAATGGAAAGTAGTTAGGAAAAAAAGTGAATAATTTGCAACATTTTTCTGCAGATTACTGTATCACACGAAATAAAACAAGCAAATAAGCATAAAATATAATGAACCATCACAAGGAATTGTGTGAGGAAAACGTGCCCTTTATAATAGTTGGAATAGTGCATACTGCAACACCTTCCTGAGAGCGTGCTTGATCTCCCTGTTCCTCATGCTGTAGATGAGGGGGTTCAGTGTAGGAGGCACCACTACATACAGAAGTGCCACTGTCAGATCCAAGAGTGGGGAGGAAACTGAGGGGGGCTTCAGGTAGGCAAAAAAGGCAGTGCTAAAAAACAGGGAGACCACGGCCAGGTGAGGGAGGCACGTGGAGAAGGCTTTGTGCCGTCCCTGCTCAGAGGGCATCCTCAGCACAGCCATGAAGATCTGCACATAGGACACAACTATGAAAACAAAGCACCCAAAGCCTAAACTGACACTAAAAATGAGAAGCACAATTTCCCTGAGATTTGATTCTGAGCAGGAGAGTTTGAGGATCTGGGGGATTTCACAGAAAAACTGGTTGACAACATTGCCTTGGCAGAGAGGCAGTGAAAACGTACTGGCAGTGTGCAGCAGGGAATAGAGAAGCACAGTGCCCCAGGCAGCCGCTACAATGGTGGCACAAGCTCTGCTGTCCATCAAGGTCCCGTAGTGCAGGGGCTTGCAGATGGCAACGTAGCGGTCATAGGACATGATGGTGAGAAGGAAATACTCTGCTGAGAGGAAGAAGACAAAGAAAAAGAGCTGTGCAGCACATCCTGCGTAGGAGATGGCCCTGGTGTCCCAGAGGGCATTGGCCATGGCTTTGGGGAGAGTGGTGGAGATGCAGCCCAGGTCGAGGAGGGCCAGGTTGAGCAGGAAGAAGTACATGGGGGTGTGCAGGCGGCGGTCGCAGGCTACGGCTGTGCTGATGAGGCCGTTGCCCAGGAGGGCAGCCAGGTAGATGCCCAGCAAGAGCCAGAAGTGCAGGAGCTGCAGCTGCCGCGTGTCTGCCAACAGCAGCAGAAGGAACTCGCTGATGGAGCTGCTGTTGGGCATCTGTTGTTTCTGGGCTTGGAGTCCTGTGCAGAGCGCAGAAGATAATGACAAGTCCACACCATTCTCAGACACACTCCTCCTGCTATACTATATAAGTTCCCCTTTGCCTTTGGAAAATGATCACTTAACTCCAGAACTTGTATTTATTTTCATGAACTTCAGCATACCTTAAAGAGCAGAAGATTAGGGAGCTCTTACTTTCTTCTCATTTCCTAATCGTATCTCAGCCTCCTGAATACTTTCCTCTTAGGAACTATTTACATGTCTCATATCTTTACTTCAACAGGTCTTAGAGCCCCCAATCCCAGCTTATTTGCACTTCAATTTGTCTTAGACCAAGATGATTGTTTTCATGATAAGTGCATTTATTATTGTCTGCAGAACAGTATGAAAACTTAAACGGATTATTTCTTTTTAGAAGCAGGACGCTGAAAGCAAAACCTGTGTGACTGTCCACGAAGCAAGCGATTGATTGAAGAAGTATTTGGGAGTAACGTAGTTTTGTTTTAAATTTTACAACCCCTATTAGATTTCTGCCTCCAATCCTTAATGCCTTCCCCAAGAACAGAAAATGGAAAATCTCTGACTTGGCACTCTCCTCTTTCAAAGTACCCTTCCAGACATACTGCTGTGTAGTTGAGCTGAGATCCCCTGCCTCAGGCAGCAGCTGTGGCAGCACAAGCTCCTCTACCGGGGGGCTCCTTCCCCCCACACGTCTCCCCGCAGCACCCTGGACAGCTCCCCGGGCAGGCTGAGTGCTGAGCCTGGCAGGCGGCAGAGTCCCATAGCCGGCACACAGCCCCTGGGGCACAGCAGGGACCCTGCTCTGCAGGACAGCCCTGGGCACCCGCCTGCAGCCCCACATGCACAGCCTGCAGCCGTGCTGGGACACGCAGCACTCAGGGCTGTGCTCTGATGCTGAAGCACGGAAGCCCTCTGCTGGAGCAGAAGGCTTTTTCCGCAATAAACAATCATGCAGTGCCTGCAGCCAGATCTGCTATGGGATGTCCCGGATTTGGTGATCCCTCCAGGAAAAGCAGCTGCATTGCCTACTGCAAGACACTTACCATGCTGTAGTTTGTGAGCAGTGCTCCTGCAGTGAGCTCACAGCAGGCTCACACTGTACACACTCTATCAGCTCTCTCTCCCTTCTCTTCTATCCTCATCTCAACGGCAGATCAAGCCCCAGCTCTGCTGTGCTGTGCACTAGAGCTGCTCCTGGGCACAGCTGTCTCTCTGCAGTGCTGCCCACTTGTATGATCTCCCTGTGTCACAGGAGCCCAGCCCAGCTCAGCACACCCGAGGATTTGAGTTTCTCTTCCTCACTGCTTCCCCTGGAGATTTCCCTGGTGCTCCAGGGCTGAAAGCTCCTGATAGACAGCAGGCTCATCTCTGCTAAATGCACTTGGATGTCAGATCAGTTATTTACCAGTGGATAGACAGATGCCAGATGCATGGCTTTGATTTGTGGAAGCAAACTCTATAACACGGATATAGGTTATAAAGCAGATATTATATTTTTGGGCACCAGGTGCAAGGGGGATCACTCCTATCTCTCACACCAGAAAGCAGAAGTGTTACAAGCTCAGACTTATTCAACAAATATCCTGGAACTCATCTACATATTCCTTATTTTCCTTATTTTAAATTCTGCCCCTCCCTCCGGCACACGTGCTCTTTTTAGCGGGGGTCTTCCTCTGGTGGTTGTGGGGATGAAGTCAGACGTCTTCCTTTTCAAATGCTCAAAGTCTTCCTCACTCTGTCCTTTTTATCCCATCATATTTAACTGAAGTAGACTGGTTCTGGCCAGCTTCTTGGGCTATGTTCCTTTCAGTATGCAGGATGTTCTTCCCTTATGGTAACCGCACATCCGACTTGGTTATGGGCCCACATACCTTTTAACTTTGAGATTTACTCTTTTACTATATAACTTTGTTAACAGATTGTGTTTGCCTAGCAGAAGCTCAAATGCCTCATCTGGAAAGCTCTTTGTGGGGAGCGCTGCGGGGCACTGGTAGGCAGCGCTGGTCGGTACCCAGTGTGTTGCAGAGTTGCGGGTTGGTGCCTGAGTGTACCAAGGGGCGGACACATGGGTGGGACATATGGGTCAGGGGTACTCGGGGTGGTCATGTGTCACAGTATATAAGATTTTGTTGCACAGTGTTAAACTGGCATTCAGCTCTAAACACTGTGTCTGTCTTGTATGACCCTTAGCTGTGGATGTCCAGAACATAGGGGGTTAGCCTAGCTGGTTTGCCATTCAATCAACGCAGTTCCTTAGCATTGCAGCAACACTCTCCTCCTGCGCCTTAATACAAAAGACACACAGACAAGGACAGGGACCCTCTGAATTCCTTTCCTTTCAGTACCTGAAGTTCTGTTTATCTTGCTCCACAGCTGCTGCTCTGAACAGCTTTTGTTGTATTCCCACACTGAAGGGAACCTATAACCACGAGGGGAGTAAACTCTTTGATAGGACTAATAATAGCAGGACTAGGGGAAGTGGTTTTAAGTTGAAAGAGGGAAGATTTAGGTTGGATGTTAGGGGGAAGTTCTTTACTAGAAGAGTGGTAAGGTCCTGGAACAGGCTGCCCAGGGAGGCTGTGGATGCTCCTTGGAGGTGTTCAAGGCCAGGTTGGATGGGACCTTGGGCAACCTCATCTAGTAAATGTGGAATTTTGGTGGCCCTGCCAGGCAGGGGGGTTGGAGCTTCATGATTGTTGAGTTCCCTCCTAACGCAGGTCATTCTGTGATTCTGTATAAACTTCCCCTTTGAAGAGCCTTCATTCAGCAGAGGCAATCAGTGCAGATGTCTCATCTCCAGACATAAAAGCCTGGGGTTAAAGGAGATTCACTTCCCCACAGACCCATGGGAAATGGGACTCCTCTTGCTTTGGAGCAGATGATAACAAGGGGTTGCCTGTATGCATGAGCCCCCGGTCTGAATCCTTGGTCTTTCTACAGCTGGAAGATACTTGCTCACATACAGACACTCGATGGGCAGAAGGTGTCTGTGGTGCTCATAGATGTGTTTAGCAGTGCCAGCAAGCTGTGGTAGATGACATCTAAGAGAGTCACCACCTTCCTGAGCATCAGCTGGAAGCCAGACGAGGCATGGGAGTATTCTTGGCCATCCTAAATGACTACATCTCTTCAAGTAATGGGCACCTGAGAGTACAGCATTATTCAGCTGACCAAATGGATGAGCTCACCAGAAGAAGAGACAGATCTTTCTCTGTTCCCCATCTATTGCAAATTCCAGAGCTTAAGGCATTTGAAAGCTGTGACACACCTTCATTCTCTCACTGGTGACACCTTTCTTTGTTCTGGGCTCACGTTTGAATGGCATTTCCTTGGGGCCTCCAACACACTCCCAGCCAGCTGACAAATGCAGCTGAGGACCTTCAGGAAAGCCAAGCCTTGGTAGTGTCAGTGCTCACTGGACAACTGTGAGCCCCACAGTGTGTCTCATACCTGTGTGCCACCTTCTGAACACCAGTACCATGGTGTAGATGTGAGGCCCAGCCAGGCTATATCAAATCATGCTTCTGGAATGGGATGCTTTCTGAAGAGTCTTTACACCAATGAGAAGACCACAGACATTCACTCAGTGCACTCAAAACTTCTGTGCATTTGCTGGCCTAGCGTCTGGTTTGGCTCACGGAGACGTTGTGGGATGGTTCCCACCTCTGAACTGTAGCAAATGGGGTACGGACTCTTTATGACGGGTGGCCAAGGAAGATGAGGAAAGGCTGCTGCCCTCTGTGAGAGTGCACTGAGTTCTGCCTGGGGATGGCAGAGGAGCCAGCTGAGAACTCAAGGAAAGGGCTCATAGAGAGCAGCAGATTCTGTTCCTTGCTTCCTGATCAGGAAGAACAAGAGGAGGGGGACAGGCAGGTATCTGAGTTACAGCTGGGATGGCATTGTTTTCTTCAGACTGTCTGCTCTGGTGCAGTGTTATGTTCTAGGAGAAAAGCATTGATAACACTCTGATGTTTACAGCTGCTGCTAAGCAGTGTTGTACAGAGGCCAGTGCCATGGTCAGTGGAGTGCCCAAGGAACTGAGGGGAACAGACTGAGGACAGCTGTCTTAAAGCGACCAAAGGGACGTTCCATACCATCTGACAGCAAGCAGAAGGCGTACTGAAGGGGGTGTGAGATCATTTCACTCTCTCTTCTGCTGCTCAGGAGCCAGCTGGCCATCAGTCTGGTGATGCTGAGCATGTGCATGTGAATCAGTTGTAATGTACTATACCATATATCTGGATATATAGTCATGACGATTACATCTCTCCTTTCATCTCTCTTAGTAAATAGCTTCATGTCAACTCACAAGTTGTACTTTTTTTCCCCCAGTTCCCTTCCCCATCCCACTGGGAAGTGGGCAGTGCACAAAGCACTGTGTGCTACTGAGCCACATGTTGGGTTCAACAACCACCATCATTTTGGTGCCCGATGTGGGGCTCCAAGGGACATCTGTCCAGAGCGAGTTAACACAGAGCTTTGTAGGAGCTGGAGAATTTGCTGGCCATGATGCTGATTGTTTCCTTATTTGTGAAGCTTGTTGAGTCTTCTCATGAAGCTGCATTGTACAATTCCTTGCTTGCTGCTTGTTTTCCCTGCTGCACTGTTTGTCAACTCTGGGGGCTGGATTTGGGTATGCTGTTTGACCTTGGTTTATATCATGATAAAATAGGCAGCTGACAAAGTGAAGTTTTGAGGACATCCAGCTCTGCGATCATCTTTGAGTTTTGGAAGCAATACTGTCGATATGATTAGGAATTACACCCTTTTTGTTGTCCCCTCAGGGAGCCCAGCAATAGAGGTAAGAAGGGTGGACGCTTTCCAGCAGTCACTCAGCCTCCCTCTTACTTCTTGCCCTGGAGCTCCAGAGCTATTTCCAATAGCTCCTGAGGATTTTGACTATCCGTGGGATTCCCAAACCAGCACGCTCCTATTGCTATGTGTTGTTAAACTGTTCCAGGTTATGTTTCAGATTAAATAATTTTTCAAGAAGATCACTGAGATCTGCCCCAAGGTGAGAAAGCAGAGCATGGCAGGGGGTGTGGGACGGTCTGGGCAGCAGCCTGGAGCAGTGGGCACACCCAGGGCTTTGGAACTTCATTTCCAAGTAACTGCAGGATCCTGAGAAACTGGTAGAATATTGGGGGAAGGTCTGCTGTGGCCCTGGTAATCCCAAAGAGGCACAAATGACTGCAGTGTGCCAGGGCCTGGCCCACACCTATTGAGCTGTTTTCGACACTCTTCAGCATCCTCAAGTGAAAGAGAGTTGGATCTGCTGACAGTGCTGGAGCCTCTGCAACTCCTGGCACAAACCCTGCAGCAGCTCCAAGTTTTTGCTGCATGTCCTGCGGTTGCTCCAAGCTCTGGAATGGTTCCACTGTCACTCCACCCCTCATAAAGAGCTCTGCAGTCAGTCCTGCTACAGGTCCTGTAGCTGTTCCAAGTACTGCTATAGCAAAATGAAACAAATTCCTCCCAGAGGAGGTGCGCTGTGCCAGCAGGTACAGCCCTGTGGTCACTCCAACCCCTCAAATCAGCCTTGTGGCTGCTCCAAATTCTGTCACAGGTTCTGTGGTGATTCCAGATATGACAATGAGATGCGCTTCTGCAACAGCCCAACAGCTGCTCCAGCTCCTACATTGAACCCTGTGGCTGTTAAAACCCCTGCAACAGGTCCTGCAGTTGCAAACTTATATGCATATATATTAGTATCTATGCATATATGTTTGCAACAGCATATATTGTGTATATGTGAAAATATACCATATATATAACTTGTGTGTGTGCAAATACATATATATATGTACTTGTCATAATGATTACGCTTTTTTTATTCTCTGTCTCAGTATATAGCTTTACTTCAGCCCACACATTCTAAAGCGCAGCAATGCCCCGAGTCGCTTACAGATCTCCTTGGGACTCCTGAAACTGACCCAGTCACTCAGGGAAGAGTACCAGAGGATCTCCAGGTCTTCTCGTGGAGCAGCTCCTGAGGTATATTCCTTACACCAGCTCTGGAAGAGGCCTCCAGTTCTCTGCTCCTGCTCTGAAGGGGTCCTCTTGTTATGGCAGAGCCAGCAAGGAGACCAGCTCTGACACAGCCGTTCATATTGGCGGCTACTGACTGCAGCCCTGGAGTGCTGCTGTAGAGACAACAGAACTGTCATGAGACACACAAGATCTTCAGGCCAGCAGAAATGAGAGGACTCATTAAGAGCACTGTGGCAGTGTAATGATAGCAGGATTAAAAAGAGCATGTTGTGTTGCTGTCAGTGGCTGTACCTCACCCAGACCCAGACAAAGTAGGAAGAGAGAAGAGCTAAGGAAAAGTCTATTTTGAAAGCTTTTTAGGAATATTTTAACCTATTCAGGGAACCTGATTCCATGTTCACATGAGCTCTTGGAGTGAGAAAATGGAAATCAGGTAGGAAAGAAGTGAAATAACTTCTTATTTATATGTTCGATAGCATTTTTTTCACGGATAGCTATAGCACACACAAGCAATCAAAGATGCATAAAACATAAAGAACCATCACTGGGAATCATGTGAGGAAGATGTGCACTTTATGTAAGCTGGAAGAGTGCTTACTGCAACACCTTCCTGAGAGCGTGCTTGATCTCCCTGTTCCTCATGCTGTAGATAATAGGGTTCAGTGCTGGAGGAACCACTGAGTACAGAAGTGCCACTGTCAGATCCAGGAGTGGGGAGGAAATGGAGAAGGGTTTCAGGTAGGCAAAAAAGCCAGTGATGACAAGCAAAGAGAGCACGGCCAGGTGAGGGAGGCACGTGGAGAAGGCTTTGTGCCTTCCCTGCTCAGAGGGCATCTTCAGCACAGCAAGGAAGATCTGCCCGTAGGACACAACTATGAAAACAAAACACCCAAAGATTAAACTGATACTAAAGATGATAACCACAACTTCCCTGAGATTTGATTCTGAGCAGGAGAGCTTGAGGATCTGGGGGATTTCACAGAAAAACTGGTTGACAACATTGCCTTGGCAGAGAGGCAGTGAAAACGTACTGGCAGTGTGCAGCAGGGAATAGAGAAGCCCAGCGCCCCAGGCAGCTGCTGCCATGGTGGCACAAGCTCTGCTGTCCATCAAGGTCCCGTAGTGCAGGGGCTTGCAGATGGCAACGTAGCGGTCATAGGACATGATGGTGAGAAATGAAAACTCTGCTGAGATGAAGAAGAGAAAGAAAAAGATCTGTGCAGCACATCCTGCGTAGGAGATGGCCCTGGTGTCCCAGAGGGCGTTGGCCATGGCTTTGGGGAGAGTGGTGGAGATGCAGCCCAGGTCGAGGAGGGCCAGGTTGAGCAGGAAGAAGTACATGGGGGTGTGCAGGCGGCGGTCGCAGGCTATGGCTGTGCTGATGAGGCCGTTGCCCAGGAGGGCAGCCAGGTAGATGCCCAGCAAGAGCCAGAAGTGCAGGAGCTGCAGCTGCCGCGTGTCTGCCAACGGCAGCAGGAGGAACTCGCTGATGGAGCTGCTGTTGGGCATCTGATGATCCTGGGCTTGGAGCACTGTACAGAGTGCAGAAGATAATGACAAGTCCAGAACACTCTAAAAGACACTCCTGCTATAATATAAAAGTTCTCATTTCCCTTTGGAAAATGTTCATTTAACTCCAGCTTTTGAGAGCTTCACCATCCCTTTCGGAGTGGAAGACTAGACAGTTCTTAATGTCTTCTCATATTCTTATCATATCCCAGCCTCCTGGATATTTTCTTCTCTATTCCAGCAGTTCCTCGTGACCCCAGCCCCAGCCTCTGTGCAATTTGGTTTTTCTTAGAGAAATCAGCCTGTTTTTAGGACAAGTGTAGTATTAATGTCTGCAGAAAACAGTGATAACTTTTATCTTTTTAGGAAGGAGAGGCTAAATGCACATTCTGTGCATTCTGTGTGACTGTTCACAAATCAAACAAAGGATTGAAGAAATATTTGGGAGTCTCAGAGCTGTGCTCAAAATTGACAGCCCCTTTTAGATTTCTGCAAACAATCCTTTTTGCCTTCCAGCAGAACAGGAAATGGAAAATCCCTGCCTTGGCTCTCCTCTTGCAAAGAACCCTCACAGACATCCTGCTGTACAGTGGAGCTGAGATCCCCTGCCCCAGGCAGCAGCTGTGGCAGCACAAGCCCCTCTACCGGCGGGCTCCTTCCCCCCACACGTCTCCCCGCAGCACCCTGGACAGCTCCCCGGGCAGGCTGAGTGCTGAGCCTGGCAGGCGGCAGAGTCCCATAGCCGGCACACAGCCCCTGGGGCACAGCAGGGACCCTGCTCTGCAGGACAGCCCTGGGCGCCCGCCTGCAGCCCCACATGCACAGCCTGCAGCCGTGCTGGGATATGCAACCCTCAGGGCTGTGCTCTGATACTGCAGCACGGAAGCCCTCAGCTGGAGGAGAAGGCTTTTTCCACAATAAACAAACATGCAGTGCCTGAAGCCAGATTTGCTATGGGATGTCCCAGATTAAGTTAACCCTCTATGAAATGCAGCTGCACCGTCTGTAGTGAAACTTACCTTGTCATGGTCTGTGGGCAATGCTCCTGCAGTGAGCTCACAGCCTGCTCACACCGTTCACATCCTGCATGCTCTCTCCCCTTTCTCTCCTCTCCTTCCTTTACATGCAGGCTGTGCTGTGCACTAGAGCTGCTCCTGTACACAGCTGTCTCTCTGCAGCCCTGCCCATTTTTAAGAGCTCCCTGTGTCCCAGGAGCCCGGCCCAGCTCAGCAGAAGAATATGTCATGTTTATCCTTCCCACTTGTTTCCCCTGAGATGTCCCTGGATTCTCATGGCAAACAGCTCCTGAAAGACAACAGCATCATGACAGTACATTAAAATCTGTTGAATTTAACACCGGATTTCTAGTGGTCAGTGACTAGTTCCAGACATGCGGTGAGTCCTCCCAGAGAGTGTTTGCTGAAACTAAAAGGGCACACAGACAAGGACACAATATCATTGAATCAGAGAATCACCATGGTTTCAAAAGACCTTAAAGAGCATCCAGTCCAACTGTTCACCTACCAACAATAGCTCCCACTAATCCATGTCCCTCAACACAACATCCAGTCATTCCTTGAACACCTCCAGGTCTGGTGACACCACCAACACCCTGAGCAGTCCATCCCAAATCCCAAAGTGCAGGACATGGCATTTGGCCTAGTGAACCTCATCCTATTGGCTTCAGCCCAGCTCTCCAGCCTGTCCAGATCCCTCCGTAGTGCCTTGCTAAACTGAGACAGATCCACACTCCCAGGCAATTTGGTGTAATCCACAAACCTACATAGGATGCCCCCAGTGACCTCATCCCTGACATCAATAAAGATAGTGAAGAGGACAGGCCCGAGCACCAGACCCTTGGGGAACACCAGGGAGGCGCACAGGTAGGTGTCCATCTTGAATATCTCCAGACAAGGAGACTCCACAACACCCTTGAGCAGCCTGTTCCAGTGCTCAGTCACCCTCACCATTAAGAACTTCTTGCACACATTTTGCGGAACTTCCTACACTCCAGTTTCTGTCCATTACCCCTTGTCCTGACTTCACACACTGCTGAAAAGAGCCTGGTCTTGCCACTTTGACCCCACACCTCAGATATTTATAGACCTGGATCATGTCCCCTCTCAGTCTTCTTTTCTCAAGGCTAAGCAGACCCAGCTCACTTAGCCTTTCTTCATAGGGGAGATGCTTCCGACCCTTCACCGTATTTGTGGACCTCTGTTGAACTCTTTCCAAGAGATCCCTGTCCTTTTTTGAACTGGAGAGCCCAGAACTGGACACAGTATTCCAGATGAGGCCTTACCAGGGCAGTTTTGAGGCGAAGGATCACCTCCCTCGACCTGCTGGCCACGCTCTTTTTCATGCACCCCAGAATGCCATTGGACTTTTTGGCCACGAGGGCACACTGCTGGCTCATGGCCAACCTGTTGTCCATCAGGATACCCAGGTCCCTCTCTGCAGAGCTTCTCTCCAGCAGCTCATCCCCCAACCTGTCCTGGTGCATGCAATTATTTCTTCCTAGGTGCAAGACTCTACACTTGCTTTTGTTAAACCTCATCTGGTTTCATACCGCCCAGCTCTCCAGCCTGTCCAGGTCTCGCTGAATGGCAGCACAGCCTTCAGGCGTGTCAGCCAATCCTCCCAACTACGTATCATCAGCAAACTAGATGTTGGTGGCCACTGTTCCCTCATCAAGGTCACTGATAAAGATGTTGAACAAGACTGGACCCAGCCCTGACCCCTGGGGAACACCACTACTTACAGGTCACCAACCAGACTCTGCGCCGCCAACGACGATCCTCTGTGCTCTGCCAGTCAACCAGTTCTCAACCCACCTCACTGTCCACTCATCTATCCCACACTTCCTCAGCTTTGTTGTAAGAATGTCATATGAGACAGTATCAAATGCCTTGCTGAAATTAAGGTAGGCTACATCCACCGCTCTCGCCCCATCGACCAAGCAAGTGAAAAAGTCATAGAAGGCTACCAGGTTGTTCAAGCATGACCTCCTCTTGGTGGACACATGCTGACTACTCCTGATATCCTCCTTTTCTTCCAGCTGTCTGGAGATGGCTTCCAGCACAAGCTGTTCCATCACCTTTCCAGGGACTGAGGTGAGGCGGCCAAGCCTGTAATAACCCAGATCTTCCTTCTTGACTTTTTTGAAGACCGGAGTGACACTGGCTATCCTCCAGTCTTCAGGCACCTCCCCCATTCTCCAAGACCTCTCAAAAATGATAGAGAGCGGTTCAGCAATCACCTCTGCCAGCTCCCTCAGCACTCATGGATTCATCCCATCAGATCCCATGGTTTTATGAACATTGGTGTGGCCTAGGCGCTCACGGACCACCTCTTCCCTGACTAAAGGCAAGCCTTCCATTCCCCAGACCCTCTCACTGGGTCTGGGATTCCTAAGGGAGAGCTTTTTCACTGAAGACAGAAGCAAAGAATGCCTTCAGTATCTCCAGCGTCTCAGCATCCCTCATTACCAGAATACCCCCCTCACTTAGTAGAGGACCCACAGTCTCACTAGTCTTCCTTCTATTCATAACATACTTTATAAATAAATAAATAAATAAATAAATAAATAAATATTTTATTATTCTTCTTTTTTAATGAGTGTCAACCAATTTATGTAATACTATGTTCTGCTTGCAAGGAACTGTGTGAGAGAGGTGGGCCAATCAGTGCTGGTTCTGGTGTTTATAACTGAATAATACAGACCCTTAATGGAAAAGTTATATGGTAGTAAGGGTGTATATGGATCTAAAAAACAGTATTGTTTGACAAACTGTTTTGATGGTATAAGAAAGTGTAATAGTTGATGGCACATGGAAGTGTACTTGAGGGTGTGTGGAAGTGAAAATGAGGGTACAAATAGTGGAATAGTTTACAGAGGAAAAAAGGGATAAAGAGGAAGTGATTTTATCTGCACTGACATGAGAGCAACTCCCATCACCTTTCCCCTGCGAGCAGATCAGAGCAGAGTCACAGTCCCTATGTATCATGTAGTGTTATTCTGCTTACCAAATGGAGGAGGTCACAACAGAAGAGGCAGGACTTCCTCTCTGCTCCATCCGTGGCATACTCTGGAGTTCAAGGCATTGCAAAGCTATGGCACATGTACGTTCTTACACTGATGACACCTTAATTTGCTCTGGGCTCTCATTTCAATTGCAACTAAATAACTCTGGGGTCATGCCCATTGACTGGAAGCTGGCAAATGTTGTCTCCTTGTAAGGAAGAGCAAGAATGATGACATGGGCAATTATGGACCTGTCAGTCTCACTCCAGTGCCTGGTAAAATTATGGAGGCAATGGTGGTGGGAGTTATGGAAAAACAGCTGAAAGACAATTCTGTCATTGGTCGCAGCCAACACAAGTTCCTGAGGGGATGGTCCTGTTTAACTTCAGGTTCTTTTATGACACAGTTATCCATTTAGCTGACCAAGGTAATCCAGTTGAAAATGGATGAAATCCTTGAGGAATTCAGTAGAGCTTTTGATACTATTTCTCACAGCATCCTTCTAGACAGAATGTCCTGCATGCAGCTAGACAGAAACAGAACGTAGTGGGTGAGCAGTTGGCAAACAGGTCAGGCCCAAAGGATTACAGTCAATGGGATCCATCGGGCAGGTAGATGGTCACTATCAGGGTTCCTTAGGGCTCCATTTTAGGGCCACTTCTCTTTCATGTTTTTGCAGATGACCTGCATGCAGGACTTGGAGTTGTTCTGAGCAAATTTGCTGATTGGAGGTGCTGTTGCATCCAGTGAGTCCTGGTAAACATCAAATTGAACATGAGTCAGCAGTGTGCCCAGGCACCCAGGAAGCTCAGCGGTCCATTGGAGTGCATCAAGCAAGGTATTACCAGGTCAGTGAGGGAAAGGATTGTCCCTGTCTGCTCTGCACTGCTGCTGCCTCACCTGGAGCACTGGGTGCACTTCTGGGCACTGAAGAGCATAATAGACATCAAACTATTGGAGGGTGTGCAAAGGAAGGCACTGGAACTGAGAGAGCTGAAGTTCAGAGTTTCATTGGGATTGACTGCTTTTTCAGACTGGGCCCTTCTCACATCCCACAGACTGCCATGAGACACGGGGCACAGATGGGACATGAACCTCACAGTGTCCCTGCAGCCCATGCAGAGCCTGGGATCTTCTGTCCCCATGTCTTTCATTTAACATCATACTGACATCCAACCCACTGCCCCAGGAAGGATCTATAGTCAGCATGAGGTTCTCTCTACCAAGGGTCTGGGGATCAGGGCTTGGCCTGTTTGCTTCATAGGACAAAGAAAGGGTTTCTCAGCATCTAAGCCACCATGCCAGTGCCTTTCATTGCCTGTAGTCATATCTTCCAATTATCTTCTCTAACGAGTCCCTTGGGAAGCTTGCTTGTTAATGTTCCTCAGTGGGCCCATTAATACTCCAAGAAAGTTCACTGTTACTTCTGACTTTGTCTTGCTGAGCACTCTGTGTAAACTTCTCTCTGCACTGGAGGTTGATGGACTCAGCGTCAAATGCACCCTGGGGCTCATTATAATCTGAAGAGTCTCCTGTGCCTGTGCCTTCCTGTTATTTTCTTCAAGTTTTCAGAACTTATTCAGCAAAATGGAGGGGTACCTGGATAGATCTTAAAGAGGAAGAATCCAGCAGACATTTACTGTCTATTTATTTAGAGCTGGGTATAAACAAGTTTTAAAGCAGCACTGTGCAACTGGTATCAATCCAGCATGTCCCCAATGCGTTCTATTCTGTGTCAGTAAATGTTCTTCTCAATCACCCCACCCCATTTCTACTCACACTGGCCCCATGGGACTTGCATCACTTTTCCTCACATCACTCTCCTCCTCTGCAGCCACCCGCTCAGTGTTAAGTCTCCCTTTCAGCAACTCGAACAGGCTTTCCTCAGAGAATCAGCTGCACAAGGGCAAGGAAAGAATTCTTTTTTTTTTTTTTTTTGTTTTTTTTTTTTTTTTTTTTTCCAACAAACAGTAGGAAAGGTGATGCAATTGAATGAACGGTAAAACACAGTGATCTACTGCATGTCATGTCCAAGCTGCTTCTATTGAGGTTTGACATTCACAGGGAATAACTGTACAAGAAATGAGTTAGACAGAGATAGGAAGGGATTGATGGAATCACAGTGAAGGACTTGACAACTTGTGATCTCAAGCGATGTGGGCCTGGCAAAGAGCAGGATCAGGACACTGAACTTTAGAAGAGCAGACTTCAAGCTACTCAATGGACTGCTAGCCAAGATCCTTTGGCGTGTTGCCCTCAAAGACAAGGATGTTGAGGAGAGCTGGCTGCTCTTCAAGGATGCCCTCCTGGAAGCACAAGAGGTCTCCATTCCACTGAATAAGAAAGTGGGCTCCACTGAATAAGAAAGGTAGGAAACCGGCATGGCTCAGCAAGGACCTGCTGAGAGAACTGAGGGCGAAGAAAGGGGTGTACAAGCTCTGGAAACAAGGCTGTGTCACCTCAGAAGAATACAGGGATGCCGTTCGGACTTGCAGACGTTGGATCAGGGAAGCCAAGGCTCAGGCAGAACTGAACTTGACTTGGCAAGGGATGTGAAAAACAATAAGAAAACCTTCTACAGGTACATTGGCCAGAAGAGACGGGCCAAAATACGTGTACCAACTTTGGTAAATTTAAAAGGAGAACTGGCTTCAACAGATGAAGAGAAAGCTGAGGTGCTGAATGAGTTCTTCACCTCGGTCTTCACTGGTGGCCAGGATTCTAGTCTTTTCTACGTCCCTAAGCCCTGCATCCCCAGACCTCTATGTGGGGACCAAGGAGGTAAATCCTTCCTCACAGTAAGGGCAGAGCAAGTCAGAGAGTGCCTCCTTAGACTGAATGTGTACAAGTCTATGGGGCCAGATGGCATGCATCCCAGGGTCCTGAAGGAGCTGGCTGAGGTGGTTGCCGAGCCGCTCTCCATCATATTTGAGAAGTTGTGGCTGTAAGGCGAGGTCCCGGATGATTGGAGGAAGGGTCACGTCACTCCCATATACAAGAAGGGGAGCACGGAGGACTCGGGGAAATACAGGCCGGTGAGTCTCACCTCCGTGCCTGGGAAGATCATGGAACAGATCCTCCTGGACAACATGCTCAATCGCATAAAGAATGTGAATGTGATCCGAGACAGCCAGCACAGCTTCACCAGGGGAAGGTCATGCTTAACTAATCCTGTGACCTTCTGTGATGGAGTGACAGCTATGGTGGACGAAGGAAAGGCGACCGATGTCATTTACCTGTACACGAGCAGGGCCTTTGACATGGTCCCCCACCACATCCTCATCTCCAAATTGGAGGGAAGTGGATTTGATGGGTGGACAACTCGATGGATAAGCAATTGGTTGAAAGGCTGCAGACAGAGGGTGGTGGTCACTGGCTCTATGTCCAGGTGGAGGCAGGTAATGAGCGGTGTCCCCCAAGGGTCTGTCTTGGGACCGGTTTTCTTTAACATCTTTGTTAATGACATCGATGAGGGAATGGAGTGCACCCTCAGCAAGTTTGCTGATTACACCAAGCTGAGTGGTGCGGTTGATATTGTGGAAGGAAGGGATGTCATTCAGAGGGACCCCGACAGGCTGGAAAGCTTGGCTCAGGTGAACCTAATGAGGTTCAACACAGCAAAGTGCAAGGTTTTGTACTTGGGCCGGAAGAACCCCAGGCACCTGTACGGGCTGGGAGGAGTTGTCCTTGAGAGCAGCTTGGCAGAGAAGGACTGAGGGTCCTGATGGACGAGAGACTCAACATGAGCCAGCAGTGCGCTCTGGCAGCTCGGAAGGCAAATGGGATCCTGGGCTCCATCAGAAAAGGGGTGGTCAGCAGGGATAGGGAGGTGATTGTCCCTCTCTACTCGGCTCTTGTGAGGCCCCATCTGGAGTACTGTGTCCAGGTGTGGAGCCCTCAGTACAAGAAAGACGTGGAGATTTTGGAAAGGGTCCAGAGAAGGGTCACAAAGATGATCAGGGGGCTGGAGCACCTCCCCTTTGAAGACAGGCTGAAGGACCTGTGCTTGTTCAGTCTGGAGGAAAGAAGGCTGCGTGGTGACCTCATTGCAGCCTTTCACTACGAGAAGGGATCCTATAATCAGGAGGGGAGTAAGCTCTTTGAAAGGGCCGATAATAGCAGGACAAGGGGGAATGGATTTAAGTTGAAAGAGGGAAGATTTGGGTTGGATGTTAGGGGGAAGTTCTTTACTAGGAGAGTGGTGAGATTCTGCAAGAGGCTACCAAGGGAGGTTGTGGATGCCCTGTTCCTGGAGGTGTTCAAGGCCAGGTTGGACAGGGCCCTGGGCAGCATGATCTGTTAAGTATGGAAGTTTGGTAGCCCTGCCAGGCAGGGGGGTTGGATCTTCATGATCCTTGAGGTGCCTTCCAACCTGGGTCATTCTGTGATTCTGTGATTCTTTGATTCTTTGATCCCATTCCAGAAGCAGGATTTGATTTAGGCTGGCTGGGGCTGGCATCTACACCATGGTACTAGTGTTCAGAAGTTGGCGCACAGTTATGAGACGCATTGTGGGGCTGAAAGTTGTCCAGCAAGCATTGTCACTACCAGGGCATGGCTTTCCTGAAGGTTCTCATCTGCACTTGCCAGCTGGCAGGGGGTGTGCTGGAGACCCCAGGGAATTGCCATTCCAATTAGAGCCCAGAATAAACAAACATGTCAACTGTGAGAAAATGTAGGTGTGTCACAGCTGTGGAATGCCTTAAGCTCTGGAATTTGCAATAGATGGAGAATAGAGAACGATCAGTTCTGAATAACGCTGCACACTCAGGTGCCCATTACTCGAACATCTGATGTCATTCAGGATGCCCAAGAATACTCCCATGCCTTGTCTGGCCCCCAGCTAATGCTCAGGAAGGAGGTGGTTCTCTCAGATGTCTACCACAGCCTGCAGGCCCTGCTGCATACATCTATGAGCACCACAGGCACCTTGTGCTCACTGAATGACTGTTTTTGAGCAAGTCATTCCATCTTAAGAAAGGCCAAGGATTCAGACCAGGGGCTCATGCATACTGTCATCTCCTTGTGCACATCTGCTTCGAGTCAAGAGGAGTACCATCTCCCATGGGTCTGTGGGGAAGTGAATCTGCTTTCAACCCCAGGGTTTTACATCTGCACATGAGACACCTGCACTGATTGCCTCATCTGAATGACAGCCCTGCAAAGGGGGAGTCAGAGAGTCCCTGTCCTTGTCTCTGTGTTGTTTTTATTAAGGGCCAGGAGCAGAGCTTTCCAGGTGAGGCATTTACACTCCTGCTAGGCAAACACAATCTGTTAGGACGACCTGATACAGTAAAAGATTTAGTCTCAAAGGTAGAAGACAGGTATATGGGCCCATAAACAGGTAGGATGAGCAGTTACATTAAAGGAATAGCACCCTGTACCCTAAATGGAAGAAGCCAGACAGAACCAGACTACTTCTATCAAACATGATGGGGTAAAAGGGACAGAATGAGGAAGACATTGAGTGTTTGCAAGGAAGATGCCTGATTTCATCCCCACGACCACTGCAGGAAGAACCCAGCTACAAACAGCGCATGTGCAAGAGGGAGGGACAGAATGTAAATGAGTTCCTGGAAAATAATGAATATGTAGATGAGTTCCAGGAGATCTGCTGAATATGGATCAGCCTGACATTAAAATAAGTAACACTTCTGCTTGCTGGTGTGCAGGGAAGGACTGATCCCCTTTGCACCCTGTGCCGAATACATGCATTCCTGCTTTAAAACCTAACTCCAGGTTAGAGAGGTTGTTTCCTCAACTCCAAACCGTGCTTCTGGAATCAGTCAGTCAAGTTTATCCGACATCCAAGAGCCTTTTTCAGAGATGACCCTGCTGTCTATCAGGAACATTCAGCTCTGGAGCCCCAGGGAAATCTCCAGAGGAAGCACTGAGGAAAAGAAACTCAAATACTCTGGTGTGCTGAGCTGGGCTGGGCTCCTGGGGAACAGGGAGCTCATAAAAGAGGATGGTGCTGCAGAGACAGCTGTGCCCAGGAGCAGATCTCGTGCACAGCACAGCCTGCAGGTGACAGAAGGAGAGGAGAGAAAGGGGAGAGAGCTTCCAGGATGTGTATGCAGTGAGCAGGCTTGGAACATGCTGCAGGAGCATTGCTGACAGACAATGACACGGTAAGTCTCACTTCAGGCCATACAGTTGCTACTCATAGAGGGTTAACTATAACTGTGATATCCCATAGCAGATCTGGCTGCAGGCACTGCATGTTTCTTTACTGTGGAAAAAGCCTTCTGCTCCAGCTGAGGGCTTCCGTGCTTCAGCATCAGAGCACAGCCCTGAGTGCTGCGTGTCCCAGCACGGCTGCAGGCTGTGCATGTGGGGCTGCAGGCGGGTGCCCAGGGCTGTCCTGAAGAGCAGGGTCCCTGCTGTGCCCCAGGGGCTGTGTGCCGGCTATGGGACTCTGCCGCCTGCCAGGCTCAGCACTCAGCCTGCCCGGGGAGCTGTCCAGGGTGCTGCGGGGAGACGTGTTGAGGGGGGAAGGAGCCCCCCGGTAGAGGATCTTGTGCTGCCACAGCTGCTGCCTGGGGCAGGGGGATCACAGCTCCACTGCAAAACTGAATGCATCTGAGGGCACTTTGCAAGAGGAGAGACCAGGAAGGGACTTTCCATCTCCTGCTCTGAGGGAAGGCAAGAAGGATTGTAGGCAGAAATCTAAAATGGGCTGCCTAATCTGCACACAGCTCTGAGATTCATGAAATTCTCTTCAGTCTATTGTTTGTTTTGAGAACAGTCACATGTGTTGTGTTTCAGCTTCTTCTCTCTCAAAGGGTGGAATTAGTTGAAATTATTATCATTTCCTCTTGACAAGAATAATGCACTTATCTTGCAAACAGGCATGTTTATCCTATAGATACTGAAAGGAACAGAGGTTGGGTTTGGGGGCTCTAAGAACTGTGTGGGAAAAGATATGAGACAAGAAACAGATGAGAATAACCACGGAGATGGGATAAGATTAGAAGATGATAGGAAGGCTACAACTCCATATGCTTCTTCTGATAAGGGAATGTTGAACTTCATGAAATGAAATTGAAGTTATGGTGCTAAATGAACAATGTCATAGGAGAATTAAAAGATTTCATAATACAGCAGAAAGAGCGTCTCTGAGAATGGTTTGAACCTGTTATTATCTTCTGCACTCTGAGCAGGACTCCAAGCCCAGGAACAGCAGATGCCCAACAGCAGCTCCATCAGCGAGTTCCTCCTGCTGCCGTTGGCAGACACGCGGCAGCTGCAGCTCCTGCACTTCTGGCTCTTGCTAGGCATCTACCTGGCTGCCCTCCTGGGCAACGGCCTCATCAGCACAGCCGTAGCCTGCGACCAGCGCCTGCACACCCCCATGTACTTCTTCCTGCTCAACCTGGCCCTCCTCGACCTGGGCTACATCTCCACCACTCTCCCCAAAGCCATGGCCAACGCCCTCTGGGACACCAGGGCCATCTCCTACGCAGGATGTGCTGCACAGCTCTTTTTCTTTGTCTTGTTCATGTCAGCAGAGTTTTCCGTTCTCACCATCATGTCCTATGACCGCTACGTTGCCATCTGCAAGCCCCTGCACTACGGGACCTTGATGGACAGCAGAGCTTGTGCCACCATGGCAGCAGCTGCCTGGGGCGCTGGGGTTCTCAATTCCCTGCTGCACACTGCCAGTACGTTTTCACTGCCTCTCTGCCAAGGCAATGTTGTCAACCAGTTTTTCTGTGAAATCCCCCAGATCCTCAAGCTCTCCTGCTCAGGCTCCTACCTCAGGGAAGTTGTGTTTCTCATTTTTACTATCAGTTTAGTCTTTGGGTGCTTTGTTTTCATAGTGGTGTCCTATGTGCAGATTTTCCTTGCCGTGCTGCGGATGCCCTCAGAGAAGGGACGGCACAAAGCCTTCTCCACGTGCCTCCCTCACCTGGCCGTGGTCTCCCTATTTCTTAGCACTGCATTTTTTGCCCACCTGAAGCCCCCCTCCATTTCCTTTCCACTCCTTGATCTGACAGTGGCTCTTCTGTACTCAGTGGTTCCTCCAACACTGAACCCTATTATCTACAGCATGAGGAACAAGGAGATCAAACATGCTCTCAAGAATGTGTTGCTGTACGCACTAATCCAGCTTCAATAAAGTGCTCATCTTCTTCACACAATTCCCAGTGATTGTTTTTTATGTTTAGGTTTGATCATATTTTTGATTGTTTGTGATACAGTAATCTGCAAGAAAAGTTTATTTTAAAAGTTTATTATTAAAAGCAATTTATTTCACTAATTCTTTCCTACCTAATTTCCATTTCCTCACTCCAGGAACCCATGTAAACATGGAACCAGATTCTCTGAACAGGACAAGAGATAAATAAAAAGCTTTAAATATAGACATTTCCTTAGCTCTTCTCTCTTCCTACCTTGTTTGGGTCTGGGGGAGGTACAGCCACGGACAGCAGCACAGTGTGCTCTTTTCATTCCTGTTCTATTTACACTGCCACAGTGCTCTCAAGTCCTCATAGCTGTGCAGGCCTGAAGGTCTTTTTCTTTCTGACAACCGTCTTGCTTTCTCTACAGCAGCACTCTGGGAGAGCAGTTAGTCGCCAGCAACATGAACAGCACTGTCAGAACTGGTCTCCTTGCTAGCACTTTAGTGGAGTTATCTAGATCAGTCTATGTCTATGACAGGGGGGAAAGTAGGCCCTTGGGATGCCTGGCCCCCAGCAAATGGGAAGCGAAAAGGGAATGGGGTAGGGAGATTGGAGCTGTGCCCAAGGAAACCAAAACAGCAGCGGCAATGACCTAAGCAGGAAAAATTTTTACTATAAAATGTGGAATACCAATAGGAAAATTTTCAAAACCATGACATTCCACCCCATATTCTACATCACTACATTATGCGTAGAAAACTTATCTATATAGAAATAAACAATAATTAAAATGCATTACACACACAGGTCTGTATACGTACATATACAAGGAATTACTGACTGTACTCCCCCAAAATCAGATTCTCTTGTGGTACACATTGAACATCCCCATCCTTCTGCATCACCCACCAAGTGCACCCAGGTCCCTGGACAAAAACAGTTCCATGGAGAGGTTTGCCATTTCCAGAGGCTGGAAGGACCCAAACAGCTTTTCCCAACATGTTCTTTACATGTATAACAGGGACCTTATCTCCTTCTATAGTGTGTAGGGGGCTGGATTGGCTAGGACCATCATGATTGACAGATCCTCTAGTATCGACTAAGCAAGTGGCTTCTGAACAATGCTTCTACCAGTGCTTCAATGTTCCACCACCCATTGCTTTCAACATAGTTTTCAACAACCCATTCTTTCGTTCAATTTTACCAGAAACTGGTTCATGTTAGGGGATATGTGTGCCCCATTGGCGTAGTGGTAGAAGTGCCGCTTGCAACACCTGAGTCCCAGGTTCGAATCCCGCTGTGGAGCAAGTGGTAGAAATGTTGCTCTGCTACACAGAAGGCTCGAATCCCGGGAGTTGGACTCGATGATCTCTAAGGTCCCTTCCAACTCACACGATACTGTGATACTGTGATATGTGATACTGTGATACTGTGATACTGTGATATGATAAATCTACTCACTGCTATGATCTTTGGCCCAAGTACTTATAAATGAATTTTTGAAAGGGGTCCCTTTATCAGACTCAGTTCTTTCTGGGGTGCCATGTTGCCACAGGACTTGTTTCTCAAGACCTAATATGGTCTTTCCAGAGGTAGCAAGGGGTATTGTGTATGTTTCAAGCCAACCAGTGGTTGCCACCAACATGGTAAGCACATAAGACTTACAATTGAGAGATCGTGGAAAGTGATATCATCAACCTGCCATGCCTCCCCATATTTATACTTTTGCCATCACCCTTCCCCCCGGACAGGTTTCATTTTCTTGGCTTATTTTTAATTTAATTATGGCACATGTTTCACAGTCATGAATAACCTGAGCAATAGCATCTATAATTAAGTCCACCCTCGGTCTCTAACCCACCTATATGTCATGTCTCTTCCTTGATGGCCTGAGGTCTTATGGGCCCATCAAGCTAGAAGTAATTCACTCTTGTTCTGCCAGTCCAAGTCTATTTGAGCCACCTCAATTCTGGCAGCTCGATCTACCTGATGGTTGTTTCGTTGTTCTTTGGTAGCCCGAATCTTGGGCATGTGTGCATCCACGTGACACACCTTTACAACCATATCTTCTGTTTGAGCAGTAATGTCTTTCCACAGTTCTGCAGCCCAAATAGTTTTACCCTTCTGTTGCCAGTTATATTGTTCCCACTGCTGTAACCACGCCCATAAGGCATTTGCCACCATCCATGAGTCAGGATAAAGATAAAGCACTGGCCACCTCTCCCGTTCAGCAACAAGTAAGGCCAGCTGAACAGCCTTTACCTCTGCCAACTGATTTGATTCTCCTTTACCTTCAGTGACCTCTGCAACTGGTTGTGAGGGGCTCCACACAGCAGCTTTCCATCTGCAATGCTTCCCTACAATACGACATGATCCATCAGTGAACAAGGCATATTTCTTTTCATTTCCTGGTAGTCCGTTGCATGGTGGGGCCTCTTTGGCACGTGACACTTCTTCTGCTGGTGATGTTCCAAACTTTTTACCTTCAGGCCAGTCCATCCTCTAATATTCTCTGAGATCAGTGCAAAGCAGGTGGATGACACTTGATAGCAGTTTCACATGTAAGGTTCTCCTCAGGAAACCCCCTGATACTGACAAGTCCAGACCACTCTCAAAGACACTCCTCCTGCTACACTATCAACGTTTGACTTTCCCTTTGGAAAATATTCATTTAACTCCAGAACTAAAATTTATGTTCATGAGCTTCACCATCTGTTAAGGCGCAGAAGATTATGGAGCTCTTAATTTCTTCTCACTTCCTAATCATGTCCCAGCCTCCCCCTCTTCTCTGCTCTGGTGAGGCCTCATCTGGAATACTGTGTCCAGTTCTGGGCTCCCCAGTACAAAAAAGACAGGGATCTCTTGGAAAGAATCCAGTGGAGGGACACAAAGATGGTGAAGGGCCTGGAGCATCTCCCTTATGAGGAGAGACTTAGGGAACTGGGTCTGTTTAGCCTTGTGAAAAGAAGGCTGTGAGGGGATTTGATTCAGGTTTATAAATACCTGAGGTCTGGGAACCATAGTGGAGAGGCTGGTCTCTTTTCAGTAGTGCGTGGGGACCGGACTAGGGGTAATGGGCTGAAACTTCAGCATAGGAAGTTCCACATGAATGTGTGCAAGAACTTCTTTACGGTGAGGGTGACGGAGCACTGGAACAGGCTGCCCAGGGAGGCGGTGGAGTCTCCTTCTCTGGAGATATTCAAGACCCGCCTGGACGCCTACCTGTGTGACGTGGTGTAGGGAGCCTGCTTTGGCAGGGGGATTGGTCTTGATGATTGGACTCTCTTCCAGTATCTGAAAGGTGCTTACAGTGAGAGCGGGACACATCTCTTCCCACTAGTGACAAGTTACAGGATGAGGGGAAATGGCCACAAGTTGCACCAAGGTAATTTTAGGTTGGACATTAAGAAACACTTCTTTACAGAAAGGATAGCTAAACACTAGAATAGCCTCCCAAGGGAGGTGGTAGTCTCTGGATGTGTTTAAGAGCCATTTGGATGTGGTGCTCAGAGATATGATTTAGCAGAGGGTTGTTAGAGTTGGGGTACTATGTTTAGGCTGCGGTTGGACTTGATGATCTTCAAGATCTCTTCCAAACTGGGTAATTCTATGATTCTATGATAGTTGATACGATTAGTAATGACACCCTTTACTTTGTGCCCTCAGGGAGCCTGGCTATGGAGGAGAGAAGGGAGGACACTTCCATAGAATCCTAGAATCACAAGGTTGGAAAGGACCTACAAGATCATCCAGTCCACTTTCCAGCAGTCCCAAAGCCTCCCTCTCACTTCTTCTTTCCCTGGAGCTCCAGAGCTAGTTGCTCTAGCTCCTGAGGATTTTGACTATCTGTGGGATGCTCAAACCAGCATGCTCCCATTGCTATGTGTCCTTAATGTGTTTTAGGTCATGTCTCAGATTAAACAATTATTCAAGAATGTCCCTGAGAGATCTGCCCTAAGATGATTCCTGTGGTGATTCCAGCTCTGGCGGTGAGCTCTGCAGTTGCTCCAACTCCTGCAACAGCCCAACAGCTGCTCCAGCTCTGGCAGTGAACCCTGTGGCTGTTAAAACCCCTGCAAAAGGTCCTGGACGTGTAAACAGATATGCATATCTATTGGTATCTATGCATACGTTTGCAACTGCCTATATGGTATTTATGTGAAAATATACTATATGTATCATATATGTATATATGCATAGGTCATAATTATTATCCTTTTCTTTTTCCCTGTCTTAGTAAATAGCTTTAACCGAGAAAATTCTAAACCTCTGCGCTGCCCTGAGTCCCTTACAGATCTCCTTGGGACTCTTGAATCTATCCAGGTCATGCAGTGAAGAGCACCAGAAAATCTCGAGGTCATCTCAGGGAGCAGCTCCTGAGGTATATTCCTTACACCAGCTTTGGAAGAGGCCTCCAGTTCTCTGGTCCTGCTCTGAAGAGGCCCTCTTGTTATGGCAGTGCCTGCAAGGAGACCAGCTCTGACACAGCTGTTCATATTGCCGGCTACTGACTGCAGCCCCGGAGTGCTGCTGTAGAGACAACAGGACTGTTGTCAGCCACACAAGACCTTCAGGCCTGCACAAAGGAGAGGACTCAAGTCCTCAGTGCACTGTGGCAGTGTAACGAGAGCAGGAATGGAATGATGTGCAATTTATGAAAGCTGGAATAGTGCTTATTGCTCTCTGCTGAGAGCGTGACTGATCTCCCTGTTTCTCATGCTGTAGACAATAGGGTTAACTGTTGGAGGAGCCACAGAGTAGAGAAGTGCCACTGTCAGATGAGGAGATTAAAAAGAAACCAGCAAGTTCCAAGGAACGTAATGGTCCTTAGTCCTCTATGCGATGCTCTTAAGATGGAGGGACCAGGAAAAGAATAAAGGAGAGATTAAGGAGTAAAGTTGAAAAAACAAAACAAAACAAAAACAAAAACAAACAAACAAACAAACAAAAAAACAACAAAAACCAAAGGGGTTTGCTGTGACCTGGCATGTGCTAGCCCTGAGCTCTGGGAGAGGGGAAAGGGCAGAGGGTGAGTCAGAGAGCAGCTGGGATACGGTCCCGAGTGCAGCGATAGAATGTAAGGGCACGGGAGATATACGTTGGGTGCCATCAAGAAAAATTAAGCCAGAGGTTAGTGGTGAAAAAGAAATTGTCAGGGAATTAACAAGAGCTGAGTATCCTCTTCTAGGACCTCTTGATCGGACGCCCAAGGAATCCTGAACTGACGGAGCGCAGAAGAACTTTCTTGTGGATACTGAAGAAAAAGAAACCTAAGATCCCAGAGAAACAACCCCTGCTGCCTACAAGAACTACCATGTTAATGCTGTTGTGTCTTTTGTCTCTGTGTTGGTCACCGGTGGGGGGTGTTCATTTGATTCAACAACCTGGGAATTTGTGGGTTACTTGGGCCAAACAAACAGGGCGAAGGGACAGGGATCGGAGAGATATATCTGGAACAACTTCACTGCAAAGGCACTACTGCCAGGTATATTCTTGATTTGTGGTGACTGGACATGGCAAGGGGTACCAGCAAATGCTGTGGAGGGACCTTGTTATCTGGGAAGGCTAACCATCCTGTCCCCACGTGCCTTCGAGTTGGTGCAGTTGGCCAGAGTCATGACTAAAGCTCAGAAGAAGCAGAACATCCATACGCTGAAGTCGGACTGCGTGACGGAGTTTGCCTTTGGGGACCAACTGCACGAATCTTCGCATCCATTTTAACCCCAGGAGTTGCCGCAGCGCAGGCACTGAAGGAGATAGAAAGACTAGCCTGTTGGTCCATAAGACAGGCCAATGCGACTTCCGCACTGCTAAGTGAACTACTCGTGGACGTTGATAGCATTAGACATGCTGTGCTTCAAAATAGAGCGGCGATTGATTTCTTGCTTCTAGCACAGAACCATGGGTACAAGGATTTTGAAGGGATGTGTTGTTTTAATCTGAGTGATCACCGTGAATCTTTACATAAGAAATTGGAGGGGTTAAAAGAACATACGGGAAAAACTGGAATACAGGATGATCCTTTTGGAGATTGGTTGGAGAGCTGGTTTGATAAAATTGCACCATGGTTCAAGCAGTTGCTTAAGATGTTAGTTGTAGGGCTTCTTATGCTTTTTGCATTAATGTTGTGTGTGCCATGTGAATTTCACTGCTTGCTAGGTTGCTTACAGCGTATGGCTGAAAAGATGATTTTCACGCAAATAGAATATCATAAGATGCAGGATAGGCTTTAGGGTAAGAATTAGGGATTAGGTATTAGGAATGAATGGGGTTTATTAGTTGGGTGTATTAGTGGGTTTATAGTGTTGAGTATTGTAACAAGTTAGGCTTTCTTAGCATGGGGAGGGGGAGATGTTGTGTATTAGGCGAAATACGGGGAATATCGGGCTGTTACGTGGCAGGCCCTCCCCCATTTCTGGAAGGATCAGTGATGTGTACAAGGTAGTAGGTGTATTCAAAAGGCATAGTTTATATAAGTGTGTGTTTGCTTCAATAAATCGCCATTTTACCGCTCATCTCCTTGGTGTCACTTTGGTAACTGGCCTAGCTGCGAACTTCTAGGGAGTCAAGATCGTAAAGTCATCAGCAGCCGTAAAGCCTTCACCGGAGTCCCACCCTGCTTCCTCATCACGCCACGTCCTCTGGGGATGCCGACCCCACAACCCCCAACCGGGAACCCAAAATGCCCCAAACAGTGGTAACACAGAAGGAGGACATTAACTCTTTAACTTCCACTGTTCTGCGTGATGTTCTGTTGTGGAATATCAACAATAGAAATCACAACACCACCACACAGAGGCACTGACAGACGTGAACCTGAAAGCACAGACCCCAGCCAGGAGCCCAGGGATAGCCCATCAGCTGTTGCAGGATGAAGTCACCGCACAGCTTGATGAGCAGCCGTGTGCTTCCTGCTGGACTGTGGGTTTCTTAGAACATCCATCTCCAACAGCTCCAGAAATGTCTCACAAGAAGGAGGACAGACAGAGTCACTGCACATCCTTTATTCTGTTAAGGTTCACAGAGAGCCTGGTTCATTATGTACAGTGCATCAGGGCTACACTATGAAGTTACAAGTTAAAGAGTAATTGACTTGAATAATGTTGTTTTAGTGAATTACAGTGTATATATATATATATATATATGTATAAAATAAAAAAGAATAAGTTTTAATACATTACAGTTATAAAAACTGATCAAAACAAAAAGAAACAAAGAGTTTGCATCAGTAAAAAGCATGAATTCTAAAAGAAGGGCAGTTCAATATTTGTGAAACACATTTTGTCATCATTTTCCTCACTGCATCCTTGACTTCCTGGCTCCTCATGCTGTAGATGAGGGGGTTCACTGCTGGAGGTACCACAGAGTACAGAAGTGCCACCGGCAGGTCCATGGATGGGGAAGAGAGAGAGGGGGGTTTCAGGTAGGCAAAAATGCCAGTGATGACAAGCAAAGAGACCACAGCCAGGTGAGGGAGGCACGTGGAGAAGGCTTTGTGCCGTCCCTGCTCAGAGGGCATCCTCAGCACGGCAAGGAAGATCTGCACATAGGACACAACTATGAAAACAAAGCAGCCAAAGCCTAAACTGACACTAAAAATGAGAAGCACAACTTCCCTGAGGTAGGAGCCTGAGCAGGAGAGCTTGAGGATCTGGGGGATTTCACAGAAAAACTGGTTGACAACATTGCCTTGGCAGAGAGGCAGTGAAAACGTACTGGCAGTGTGCAGCAGGGAATTGAGAAACCCAGCGCCCCAGGCAGCTGCTGCCATGGTGGCACAAGTTCTGCTGTCCATCAAGGTCCCATAGTGCAGGGGCTTGCAGATGGCAACGTAGCGGTCATAGGACATGATGGTGAGAAGGGAAAACTCTGCTGAGGCAAAGAAGACAAAGAAAAAGATCTGTGCAGCACATCCTGTGTAGGAGATGGCCCTGGTGTCCCAGAGGGCATTGGCCATGGCTTTGGGGAGAGTGGTGGAGATGCAGCCCAGGTCGAGGAGGGCCAGGTTGAGCAGGAAGAAGTACATGGGGGTGTGCAGGCGGCGGTCGCAGGCTACGGCTGTGCTGATGAGGCCGTTGCCCAGGAGGGCAGCCAGGTAGATGCCCAGCAAGAGCCAGAAGTGCAGGAGCTGCAGCTGCTGCGTGTCTGCCAACGGCAGCAGGAGGAACTCGCTGATGGAACTGCTGTTGGGCATCTGCTGTTCCTGGGCTTGGAGTTCTGTTCAGAATGGAGAAAATAGTGACAAATGCAGACCATTCTCTGAGACACTCCTCCAGCTATACTATAAAAGTTCTCCTTTCTGCTCACTTCTGTTCTATAAAAAATGGCCTTTCCCTTTGGAAAAAGTTCATTTAACTCCAGAACTTGAATTTATTTTCATGCAAAACCATGACAATGAAATTCACAGTCACTTAATGAGTAGAAGATTAGGGACCTCTTACTTTCTTCTCATTTCCTAATCATAGCTCAGCCTCCTGGATATTTTCCTGTTTACTTCAACTGCTCTTCGAGACTCCAGCACCAGTCTCTGTGAACTTCAGCTTCTCGTAGGGAAATCAGACTATTTGCAGTACGTATGAAATATTAATGTCTGCAGAAAACCACAAGAACTGAAACTGGTCGTATCCTTTCAGGAAGGATAGGCTGAATCTACTTTCTTTGTCACTGTTCACAAAACAAACGATGGATTGAAGAAATACTGGGGAGTCTCAGAGTTGTGTTTAAATTGACAGCCCCTTTTAGATTTCTGCCTGGTATCCTCTTTCCTTCTCTGAGAACAGGAAAATGAAAATCCCTGCCTTGGCTCTCCTCTTCAAAAGAACACTCAGAAACATTCAGTTGTGCAGTGGAGCTGTGATCCCCCTGCCCCAGGCAGCAGCTGTGTCTGCACAAGCCCCTCTACCAGGGGCTCCTTCCCCCCACCCGTCTCCCCGCAGCACCCTGGGCAGCTCACCGGGCAGGCTGAGTGCTGAGCCTGGCAGGCGGCAGAGTCCCATAGCCGGCACACAGCCCCTGGGGCACAGCAGGGACCCTGCTCTGCAGGACAGCCCTGGGCACCCGCCTGCAGCCCCATATGCACAGCCTGCAGCCCTGCTGGGACATGCAGCACTCAGGGCTGTGCATTCATACTGCAGAATGAAACCCTCAGCTAAAGCAGAAGTCTTTTTCCACAATAAAGAAACATGCAGTGCCTACAGCCAGATCTGCTATGGGAGGTCCCGCATTTAGTTAACCCTCTATGGAAAGCAGCTCACGGTCTGCAGTGAGACTTACCATGTCGTGATCTGTGAGCAATGCTCCTGCACTGAACTCACAGCCCGCTCACACCATTCACATCCTGCAAGCTCTCTCCCCTTTCTCTCCTCTCTTTCTGTCACCTGCAGGCTGTGCTGTGCACATGAGCTGCTCCTGAGCACAGCTGTCTCTGCAGCACCATCCTCTTTTATGAGCTCCCTGAGTCCCAGGAGCCCAGCCCAGCTCAGCAGCAGAGGATGTCATCTTTATCCTTCCCACTCCTCTCCCCTGAGATGTCTGCATCTTCATGGTCAACATCTCCTGAAAGACAACAGCATCATGACAGTACATTAATATCTGTTTAATTTAACACCAGATTTCTAGTGGTCAGTAACTAATTCCAGACATGTGGTGAGTCCTTCCAGAGAGTGTTTGCAGAAACAAAAAGGGCACACATACCAGGACAGGATATCATAGAATCACCAAGGTTGGAAAAGACCTAAAAGATTATCCAGTCCAACTGTTCACCTATCACCAATAGCTCCCACTAATCCATGTCCCTCAACACAACATCCAGTCATTCCTTGAACACCTCCAGGGTTGGTGACACCACCAACACCCTGAGCAGTCCATCCCAGGTCCCAAAGAGCAGGACGTGGCATTTGGCCTAGTGAACCTCATCCCATTGGCTTCAGCCCAGCTCTCCAGCCTGTCCAGATCCCTCCGTAGGGCCTTGCTAAACTGAGACAGATACACACTCCCAGGCAATTTGGTGTAATCCACAAACCTACATAGGATGCCCCCAATGACCTCATCCCTGACATCAATAAAGATAGTGAAGAGGACAGGCCCCAGCACCAGACCCTTGGGGAACACCAGGGAGGCGCACAGGTAGGTGTCCATCTTGAATATCTCCAGACAAGGAGACTCCACAACCCCCTTGAGCAGCCTGTTCCAGTGCTCAGCCACCCTCACCGTTAAGAACTTCTTGCACACATTTTTGCAGAACTTTCAACGCTCCAGTTTCTGTCCATTACCCCTTGTCCTGACTTCACACACTGCTGAAAAGAGCCTGGTCTTGCCACTTTGACCACACACCTCAGATATTTAAAGAGCTGGATCGCGTCCCCTCTCAGTCTTCTTTTCTCAAGGCTAGACAGACCCAGCTCACTTAGCCTTTCTTCATAGGGGAGATGCTTCTGACCCTTCACCAAATTCGTGGACCTCTGCTGGACTCTTTCCAAGAGATCCCTGTCTTTTTTTGTACTGGAGAGCCCAGAACTGGACACAGTACTCCAGATGAGGCCTTACCAGGGCAGTTTAGAGGCGAAGGATCAACTCCCTCAACCTGCTGGCCATGCTCTTTTTCATGCACCCCAGAATGCCATTGGACTTTTTGGCCACGAGGGCACACTGCTGGCTCATGGCCAACCTGTTGTCCATCAGGATACCCAGGTCCCTCTCTGCAGAGCTCCTCTCCAGCAGCTCATCCCCCAACCAGTCCTGGTGCATGCAATTATTTCTTCCTAGGTGCTAGACTCTACTCTTGCTTTTCTTAAACCTCATCTAGTTTCTTACCGCCTGGCTCTCCAGCCTGTCCAGGTCTCACTGAATGGCAGCACAGCCTTCAGGTGTGTCAGCCAATCCTGCCAACTACGTATCATCAGTAAACTTGCTGAGGGTGGCCACTATCCCCTTGTCAAGTTAGCTGATAAAGATGTTGAACAAGACCCGACTCAGCACCAACCCCTGGTATACTACCCAGGAGCTACTTACATGGCTCCAACTGTTCTCTGCACTGCCAACGATGACCCTCTGTGCTCTGCCAGTCAGACAGTTCTCAACCCACCTCACTGTTCCCTCATCTTTCCCACTCTTCCTTATCTTTGTTATAAGGATATTGTGAGAGACAATATCAAATGGCTTGCTGAAATCAAGATAGACGACATCTACCGCTCTTCCCCCCATCCACCCAGCTGGTGACAATGTCATAGAAGGCTGTCAGGTTGGTTGATCATGACCTCTCCTTTGTGGACCCATGCTGACTACTCCTGACAACCTCCTTTTCATCCAGCTGCCGGGAAATGGCTTCCAGCACAAGCTGTTCCATCACATTTCCAGGGACAGAGCTGAGGCTGCCTAGCCTGTAATTGCCCGGATCTTCATTCTTGCCCTTTTTGCAGACCAGAGTGACATTGTCTGTCGTCCAGTCTTCAGGCACCTCCCCTATTCTCCAAGACCTCTCAAAGATGATCGTGAGTGGTGCAGAAATCACCGCTGCTAGCTCCCTCAGCATCCATGGATACACCCTGTAATGTCCCATGGCTTTATAAACATTGTTGTGGCCTAGGCACTCATGGACCAGCTCTTCCCTGACTAACAGCACTTCTTCCCTTCCCTAGACCCTCATACTAATCACCAGGGTCTGGGATTCCTGAGGGAGAGCTTTTTCACAAAAGACAGAAGCAAAGAAGGCCTTCAGTATCTACAGCTTCTCAGCACACTCCATTACCATAACACCACCCTCACTTGAGTAGGGGACCCACAGTCTCCTTAGTATTTACTTTAACATAGTCTAAAAAGCCTTTTTTATTATCCAATATAATAAGTGTCAACCCATTTATGTAATACGATGTACTGCCTGTGAGAAAGTGTGTGAGGTTGGTGGGCCAGTCAGTGCAGGTTCTGTGGCGAGATGTTTATAACTGAACAATACAGACTGTTAATGGAAAGATAGATGGTATTAAGGCTGTTTGTGGGAAGAACTGTATTGTTTGACAAACTGTTTTGAAGGTATAAGAAACTGCAATTGTTGATGGCATATGGAAGTGTACTTGAGGGTATGTGGAAGTATAAATGAGGGTTTAAATAGTGGAAGAGTTTACAGAGAAAAAAAGGTTAAAGAGGAAGAGAGTTTATCTGCACTGACATGAGAGCAACCCCCTGCACCACTCCTCTGTGAGCAGAGCAGAGCAAAGAAGAGACAGCGTCCCCATGTGTCAGGTAGTGTTATTCTACTTATACATGGATGAGCTCAAAAGAGAAGAGGCGGAAATTCCTCTCTGCTCCATCTGTGGCATACTCCAGAGTTCAAGGCATTGCAAAGCTATGGCATGTCTACGTTCTTGCACTGATGACACCTTAGTGTGCTCAGGGCTCTCATTTCAATTGCATCTAAATAAATCGAGGGTCATGCCAGTTGACAGGAAGCTGGCAAATGTTGTCTCATTGTAAGGAAGAGCAAGAAAGGAGACAGGGGCAATTATGGACCTGTCAGTCCTACTCCAGTCCCAGGTAAAATGATGGAGAAAATGATGGTGGGAGTGATGGAGAAAACAGCCGAAGGACAATTCTGTCATTGGTCACAGAACAACACAGCTTCCAGAGGGGAAGGTCCTGTTTAACTATCGGACTTTTTATGACAAGGTTAGCAAATTGGTTATTTAAGGGAAGCCAGTTGAAGTTATACTTGAGGATTTCAGTAGAGCTTTTGATACCCCTCTGGGCAGAATGTCCTTCATACGGCTAGGCACAAATATAACATGGTGGGTGAACAGTTAGTCAATAGGTCAGTCCCAAAGAACTATAGTCACTTGGTTCTATCGGGCTGGTAGATGGTCACTATCAGGGTTCTCCAGGGTGCCATTTTAGGGCCACTTCTCTTTCATGTTTTTGCAGATGACTTGCATGCAGGACTAGAAGATGCTCTTAGCAAGTTTGCTGATGAGACCAGATGAGGAGGTGCTGTTGCCTCCAAAGAGTGGGGAGAGATGTGGACAGTCAGAGAAGTGGGTACCAGTTGGTCCTAAGCACCAAGTGCATAAAGTATAGCAAGTGCCTGATTGTGCACCTGGGTAGGGGCAATCCTGGACATACACAATGACTGGATATGGGACACTAGAGAGTGGTCTGACTGAAAAGGATTGGGGGTCCTGGTAAGCATCAAATTGAACATGAGTCAGCAGTGTGCCCAGGCAGCCAGGAAGCTCAGCGGTCCATTGGAGTGCATCAAGCAAGGCATTGCCAGCAGGGTGAGGGAAAGGATTGTCCCTGTCTGCTCTGCACTGCTGCAGCCTCACCTGGAGCACTGGGTGCACTTCTGGGCACTGAAGAGCATAAAAGACATCAAATTATGGGAGAGTGTGCATTGGATGTCACCAGAACTGAGAGATGTGAAGTTCAGAGTTACATTGGGATTGACTGCTTGTTCAGACTGGGCCCTTCTCACATCCCACATCCTGTGATGAGACACAGGACACACATGGGACATGCACTTCACAGCATCCTTGCACCCCATGCAGAGCCTGGGACCTTCTGCCCCCATGTCTTTCTTTTAACATCATGCAGACCTCCATCCACTGCCCCAGGAAGGATCCTTAGTCAACATGAGGTTCTCCCTGCCAAGGGCCTGGGAATCAGGGCTTGGCCTGTCTGCTTCATAAGAAAAAGCAGGGGTTTCTCAGCATCAGAGCCACCATGCCAGTGCCTTTGCCTGCCTGTAGTCATGGCTTCCAATTATCTGCTCTAACAAGTCCCTGGGGAAGCTTGCTTGTTAGTGTCCCTCAGTGGGCCCATTAATACTCCAAGAAAGTTCATTGCTACTTCTGCCTTTGTCTTGTTGAGCACTTTGTGCAGTCTTCTCTCTGCACTGGCGATTGACGGACGTATAATCAAGTATCGCCTGGGGCCCATTATCACCTGAAGAGCCTCCTGAGCCTTGTGCCTTCCTGTCATCATCTTAAGGTATTCAGAACCTGTACAGCAAAATAGAGAGCAATATGGAGAGAGCTTAAAGTGGCCGAAGCCGGCAGTCGTTTACTGTTTATTTATTTATATTTGAGTTTAAACAAGTCATTAAAGCAGCACTGTGCAACTGGTATCAATCCGGAATGTTCCCAATGAGTTCTATTCTGTTACTGTGTGGGCAAATGTCCTCCTCAACCTCCCCACCCTATTTCTACTCACATTGGCCCCATGGGACTTGCATCCCTTTTTTTCACATCAATCTTCTCCTCTGCATTCACCCGCTCAGTGTTAAAATTCATATGCACCAGCTCCAACTAGCTTTCCACAGAGAACCAGAAACACATGGTCCATGAAAGAATTCCTTTTGTTTTTGGCCAACAAAAGCAGGAAAATTGTTGCAATTGAATGAACAGTAAAACACAGTGATCAACTGCATGCCATGACCAAGCTGCATCTATTGAGGTTTGTCTGTCACAGGGAATATTTGTACAAGAAATGAGTTAGACACAGACATGATGCTGTTGACTTTCAGGAGCTGTTTGCCATGAGGACCCAGGGACATCTCAGGGGAGAGGAGTGGGAAGGATGAAAATGTCATCCTATTCTGCTGGGCTGGGCTTCTGGGACTCAGGGAGCTCATACAAATGGGCAGAGCTGCAGAGAGACAGCTGTGCCCAGGAGCAGCTCTTGTGCACAGCACAGCCTGCAGGTGACAGAAGGAGAGGAGAGAAAGGGGAGAGAGCTTGCAGGATGTGAATGGTCTGAGCGGGATGTGAGCTCAGTGCAGGAGCATTGCTCACAGATCACGACACGGTAAGTCTCACTGCAGACCATGTAGATGCTATTCATAGAGGGTTAACTAAATGCGGGACATCCCATAGCAGATCTGGCTTCAGGCACTGCATGTTTCTTTATTGTGGAAAAAGACGTCTGCTCCAGCTGAGGGTTTCCAATCTGTAGTATGAAAGCACAGTCCTGAGGGCTGCGTGTCCCAGCACGGCTGCAGGCGGGTGCCCAGGGCTGTCCTGCAGAGCAGGGACCCTCTGTGCACAGGGAGATGTGTGGGGGGAAGGAGTCCCCCGGCAGGGCTTCTGCTGCCACAGCTGCTGCCTGGGGCAGGGAAATCACAGCTCCACTGCACAACTGAATGTTTGTAAGGGTGCGTTGCAAGAGGAGAGCCAAGGCAGGGATTTTCTATTTCCTGGTCTGAGGGAAGGGAGAAAAATTGGTGGAAGAAATCTAAAAGGGGCTGTCACAGCTCTGAGAATTTTTAATCAATCAATTGCTTGTTTTTTGAACAGTCACACATGATGTGCTGTCAGTCTCCTCTTTCTCAAAGCATGGAACCAATTGAAATGATCATCATTTTCAGCAGACATGAATAATTCACTTAACCTGGGAACAGGCAGCTTTTTCTAACTGAAGTTGAAAGGCACAGTGACTGGGTTTGGAGTTGTAAGAGCAGTTGGGGTAAGGATATGAGACATGAAACAGATGAAAATATCCAGGGAGATGGGATAATATAATAAAATAAGAGGAAGTTTAGAGCTCCAAATGCTGCTTCTGCTTAAGGAATGCTGAACGACATGAAATGAAATGCAACTAATGGTGCTAAATGTACACTGTTGTAGGAGAATGAAATCATGTCATATTGTAGCAGGAGGAGTATCTCTGCGAATGGTCTGAACTTGTCATTACCTTCTGCACTCTGAACAGGACTCCAAGCCCAGGAACAGCAGATGCCCAACAGCAGCTCCATCAGCGAGTTCCTCCTGCTGCCGTTGGCAGACACGCGGCAGCTGCAGCTCCTGCACTTCTGGCTCTTGCTGGGCATCTACCTGGCTGCCCTCCTGGGCAACGGCCTCATCAGCACAGCCGTAGCCTGCGACCGCCGCCTGCACACCCCCATGTACTTCTTCCTCCTCAACCTGGCCCTCCTCGACCTGGGCTGCATCTCCACCACTCTCCCCAAAGCCATGGCCAACGCCCTCTGGGACACCAGGGCCATCTCCTACGCAGGATGTGCTGCACAGCTCTTTTTCTTTGTCTTCTTTGCCTCAGCAGAGTGTTACCTTCTCACCATCATGTCCTATGACCGCTACGTTGCCATCTGCAAGCCCCTGCACTACGGGACCTTGATGGACAGCAGAGCTTGTGCCACCATGGCAGCAGCTGCCTGGGGCGCTGGGGTTCTCAATTCCCTGCTGCACACTGCCAGTATGTTTTCACTGCCTCTCTGCCAAGGCAATGTTGTCAACCAGTTTTTCTGTGAAATCCCCCAAATCCTCAAGCTCTCCTGCTCAGAATCAAATCTCAGGGAAGTTGTGTTTCTCATTTTTAGTGTCAGTTTAGCCTTTGGGTGCTTTGTTTTCATTGTTGTGTCCTATGTGCAGATTTTCCTTGCCGTGCTCACGATGCCCTCTGAGCAGGGAAGGCACAAAGCCTTCTCCACGTGCCTCCCTCACCTGGCTGTGGTCTCCCTGTTTCTCAGCACTGCATTTTTTGCCAACCTGAAGCCCCCATCCATTTCCTCCCCACTCCTGGATCTGACAGTGGCACTTCTGTACTCAGTGGTTCCTCCAACACTGAACCCTATTATCTACAGCATGAGGAACAGGGAGATCAAGCACACTATCAGGAAGGTGTTGCAATACGCACTATTCCAGCTTCCAGAAAGTGCACATCTTCGTCTCAGGATTCCCAGTGATGGTTCTTTATGTTTTATGCATCTTTGATTGTTTGACTGTGTGTGATATAGCAACCCACAAAAAATAAATAAATAAATAAATAAATAATAAAAATATAAAAAAAAATGCTCGAACTTATAAATACAAATGTATTTCACTTCTTTCCTACCTAATTTCCATTTCTCACTCCAAGAGCATATGTAAACATGGAACCAGATTCCCTGAACTGGTTAAGGGATTTTTAAGTGTACTCAGAATAGATTTTCCTTAGCTCTTCTCTCTTCCTACCTTGTCTGGCTACGGGGAAGGGAGCCATAAACAGCAGCACAACGTGCTCTGTTCATTCCTGTTCTCTTTACACTGCCACAGTGCTCTCACATTCTCTCATTTGTGCAAGCCTGAAGATTTCGTGTGTCTGACTACAGTCCTGTTGTCTCTACAGCAGCACTGCTGTGCTGCAGTCAGTAGCTGGCAATATGAACGGCTGTGTCAGAGCTGGTCTCCTTGCAGGCACTGCCATAACAAGTGGGCCCCCTCAGAGCAGGACCAGAGAACTGGAGGCGTTTTCCAAAGCTGGTGTAAGGAATATACCTCAGGAGCTGCTCCCTGAGAAGACCTCGAGATCTTCTGGTGCTCTTCACTGAGTGGCAGGAATAGTTTCAAGAGTCCCTAGGAGATCTGTAAGGGACTGAGGGCAGTGCTGTGTTTAGAATTTGTTGAGTTAAATCTATTTACTGTGACAGAGAAAAGGGAAGGGATTATGATTATGACATAGATCTGTATCTATATATATAAACACATGCTAACATACGGTATATTTTCACATATATATAACATATGCAGCTGCAAAATATTTGCATAGATACTGACACATATGCATTTCTGTTCACAAGTCCAGGACTTGTTGCAGGGGTTTTAACAGCCACAGGGTTCACTGTAGGAGCTGAAGTGGCTGTCGGGCTGTTGCAGGAGCTGGAGTAACTGCAGAGCTCATTGCTAGAGCTGGAATCACCACAGGATCTGTCAATGAATTTGGAGCAGCCACTGGGCTCATTGGAGGGGTTGGAGTGACCACAGGGCTGTACCTCCTGGCACAGTGCACCTCCCTTGGGAGGAATTTCTTTTATTATCTTATCGCAATACTTGGAACAGCTACAGGACCTGCAGCAGGAGTGACTGAAGAGCTCATTATGAGGGGTGGAGTGACAGTGGAATCTTTCCCAGAGCATGGAGCAACTGCAGGATGTGTAGCAAAATCTTGGAGCTGCTGCATGTGAATATGTAGATGTGTTCCAGGAAATTTGCTGAATATGTATGAACTTGGCTTTGAAATATGTAATGCTTCTGCTTGCTAGTTTGCAAGACAGATGGAGTGATCCCCCTTTGCACCCGGCACCCAATAAATGCAATCCCGCTTTATAACTTAACACTGGGTTATAGAGTTTGATTCCTCAGGTCAATTTGGTGGCCCAGATGGGACCAGCTCTATTCGGCGGCAGGGCCAGCTGAGAGGGGGGACACTTTTGGCGCACCCTGAGATTTCTCTGATGGACTCCCTTCCTCTCCTGATCACTGCAGGGACAGACAAGGACCGTCCATAGGCAGACCAGGTATATTTGTATGGTAAGGGGAACCCATAAGTCTTGAGGAGACATCCTACTCAGGGTATAGCCATCCATGCTGCCCCTAGGGAGGTGAGCTGTGGGGTGAGTGCCGAGTCCCGATCCGTGTTTCCTTCCTCCTGCGAAGGAAATGGGCAGAGACAAATGAAGTGAAAGACTCTGTTGTTGTCTGTCCACTCATATGTATGTTCTGCTTGTATGTAAGAAGACGGGAGTTTGTACTCTATAGATTAAGAAGAGGGTCCTGGGGAGAGGTGTACATTCAACCCAAAAAATGAGTGTTAATGAGTGTCAACCCATTTATGTAATACTATGTACTAATTGCGAGGAAGTGTGTGAGGGAGGTGGTTAAGGGAAAGTTAAGGTTCAGGTGGATTAGGGGATTGTTGAGGGAAAGTTATATGGTATTAAGGGTGTATATGGGATCTAAAAAACAGTATTGTTTCACAAACTGTATTGATGGTAGAAGAAAGTGTATTAGTTGATGGCACATGGAAGTGTACTTGAGGGTATGTGGAAGTGTAAATGAGGGTACAAATAGTGGAATAGTTTACAGAGGGAAAAGGGATAAAGAGGAAGTGAGTTTATCTGCACTGACATGAGAGCAGCCCCCTGCACCGTTCCTCTGTGAGCAAAGCAGAGACAGACTCCCCATGTAGCATGCAGTGTTATTCTACTCACCAAATGGATGAGATCACAACAAGAGGCAGATCTTCCTCTCTGCTCCATCTGTGGCATACTCTGGAGTTCAAGGCATTGCAAAGCTATGGCACATGTACGTTCTTTCACTGATGACACCTTAATTTGCTCTGGGCTCTCATTTCACTTGCAACTAAATAACTCTGGGGTCATGCCCATTGACAGGAAGCTGGCAAATGTTGTCTCCTTGTAAGGAAGAGCAAGAATGATGACAGGGGCAATTATGGACCTGTCAGTCCCACTCCAGTGCCTGGTGAAATGATGGAGAATATGATGGTGGGAGCGATGTAAAAACAGCTGAAGGACAATTCTGTCATTGGTCACATCCAACACAACTTCCAGAGGGGAAGGTCCTGTTTAACTATCAGACTTTTTATGACAAGATTAGCAAATTGGTTGATCAAGGGAAGCCAGCTGAAGTTATACTTGAGGATTTCAGTAGAGCTTTTGATACCCCTCTGGGCAGAATGTCCTTCATACAGCTAGGCACAAATATAACATGGTGGGTGAACAGTTAGTCAATAGGTCAGGGCCAAAGGACTATAGTCACTGGGTTCCATTGGGCAGGTAGATGGTCACTATCAGGGTTCCCCAGGGCTCCATTTTAGGGCCACTTTCATGTTTTTGCGGATGACTTGCATGCAGGACTAGAAGATGTTCTGAGCAAGTCTGCTAATGATACCAGGTTATGAGGTACTGTTGCTGCCACTGAGTGGGGAGAGGACTTGCAGAGAGATGTGGACAAGTCAGAGAAGTGGGTACCAGTTGGTCCTAAGCACCAAGTGCATAAAGTAAAGCAAGTGCCGGATTGTGCACCTGGGTAGGAGCAACCCTGGACATACACACTGACTGGATATGGGACACTAGAGAGTGGTCTGACTGAAAAGGATTGGGGGTCCTGGTCAACATCAAATTGAACGTGAGTCAGCAGTGTGCCCAGGCACCCAGGAAGCTCAGCGGTCAATTGGAGTGCATCAAGCAAGGCATTGCCAGCTGGGTGAGGGAAAGGATTGTCCCTGTCTGCTCTGCACTGCTGCAGCCTCACCTGGAGCACTGGGTGCACTTCTGGGCACTGAAGAGCATAAAAGACATCAAATTATGGGAGAGTGTGCATTGGATGTCACCAGAACTGAGAGATGTGAAGTTCAGAGTTTCATTGGGATTGACTGCTTGTTCAGACTGGGCCCTTCTCACATCCCACATCCTGTGATGCGACACAGGGCACACATGGGACATGCACTTCACAGCATCCTTGCACCCCATGCAGAGCCTGGGATCTTCTGTCCCCATGTCTTTCTTTTAGCATCATACAGACCTCCATCCACTGCCCCAGGAAGGATCCTTAGTCAGCATGAGGTTCTCCCTGCCAAGGGCCTGGGGATCAGGGCTTGGCCTTTCTGCTTCATAAGACAAAGGAGAGGTTTCTCAGCATCAGAGCCACCATGCCAGTGCCTTTGCCTGCCTGTACTCATGGCTTCCAATTATCTGCTCTAACAAGTCCCTGGGGAAGCTTGCTTGTTAGTGTCCTCCTCAGTGGGCCCATTAATACTCCAAGAAAGTTCACTGCTACTTCTGACTTTGTCTTGTTGAGCACTTTGTGCAGTCTTTTCTCTGCACTGGCGATTGACGGACTTATCATCAAGTATCGCCTGGGGCCCATTATCACCTGAAGAGCCTTCTGAGCCTTGTGCCTTCCTGTCATCATCTTAAGGTATTCAGAACCTGTACAGCAAAATAGAGAGCAATATGGAGAGAGCTTAAAGTGGCCGAAGCCAGCAGTCGTTTATTGTTTATTGATTTATATTTGAGTTTAAACAAAACATTAAATCAGCACTGTTCAACTGATATCAATCCGGAATGTTCCCAATGAGTTCTATTCTGTTACTGTGTGGACAAATTTCCTCCTCAACCTCCCCACCCATTTCTGCTTACATTGGCCCCATGGGACTTGCATCAATTTTCCTCACATCACTCTTCTCTGCAGCCACCCGCTCAGTTTTAAAACTCCTCTGCACCAACTCCAATTAGCTTTCCACAGAGAACCAGCGGCACATGGGCCAAGAAAGAATTCCCTTTGTTTTTGGCCAACAAACAGCAGGAAAGGTGTTGCAATTGAATGAACAGGAAAACACAGTGATCAACTGCATGCCATGACCAAGCTGCATCTATTGAGGTTTGTCTGTCACAGGGAATATTTGTACAAGAAATGAGTTAGACACAGACATGATGCTGTTGACTTTCAGGAGCTGTTGGCCATCAGGACCCAGGGATATCTCAGGGGAGACGAGTGGGAAGGATGAAAATGTCATCCTATTCTGCTGGGCTGGGCTCCTGGGACTCAGGAAGCTCATACAAATGGGCAGTGCTGCAGAGAGACAGCTGTGCCCAGGAGCAGCTTTTGTGCACAGCACAGCCTGCAGGTGACAGAAAGAGAGGAGAGAAAGGGGAGAGAGCTTGCAGGATGTGAACGGTCAGAGCGGGCTGTGAGCTCAGTGCAGGAGCATTGCTCACAGATCACGACATGGTAAGTCTCACTGCAGACCATGTAGATGCTATTCAAAGAGGGTTAACTAAATGCGGGACTAAATGCGGATAGTTCTGAAGCAGATGACTTGCGGAATCAAACTCTATAATCCAGAGACTGGTTATAAAGCAGGGATGTTTATTCCAGCGTTGCGCAGCGCCGGGTGCAAGGGGGATAGCTCCTCCAAAGTTGCACACCGTAAGGAGAAAAGTGTGTTACAGATATAGGTCAAGCTAATACATCATCAATAGTCTCCTCCCCAGTTTGATTACATATTCATTACATTCCCTATGGCCCCATTCCTCGCAACCCCATTCCCCCATTCCCTCTGACCCCATTCCCCGCGACCCTTGTTGTTGTTTTGGGATGACATTCTTCTTCTGTTTTCTTCTTGCTGTTATCTGCTGTTATAGTTCTCTCGCGTCAGCGTCGTCGTGTCCGGGTGTATCTAATCCTTCTTCTTGTCAGAGGTCTCCAGACAATTCCTTCTTATCTTTATTGCCCTCTTCTCTGCTTTTCTTTTGACTAAGTGTCTGTAATTCCCCCTTTCTCTGCCCTCCCTTAACATAAACTATCTATCTGTAACTACCCTTTGCCTTGGTGAGGCCACTTTTCCCTTTCTGTAGCAAAATGTTCCCCATTCAGCTACTATGGAGTCCTTTTTCACTATTCAATTCCCCCCTTTTCTTTAATCTAGCAGGGCTTCCACCTGAGTAGCAAGGTGATGCAGGCTAAGAAAAGCTGTTTTAGTCATCCGAAGTTTGGCAACTAGTAAGTTTATCCCATAGTCCAGAGAAAACCATTCCCCATTCAGTGTTATCCCTGCCTACTCCATGTTGCAATTCAACTTTGGATAAACAGGATACCTCCTCTTGGATTGTCCATCAGGCATCTGCAGCAGCATCCTGAACTGTTTCTGAGGTGACAGAAATTTTCATACAGTGATACCCCCCCTTTTTTTTGGGGAGTTCTGTGAAATCAATTTGCCATGGTTGCCCTGGAAGGCCCCTTTGACCCTGTTCTTGGTACTGGGATTGTACTTTTTAGTGTTGGTTTGCCCAATATATTCTCTTATCTTCCCTTATAACCAATTTCCATAAAACTGGAACGTAACATTGTGTCCATCTGGGTTTGCACCCATCTGTCAGCTTGCTCTCTTCCCTTCTAAATCATTAATTAGACTCCTGTCCTCTTTAGAATATCTTACAGGTTTTGACTTGGGTTCAGAGATTTTAAGTTTACCGTCTGGAATTGAAGCCCTCTTCAACTGCCTGTTCTGCCATCTGATCTATCATCTTATTCTCTGTTTCCTGTGCTGTGTTACATTTCTGATGTCCTTTACAACCTATAGTAGCCATTGGTAGATTTACATCACGCTGTTTTCCTTGTGTGTGAGCAATCCTTGCTCTTTTCAGATGGTACTATGAGCATGTGGCACCCCAAACACATATTTAGCATCTGTCTATATAATTAAGACTCTCGTCAAGGCAGTTATTTCAGCCTTCTGAGGGGAAGTCCCCACAGCTGGCGATTGTGCTTCGATTACCTGGTCAGTAGCAGTTACTGCATGTCCTGCCTTACAGTCTCCTTGTCTCATCAAACTGCAGCTGTTGGTTAACCAGGTGTATTCTGCATCTATTCAGGGGTCCCACGGACGCAGCCCCGGGGTGGGGTTACGGGGACGGAGGGGTCCCGGTCCGGCCGCACTCACCGCCCGCCGCCCCGCACACGGCGCACAGCAGCAGCCCCAGCATCCCGCACAGCCACAGCGCTGCGCTCCGGGAACCGACGCACCTTCAGCTTTTGGGACTTGACGGACCCTTCCCGCACTCCCATTGGCTCCTCCGCCTCCGTTTCGCCAATGGTGAACGGGAGCGTGCGTGACGTCACCGGGCGCCAGGCAGAATGCGCTCCCGCAGATTTGAAGTGAAACCGAAACCCATATGGAGACACCACCCTGATCCCAAAAGCCCACGGAGACACCAAGAGAGGCTGCAGAGTGTCTTTAATGGCAGCACCACGGCTCAGGGTCGGGGATGGGGACACGCAGGGACAGCTGGTGACAGAAGGTGTCCATCAGATGCTGCCTGCGGGGACGTGGGGTGGGAGATGGGGTCACTCAGCCCTCACTGATGGCAGTGGGGACAGGGTCAGGTTGGGGACGCTGTTACCTGAAGGGGAGTTGTGACCAGGAAGCGGGGTGTAACCTGTTGGGGAAATAGGAGGGGGGTGAGTGGGGTTCTTATCCCATATTGATGCACAGAGACCCCATAGATCCACAGGGACACATAGAGACCAATAGAGGGAGATACAGAAATCCCACACCGACCCATAGAAATCATCAAAGACAACAGAGGGACCCATAAAGATCCATAGAGAAAAGAAAGATCCACAACAAGCCATAGAGACCCATAGGAACCCCACAGAGACCCCCTTAGAGGTCCATGCAGTCCTTCAGTGTCCCTCCCAAGCACCCACCTGGGCAGGGGGTTGGGCTCACCAGTAGTATCCATAGGGATACAGAGGGACCATTAGAGGGATACGTAGAGACCCCACACCGATACATAGGAACTCATAGAGACCCTGAAGGGACCCATAAGAGTCAATAGAGAAAAGAAAGCTCCACAACAACACATAGAATCCCATAGGAACCCCACCCAGGGAGGCTGAGTGGTGACCAGCTGTACACACAGCCATAACTGAACTGCCAGCCTCACCTGGCTGTGCTGCTGAGCATGCTGGGCTGCCTGGCCCTGCTCTCAACAGCACCTTGTCAGCTCTGGGAGTCTGGGACCAAGGAGACCACATCCCAGCTCATAGGGATGGAATTGGGATAACCAGGATGGGGAGCAGGCAGCCATCAGCATGGAGTAACAGATGGGATGTGATGAGGGATAGGAGTGACACATGGGGGCAGAGTGCAGCAGGCAGAAGGGAATGGAAGAGAGCAGCTGGTCCTCAGCACCCGGAGCAGCCAAACCAGGCCAAGGTCCTCTCACCCACCCCATCCCCAAGCACAGCACAGAGCAGAATGCAGGTGGGCTGAGCACAGAACAGCCCAACACTTTATTTCGCAAGAAGCCATGCAGGGAACACATAACAGCATAGGAAGCAGAGGAATATGTGAGAGGTGGAGAGGACGGGGCAGTGTCCATCACTGATCCCAAGTGCTAGTGTGGCCAGCTGGCCCCTTGCAGGCTGTAGCACAGCACTCAGATGGTGGGGTCGCTCCCTGTGTGGAAGAGAAGAGATGGTGTCCAATATTATTTACAATCAGCGCAATGACTGATATCTCCTCCGATGACAACGACTGCCTGAGGGCCCCTCAATGGCATCACATGTCACAGCAGTAGGAGGGGAGTAATGCAGCTGTGGCATGCAGCTCCCGCTTCTCACATTGCTGCTGCATCACTGCTGATAACTGCAAGGCAGCGCTGCACCCCTCCGTCCCCCATCGTTGGTGCCACATTTGGTCCAAAGTACCAGAAGAATTCTGCTCCATCACACCCCCATATTTGTCATGAAGTTGCTTGAAAGGATTCAAGTCAAAAACAAAAGCAGACACAAACCAAACTCAAGAGCTGGCAGAACTCCTGGATCCGTTAGAAAAGCATCAACCTGGGGTATCCAACCACAAAGAAAAGGTTTTTATTGTGTTTTTATACTATATACTATAAGACTACGCAGTTCAACTGTCAATCATCAAGTTCAAGAAGGAGCTCATCCACATCCTTCCCTGGGTCCAAGCCAATTTCTGCTTCCAGGTTCCCTCCTGAGATTTCCCCCATGAACTTTTCCAAGTCATCTTCTACAGATAAGGGGGTCTTCCCAGCCCCAGTGGAGCTCAGCTGCTGCACTTTGGCCACCGACTGGAAAGAAGCTGAACTCGAGTCCTCCGACTGCTCCACAGAGTCTGCTTGGCTTCCCAGCTGCAGTTCCAGGCTTGGGAGAGCAAGGAGGAGAACAATCAGCACACAACATCTCTTAACTGGAGGTACTTATTATTCCTGTGTTGGATTTGGGCATTCTTGAGCCCAACCCCCTGATCCTTCCCACACACCAGAGAGTTTCTGGCTGACGGCAAGACAAAGTGCTGAAGCAAAAGAAGTTGTGCTCCTCACCTGCTGGGGGGTTTCTCTGTGCCAGGCTTGGTGAGCAGGCTGACCTCCGGCAGGGCTGGAGCAGCAGCCTGGCAAGAAGGAAGACAAAGTCAAGGATTCCTCAGGAGATCCTTCCTCTGCAGCGCTTCTCCTTCAGCACTGCTGAGCCTGAACCCAACACGGGGGGCCAAGGGGCTCCAGAAGGACGTCAACAACCACGGGAAGGCTGCAGAGCACCTCAGCTCTTTGCAACAACGCAGCAGGAATGGACCAATCCCTTCACGCCACACAGGAATCCCAGGGCTGCAGAGCATTGTGCACACACTGCCATTCAGCCAGCATCCTGCACACAGCCACTGCTTTGCAAGGAAACCTGCACAACCTTTCAGTTCTCCACGCTTTCTGCAGCACTTGCATCTCAGGCTGAGCCTGACCAGGACAGCACTGACGCTTCCTCCCCTCCTTACCAAAGCTGCTTTTTTAGCTGGAGGCTCCTCATCTTCAGTGCTACTCAGAGGCTTCCCAGCTGCCACAGCAGAGCGAGAGATCTCAGCAGCCTTCCGCTTCCGTGCTCGCTTCCTGGGGGTGCTGGCTTTGCCATCCCAAGGCTTCACACACACCTGGCACTTGGCTACAGGAAGAAGAGACAGCTGCTACCATTGTGCCTCCAGAGGACAAGGGAAACAGCCCTACAGCAGGAGAAAGCAACACACGGTCCCTTTAGACTTTTACCTTGGACTGGTTCTTCAGCAGCAGATGGCACAGCAGCCGGCACAGCAGCCACGTCCTCCTTCAGCTTCTCTGCTTCTCTCAGTTGCAGCTTCTCCTTTCTTGTCCCCTCCAGGCTCTTGGCTTGAGCCTTAGAATTTGGTGTACTCTGATCCGAGGGCTAAAAAGAAACACAGCAAGTGCAAACTAAGAACAAACACCAGGGAGAGTGTATGAAGGAAACACTGGAACACTGTTTCAAACGTGTGCAATTAACAAAGGGGACTCACCTCTGCGGGTGCAGAGACAGCTTTGGGAGAAGCCCTGCTCTGTTCCACAGTCTCTTCCTCTTCTCTTCCAGGTGCTTTCAAACAAGGAAAAAGAAAATCCCTTGGTCAACAGCAAGCAGATCAAGAAACCTGAGTGCCCGTGTTTCCTCCATCTGCTTCTTTCCTCCCATTCAATAACAAAGCACAGAGAGAGGAGACAGCAGCAGTCCAGACATGACCCAAGCATTTGGTAAGAAAGAGCCCAGGCAGTTGGAAGCCAACTCCATTTGCTTGACAGGGGCAGCACTTGAGCAGAGCAGACAGTAAAGCAGCTGGTTACCTGCTGGCTTTGTGATGCGCAGCAACTTCCTCCCTGCTGGGGCAGGCCCGGGCTGTGCTGCTGCTGCTGGCACCTTTTCCCCGCTCTGCTGCATCCGCAGGGCTTTCTCCTGCTTGATTTCTTCCAAGCTTTTCATACGCACTTCTTCCAGTGCCTTGATTGGACGCGCTGGCTCTTCCAGTTTCACTTGGCCAGGCACAGATGGACGCACAAGTCTCCGCTTCTTGCGCTCACCCTCAGCTCTCTTCTCAGGCAGCAGCTCTTCTCCTTTTGGCTTCTCCTCTTCCAGCCCTTTGTGTTTCCTTTCAGCCAGGGCTTCCCACAAGGTTTGCATGGGAACTGCAGGGGAAGGCCTCAGCCCGGAGCTGGGATCCTCCACCTTACAGCACCCTTCTGCCTGGGGGGCAGCTGGGCTTTCTCCTCGCTGATGAGCTCTCTCAAGACGGATCTCTTCCAGAGTTTTCACGTGGATCTCCCCTGCTGGCTTGGCACCCTTCTCTGTCAGCAGCAAGAAAGGAGAAGCGCAAGGATGTCATACCTGCTTATCATCTGTCTGAGCACTAGTACGGCCCTGTCTCTCCTTCAGAGACTTCACGCCTTCAACCACAGAGCAGAACAAAGCAGGGATGCTGCATCAATGCCAGCTCTGTGCTCCCGTTTCCAAACGGGGCAGGAAAAAGAAGTTCAGATCCCAGGGATGAAGAGCTCAGCAAGCACGCAAAGAGAACGCTGCCAGGAAAGAAGAAGCAGAAAGCCTAGAGAATCTGTGCAGCAAACACAGACGACCATTTACCTCTCCTTGCTGCTCTGCCAACCTCGATCCTCTTCCCCAGCCTTTCTGCAAGGCTGCGCTTCAGCGGAAGGCCGCTGACATCAGCTACAGAGAGAAAACAACAACATTCCTCAGCTCATTTCTTGGGAGAAAGGTTTCTACAACAGTCAACCACAAACTTGGTTTCTTCCAAGGGGATGTTCTCAGATTCACCTTTCAGCTGCTACACTTGTGTGCCACTTGGAGTCATCACAGACCCACCACACACTTTCCTCCCTCCTCCTTCAGCCATGCCCTCCCATTGACGTGCAGGCAGCCAAACAACAGCTCACAAGCAGCCCTTACCTACAGAGGATTTCCGTTTTCCAGGTTTCTCAGCAGGATTCAATCGAACCACGAGCTCCTGCCCTAAAACAAAGGAAAACAAAGGGCTTCTTTGACAGAAACCAGCAGCCAACAGAATGACTGTCCTGTCAGCTCATTGCCCACCCAATTAAAAACATACACCCAAAAGACACCACTTGGACAGCAGCACCAGCAGACTAACATGGCCCAACTAACATGGCCCAACTACCTTGACTGTTACTGATCCCTTCCACTTAGGAGCCACCAAATGCAAACAAAGGTACTCAGCATTACCCGGCTTTGCAGACAGCGTCACAGTTCTGACCACTGTCCGCACCTTCTCCTCTGGCACAGGAACAGTCCGAGATTGGAGCGGATGAGCAGGAACTCCTGAAGGCCCTTCTGATCCAAGGGAACAAACAGACAGTGTTTACAACCAGGAAAAGAAAAGCCACTGCCAACAACAAAAACCAACCTGACAGAACCGTCACAAAGACCAAAGCGCATTTGTTACTCATCGCTGTCCAAGATGCAACAACCACTGCACGTCCATAAGAGAGGTGACCAATTGGCCTCCAATTTGCTCTTGCAGTTCCCATCTAGAAGAGCAGCTGTCTGGATCTCAAACACCACGTTGCATGCTGAAGGAGCTCGATACCCCCAGCTAAAAATCCAAGTCTATCTCTCATGTAGCTCCCAGCCACCAGCAACTGCTGCTCCAAAAGCAGCAGTGCAAGATCAAGGTTCCCTTCTGTGAACGGCTCTATTCCCCAACACAGTGCCAGCTATCTGGCTATGATCAGAAGGATCACAAAGTAGGGCACATGAACTCACCGCTTGGTTGTTTTCTTTTGTCCTTTAGTTTCTTCCCTTTGATTCCTTCAGGTGTTTTGATTCCAGCATTCAAAGTGTCATCTGGGAACACAGAGCAGTGAATGAGACTGAGGGACAGAGGCACACGCTGAGGACCACAGCTCTGCAAACTGCCTCCTGCTCAGAAGCAGCCATAAGAAACCCTGTCAGCAACCCTACGTTCTGTTGTGTTTGTGCAATGAATTGCTTTGGAGTGAATTGGCAAGTCCTTCTGATTCATCCTGCAATACCTTGTTTGGTATCAGCATTCGATTTCCCAGTGGAAACGATCTGCAATCCATCCTGCTTTTCTTCAGCTGGTTGCTGGACAGCTGGTTTTGTTTCTTCTCCCTTCTCAGCAAGCTGGTCTGGAGAGGGAAAGAAACAATCAGCCTCTTCAGTTACGCAGTAGGAATTCAATCACATTTCCCACCTTTATGCAGCTCATACAATGACACTTCAGCCCACAGTTCATATTCTTAAGGACAAACCTAGTGATTACAGATGGGTTCCTTATTTCAACAGCCGTACTTACCTGGTAAACCCACAGAAGCAGTCTAAGATTCCAACCATAAGATCAAAAGCCACATTCAAGATCCAAAGCAGCAGCAACCACACTCACCATCAGCATCACCATCTGCAGCATTGATTCCAGCTGCAGGATGTGTAGGGCTGGGGACATCCTTGGAGTTGTCCCCTTCCATCACTGCCCTCAACTGTGGAGAGGGATTGGACTGCACGGAAAGCTTGCTCTGCTGCAGTGTTGGCTGAGCTGCCTTCAGATCGTCGCCTGCAGACTCTGCTGGACTTGGCAGCGCAGCTACAGGAAGGAAAGGATCATCAGGAATGGAAAACTTGCATCCTAACCTTACAAGCACTGCACAAAGATGGCAGGCAAGGCTGAAAACCCGCACAGATCAATGCTGAGTCTCCAGTTGCCCATCCACCCGTCTACTCTGGGAAGAAAGAAATCCCCCCCTACACAACATTCATCTCCCTGTCACCCAGTCAAAGCTTCATTGCAGGCAAACAACCTGCAAGGCAAAGGCCACAGGAGCAGAGAGAAGCCGAGCAGGCAAGACAAAACTGAACTCTCAGAAGCACCCAAAGTTCAGCTGGGCACCCATCTATCAGCTCACCATGAACGTTCCCTGGCACTCTTGACCACACTACACCCACCTGTGAGCAATAGAGTTCATCTTTCGTCCCTAACCAAGACCAACTCACTTTGGCTGGGTGGTAAGAAAAGCCCATTGAGGTGCCGCCCCTTGGTGTGATGAAAGGCACAGTTGGATTTCTGGCAGCCTCCTGGCTGGTTCTCCCAGTAGCAGGGAATCTCACTGCGTTTTTTCTGAGGACGGAAAGGAAGAAAAGCTGCTGGTCATGCGGACCTCAGATTTGCAAAGGGAGACTGAGCTGCAGATGATGCCAGTGAGCAGACTGCCACAAAGCAGCACTCCAACACCACTCTGAAGCGTGCGCAGGCTGGGAGCACCGGGCTCACTCAGCTTTCCTAGCATGCTGTGGGTGAGGACACCAGTTGAGAAGGGCTTCAACTAACACACCTTGCAGAATGCCTGTCTGATGCATGTGCTTCTTTAGCAGCTGTGGACAGAACACTGTTGGGATCTACTACAGGAATGTCCTGCTCTGATTTACCAATGCCATTGAGCTCTCTTCCCTCTGCTTCCTCCCAGCCCCCTCTTCACAATTTCAACCATCCTCCTTTCAAAGGAAATGGAACCTAATCTGCACAAGCCCATTCAGCCCAGCTGAAGCAATGAGAAGTGGGTTTGGTGATGAACTCTGAGCAGCCAACACTCACCTGGATCTTCATGTGCCTGAACCTGCAGACCTTCCTGAAGCAGCGGCCCTCCTTCCACAGCGTGCAGATGGTTTCATTGCCCAAAGCAGCTTCACAGTGCCGGAAGCGACACTTGTCTCCCTGGAACCCAATGGAAACACAGAGAGGAAAATGCAATAGTACAACCTGAGAACTGGCCGTGCTTTGAGCTCATTTGTAGCCAGTTGCCCTATTGCGCAATGCAATGAGTTATTCAGTTTGCCCAAGATCAGTGATGCTTCTACCTATTGCACCCCATCCTCTAAACTGAAGGACTGAAAGAAATGAAGGAAAGAACCCAAGCAGACCTTGTTACAAGTGGAATAGAAGTAGAAATAGCAATCCTCTCCGTTCTTCGACATGCTGGACGAGCTCCCAGAAGCAGTTCTGCTCTCGGGGATCTCTGTGCAGCTCTTCCTCTGCTCTCTCAAAGAGCTGGCTCGTGCTCCCTTGCACTGAGCGTCTTCTACTGCCTTGATCAGTGAAATCTTTTGTTGAGAAGGAACCCTGAGCAAAACAGCAACAAGCAGAAAAGAATGAGGAATGCCCACCCATCTTCCCAGCTTTCTCCTGTTCGTTCCATCAGTCTCTCAGGAGCAGTTGTTTCCAAACATTTCCCTCCTCAGCACTGGTCAAACTAGAGGAACATCAGCCTGACTCAGCACGGAGCCCCTGGGGGTGCACGGCTGCAAGGCCTCCAATGGAGCCCCTCCAACTGGATGGCAAAGTTTCCTTCCCTCCTCCAATCCCGATAGAAATGCTGCCTTGTTACCTTTAGTACCTTCCCATCAGATTCCTCTCTGGCACATTCCTATGCTCCTAACAACCTCAGTGCTGCCCAGCACAGACGCCGGGCACCAACACGGCTCTGGACTCTGCACCGTGGAACAGCCACCCAGCTCAGCACTTCTGTTCTGCTCACAATGGGAAGGGTTCTGGAATCGGGAGCATCAAGTGCACTAGAAATACCTCACGTCCCTCCGTTCCTTACGAGCCCTTCCCTTTGGAAACAAGAGAACCCCAGACACATCTGTTAGCACAGCAGCCCAAATGCTAACCAGAAACCAAGCACGGAGCCCTGAGAGCTACAGCCCTTGGCACCTGGCAGTGCCATGAAGGGTTGGAAAGGCAGCGCCCCATTGTGCTGAGGGCCAAGAGCCGGTTCAGACAACAGAAGCATTTGTCCACATTTCTGACATGAAGGCTGTCGCCTCCCGATCCGGCCACAAGTCAAGGCTGCCGAGTGCAATACCGTGCCTCCGCACACGGGGAACAGACGGGACTCACACACAGTGTGTAACGCCGAAAGGACCAGTTTAATGCTGTGCCACAAACCGTATATTCTGGTACATGTGACCGTCCGTATCAGATACCCATGACCTCCCTGACTCCAGCCCTGGTGCACGCAGGCACCACCTACCCAATATCCAACAGGGGGAAGCACAGCTCAGCCCAAAGCGGGATGAACTTTCCAGCCATGTCTTCATGCCAAAGCGGTGCAGATAGCACAGGGAGTGCAAAGGGGAGGAGGAGAGCAACAGTGTGTGATGGTGTCACTAGCAAAGAGTGAGGGGTGGGAGGAGGAGGGATGAGGGGAGGGTATTGGGTAATCAGCAGGGGGGACACTTCTGCACCCAGAGGAGCTGAATCGGGACACAGACCCCTCACCCACCCCATCCCCAAGCAGGGCCCAGAGCACACTGCAAACAGGCTGAGCACAGAGCAGTGCATCACTGTGGGGCTTTATTTCATTGCAAGAGGTGCAGGCAGAGTGCTGCTGTCAGCATAGGAAACAGAAGCATATGAGAGAGGTTGTGAGGATGGGGCTGTATCCATCACTGACCCCAAATTCTCATGTGGCCAGACGGCCCCTTGCAGGCTGAAGCACAGCACTCAGATGGTGGGGTTGCTGCCTGTATCTCCTGAGTTCCCAAAATCTGAGAAGCAAAGGGAGAGGGAGGGACGCCCAGCCACCAAGCAGGTAGCGTGGAGCTCCCAACAACAACAATAAAAGGTGGTGGGGTGGGGAAATAAACCAGAAGAGGGCTGGAGTGCAGCTGAACAATCATATTTATTTGGGTGTGGGGTACAGTGTGGGGGGTTATGGAGCCAGAGGGGGCACAGCAGGGACACGAGAGCGTGGGGAAGGAAGGGTGAGAGGAGGGATATAAAGAGGGCAAGTTTGTGGGTGAGGATTGTAAAGGCAGCAGGATGGGGAAGGGGAGGGGAAGTGCTGCAGGACATCCAGTTGATTAGGGATAAGCAGGGACAGCTGAGAGGAGCACCAAGGAGAACACATTCCAGCTCTCAGGATGGCATTGGGAGAAACAAGATCTGATCCAGGATGGGGAGCAGGCAGCCATCAGCATGGGGTCACAGAGGGGAGATGATGAGGAATAGGGAGGGGGGGGTGGATCACAAGGGGGCAGAGAGCAGCAGGGGGAGGGGAAGAAGAGAGAGCAGTGGGTCCTCAGTACACTGAGCAGCCAAACCAGGCAAAGGTCCCCTCAGCCACCCCATCCCCAAGCCCAGCACAGAGCAGGATGCAGGCAGGCTGAGCACAGAACAGCCCAACACTTTATTTCTCAGGAAGCCATGCAGGGAACACATAACAGCATAGGAAGCAGATGGAGATGTGAGAGGTTGATCAGACGGGGCTGTGTCCATCACTGATCCCAAATGCTCATGTGGCCAATTGGCCCCTTGCAGGCTGAAGCACAGCACTCAGATGGTGGGGTTGCTCCCTGTGCGGAAGAGAAGAGATGGTGTCCTATAGGGCCGTGTTCACATCCCAACCCTCTGCTCCCCACAGAGGCCCAGCCCAGCCCTGGTGCAGCAACACAAGGAGCACAGGGACCCCTCCCAACTCCCAGCCACACACCACACCTGTGCTTGAGTTGCTGGATGCACCATCCTGGCCTGTAAGAGAAGAAGAGCCATGAGCCCCAGCCCTGTGCTCACTGTGGGGCATGGAGCAGCCCCGAGCACCAGGAAGGGGAACCCTGGGAGAAAGTGGGGACCCCAACGCTGCCCTGGCACCAGGCAGAGGTGGGGGACAGCGCTGCCATCATCACTCACTGGGAGCCACGTTGTAGCCTTTCTCCTTCTTCCCTGCAGACAGAGAGATGCATCAGCACAGCTTCACATCACAGCCAGGTTGGGGGTACCCAAGGGAGACCCAGACCCTCCTACAGCCCCCACTGTCCTCCTACAGACCTCCACATTTACCTGCATGGCGTCTGTAGATGAGGAATCCAACGCCAGCCACGATGGCAATGACCACAATGGCAACGACCACCCCCACCACGATGGGCACCACGTTGGACTGTGGCCGCTCTGGGAGAAGGCAGGGCCGTCAGCAGGGGAAGGGGCAGCCCGCAGCCCCCCAGCCCCACATCCCCTCACTCACCCCACGAGTAGAGGCCGGGCTGGGGCAGGCTGGCGTGCTCCACGCGGCACTGGTACTTGTCCCCGTCTCCCGGCAGCGTGTCGATGGTGACCCAGGTGTGGTAGGTGCCGTCGCTGTTGGGCACGATGCCCCCCGAGTGGGTGTCCTGGCCCAGCACCGCGCCGTCCTTCACCCAGCTGACGGCGATGGGCCGCGGGTAGAAGCCGTGAGCGCGGCAGGACAAGGTCAGGATCCCGTCGGCCTCCTTCCCCCACACTCGCACCTCGGGTTGCTCTGAAGGTGGGCGGCAGTGAGGGCCGGGCTGAGCTCCCCACGCTGAGCCCCCAACCCACCTCCAGCCTCACATCACAGCCCCCCCCTCACCTGTCATCCCCAGCTCTGCTTTCCCGTGCTCCAAGTATTTCCACAGCCACTGCACACAGCTTTCCTCCAGGTAATGTTTCCGACTCTCAGCATAACCACCTTCCTCCCACTTCCTCTTGGTGGGAACTGCCTCTGGAACCACTGCAGTGAATGTCATCGTGTCTTTGTCGAAGGCAATGAAGTCTCTCCCATCATAGGCAACCTGATGATACCCCCGAGTGGTGCCGTCCTCGAGGATGTCACAGCCATACATCTGTTGCAGCGTGTGAGACCCTGAAACACAGCCAGGCAGGGGGTCAGGGGCTCCTCTGGCTCAGGATGTCCCACTGTAGTGGGGATGGGGTTGGGGTCCCCCCGGGTCGCAGCACCCCGAGCTCGGTGGGGCTGTGACGGGCAGCCCTGGGACGGTGCCGCCGGGCAGGACCAGCCCTGCGGGGTGCAGGCGACACTGCGCCATGGAGCCCCATCCCACAGCACGGAGCCGCGGTGCCGGCCGTGCTCACCGCCGCTCTGGTTGTATTGTTCCTGCAGCATGTCCAGGCTCACAAGCCCATTCTGCTCATTGCTCTGTGCGATCCGGGTGTTCCTCTCCCAGTACTCGGGATCCACAGCTCCAGCTGCCTTCATCCACTCGGTGCGGGGCACGAACCTCCGTGTGGTGCTGTCGTAGTGCACGAAGATTTCGCCGTCTACGTACCGCACAGACACGAACCAGGGCAGCCCAGGGCCGGGATCCATCATTGCGGTAGTGAAGTACCGCAGGGTATGGAGCTCTGCGGGGCCGGAGCGCAGCGGGGCCGTGAGCCGCGGGTGGGGGTGACTTGCGGACTCAAACTCTATAATCCAGGGACTGGTTATAAAGCAGGTATGTTTATTCCAGCGTTGCGCAGCGCCGGGTGCAAGGGGGATAGCTCCTCCAAACTTGCACACCGTAAGGAGAAAAGTGTGTTACAGATATAGGTCAAGCTAATACATAATCAATAGTCCCCTCCCCAGTTTGATTACATATTCATTACATTCCCTATGGCCCCATTCCCTTGCAACCCCATTCCCCCATTCCCCCTGACCCCATTCCCTGCGACCCTTGTTGTTGTTGTGGGATGACATTCTTCTTCTGTTTTCTTCTTGCTGTTATCTGCTGTTATTGTTCTCCCATGTCAGCGTCGTCTTGCCCGGGGTATCTAATCCTTCTTCTTGTCAGAGGTCTCCGGACAATTCCTTCTTATCTTTATTGCCCTCTTCTCTGCTTTTCTTTTGACTAAGTGTCTGTAATTCCCCCTTTCTCTGTCCTCCCTTAACATAAACTATCTATCTGTAACTACCCTTTGCCTTAGTGAGGCCCCTTTTCCCTTTCTGTAGCAAAACGTTCCCCTTTCAGCTACTATGGAGTCCTTCTTCACTATTCAGGGGTCCCACGGGCACAGCCCCGGGGTGGGGTTACGGGGACGGAGGGGTCCCGGTCCGGCCGCACTCACCGCCCGCCGCCCCGCACACGGCGCACAGCAGCAGCCCCAGCATCCCGCACAGCCACAGCGCTTCGCCAATGGTGAAACGGGAGCGTGCGTGACGTCACCGGGCGCCAGGCAGAATGCGCTCCCGCAGATTTGAAGTGAAACCGAAACCCATATGGAGACACCACCCTGATCCCAAAAGCCCACGGAGACACCAAGAGAGGCTGCAGAGTGTCTTTAATGGCAGCACCACGGCTCAGGGTCGGGGATGGGGACACGCAGGGACAGCTGGTGACAGAAGGTGTCCATCAGATGCTGCCTGCGGGGACGTGGGGTGGGAGATGGGGTCACTCAGCCCTCACTGATGGCAGTGGGGACAGGGTCAGGTTGGGGACGCTGTTACCTGAAGGGCAGTTGTGACCAGGAAGCGGGGTGTAACCTGTTGGGGAAATAGGAGGGGGGTGAGTGGGGTTCTTATCCCATATTGATGCACAGAGACCCCATAGATCCACAGGGACACATAGAGACCAATAGAGGGAGATACAGAAATCCCACACCGACCCATAGAAATCATCAAAGACAACAGAGGGACCCATAAAGATCCATAGAGAAAAGAAAGATCCACAACAAGCCATAGAGACCCATAGGAACCCCACAGAGACCCCCTTAGAGGTCCATGCAGTCCTTCAGTGTCCCTCCCAAGCACCCACCTGGGCAGGGGGTTGGGCTCACCAGTAGTATCCATAGGGATACAGAGGGACCATTAGAGGGATACGTAGAGACCCCACACCGATACATAGGAACTCATAGAGACCCTGAAGGGACCCATAAGAGTCAATACCCTGATCTCTAAGGTCCCTTCCAACTCGCACAATACTATGATGATGATGATGATACAGAAAAGAAAGCTCCACAACAACCCATAGAATCCCATAGGAACCCCACCCAGGGAGGCTGAGTGGTGACCAGCTGTACACACAGCCATAACTGAACTGCCAGCCTCACCTGGCTGTGCTGCTGAGCATGCTGGGCTGCCTGGCCCTGCTCTCAACAGCACCTTGTCAGCTCTGGGAGTCTGGGACCAAGGAGACCACATCCCAGCTCATAGGGATGGAATTGGGATAACCAGGATGGGGAGCAGGCAGCCATCAGCATGGAGTAACAGATGGGATGTGATGAGGGATAGGAGTGACACATGGGGGCAGAGTGCAGCAGGCAGAAGGGAATGGAAGAGAGCAGCTGGTCCTCAGCACCCGGAGCAGCCAAACCAGGCCAAGGTCCTCTCACCCACCCCATCCCCAAGCACAGCACAGAGCAGAATGCAGGTGGGCTGAGCACAGAACAGCCCAACACTTTATTTCGCAAGAAGCCATGCAGGGAACACATAACAGCATAGGAAGCAGAGGAATATGTGAGAGGTGGAGAGGTCGGGGCAGTGTCCATCACTGATCCCAAGTGCTAGTGTGGCCAGCTGGCCCCTTGCAGGCTGTAGCACAGCACTCAGATGGTGGGGTTGCTCCCTGTGTGGAAGAGAAGAGATGGTATCCAATATTATTTACAATCAGCGCAATGACTGATATCTCCTCCGATGACAACGACTGCCTGAGGGCCCCTCAATGGCATCACATGTCACAGCAGTAGGAGGGGAGTAATGCAGCTGTGGCATGCAGCTCCCGCTTCTCACACTGCTGCTGCATCACTGCTGATAACTGCAAGGCAGGGCTGCACCCCTCCATCCCCCATCGTTGGTGCCACATTTGGTCCAAAGTACCAGAAGAATTCTGCTCCATCACACCCCCATATTTGTCATGAAGTTGCTTGAAAGGATTCAAGTCAAAAACAAAAGCAGACACAAACCAAACTCAAGAGCTGGCAGAGCTCCTGGATCCGTTAGAAAAGCATCACCCTGGGGTATCCAACCACAAAGAAAAGGTTTTTATTGTGTTTTTATACTATATAGTATAAGACTACGCAGTTCAACTGTCAATCATCTCATCAAGTTCAAGAAGGAGCTCATCCACATCCTTCCCTGGGTCCAAGCCAATTTCTGCTTCCAGGTTCCCTCCTGAGATTTCCCCCATGAACTTTTCCAAGTCATCTTCTACAGATAAGGGGGTCTTCCCAGCCCCAGTGGAGCTCAGCTGCTGCACTTTGGCCACCGACTGGAAAGAAGCTGAACTCGAGTCCTCCGACTGCTCCACAGAGTCTGCTTGGCTTCCCAGCTGCAGTGCCAGGCTTGGGAGAACAAGGAGGAGAACAATCAGCACACAACATCTCTTAACTGGAGGTACTTATTATTCCTGTGTTGGATTTGGGCATTCTTGAGCCCAACCCCCTGATCCTTCCCACACACCAAAGAGTTTCTGGCTGACGGCAAGACAAAGTGCTGAAGCAAAAGAAGTTGTGCTCCTCACCTGCTGGGGGGTTTCTCTGTGCCAGGCTTGGTGAGCAGGCTGACCTCCGGCAGGGCTGGAGCAGCAGCCTGGCAAGAAGGAAGACAAAGTCAAGGATTCCTCAGGAGATCCTTCCTCTGCAGCGCTTCTCCTTCAGCACTGCTGAGCCTGAACCCAACACGGGGGGCCAAGGGGCTCCTGAAGGACGTCAACAACCACGGGAAGGCTGCAGAGCACCTCAGCTCTTTGCAACAACGCAGCAGGAATGGACCAATCCCTTCACGCCACACAGGAATCCCAGGGCTGCAGAGCATTGTGCACACACTGCCATTCAGCCAGCATCCTGCACACAGCCACTGCTTTGCAAGGAAACCTGCACAACCTTTCAGTTCTCCACCCTTTCTGCAGCACTTGCATCTCAGGCTGAGCCTGACCAGGACAGCACTGACGCTTCCTCCCCTCCTTACCAAAGCTGCTTTTTTAGCTGGAGGCTCCTCATCTTCAGTGCTACTCAGAGGCTTCCCAGCTGCCACAGCAGAGCGAGAGATCTCAGCAGCCTTCCGCTTCCGTGCTCGCTTCCTGGGGGTGCTGGCTTTGCCATCCCAAGGCTTCACACACACCTGGCACTTGGCTACAGGAAGAAGAGACAGCTGCTACCATTGTGCCTCCAGAGGACAAGGGAAGCAGCCCTACAGCAGGAGAAAGCAATACACGGTCCCTTTAGACTTTTACCTTGGACTGGTTCTTCAGCAGCAGATGGCACAGCAGCCGGCACAGCAGCCACGTCCTCCTTCAGCTTCTCTGCTTCTCTCAGTTGCAGCTTCTCCTTTCTTGTCCCCTCGAGGCTCTTGGCTTGAGCCTTAGAATTTGGTGTGCTCTGATCCGAGGGCTAAAAAGAAACACAGCAAGTGCAAACTAAGAACAAACACCAGGGAGAGTGTATGAAGGAAACACTGGAACACTGTTTCAAACGTGTGCAATTAACAAAGGGGACTCACCTCTGCGGGTGCAGAGACAGCTTTGGGAGAAGCCCTGCTCTGTTCCACAGTCTCTTCCTCTTCTCTTCCAGGTGCTTTCAAACAAGGAAAAAGAAAATCCCTTGGTCAACAGCAAGCAGATCAAGAAACCTGAGTGCCCGTGTTTCCTCCATCTGCTTCTTTCCTCCCATTCAATAACAAAGCACAGAGAGAGGAGACAGCAGCAGTCCAGACATGACCCAAGCATTTGGTAAGCAAGAGCCCAGGCAGTTGGAAGCCAACTCCATTTGCTTGACAGGGGCAGCACTTGAGCAGAGCAGACAGTAAAGCAGCTGGTTACCTGCTGGCTTTGTGATGCGCAGCAACTTCCTCCCTGCTGGGGCAGGCCCGGGCTGTGCTGCTGCTGCTGGCACCTTTTCCCCGCTCTGCTGCATCCGCAGGGCTTTCTCCTGCTTGATTTCTTCCAAGCTTTTCATACGCACTTCTTCCAATGCCTTGATTGGACGCGCTGGCTCTTCCAGTTTCACTTGGCCAGGCACAGATGGATGCACAATTCTCCGCTTCTTGCGCTCACCCTCAGCTCTCTTCTCAGGCAGCAGCTCTTCTCCTTTTGGCTTCTCTTCTTCCAGCCCTTTGTGTTTCCTTTCAGCCAGGGCTTCCCACAAGGTTTGCATGGGAACTGCAGGGGAAGGCCTCAGCCTGGAGCTGGGATCCTCCACCTTACAGCACCCTTCTGCCTGGGGGGCAGCTGGGCTTTCTCCTCGCTGATGAGCTCTCTCAAGACGGATCTCTTCCAGAGTTTTCACGTGGATCTCCCCTGCTGGCTTGGCACCCTTCTCTGTCAGCAGCAAGAAAGGAGAAGCGCAAGGATGTCATACCTGCTTATCATCTGTCTGAGCACTAGTACGGCCCTGTCTCTCCTTCAGAGACTTCACGCCTTCAACCACAGAGCAGAACAAAGCAGGGATGCTGCATCAATGCCAGCTCTGTGCTCCCGTTTCCAAACGGGGCAGGAAAAAGAAGTTCAGATCCCAGGGATGAAGAGCTCAGCAAGCACGCAAAGAGAACGCTGCCAGGAAAGAAGAAGCAGAAAGCCTAGAGAATCTGTGCAGCAAACACAGACGACCATTTACCTCTCCTTGCTGCTCTGCCAACCTCGATCCTCTTCCCCAGCCTTTCTGCAAGGCTGCGCTTCAGCGGAAGGCCGCTGACATCAGCTACAGAGAGAAAACAACAACATTCCTCAGCTCATTTCTTGGGAGAAAGGTTTCTACAACAGTCAACCACAAACTTGGTTTCTTCCAAGGGGATGTTCTCAGATTCACCGTTCAGCTGCTACACTTGTGTGCCACTTGGAGTCATCACAGACCCACCACACGCTTTCCTCCCTCCTCCTTCAGCACTGCCCTCCCATTGACGTGCAGGCAGCCAAACAACAGCTCACAAGCAGCCCTTACCTACAGAGGATTTCCGTTTTCCAGGTTTCTCAGCAGGATTCAATCGAACCACGAGCTCCTGCCCTAAAACAAAGGAAAACAAAGGGCTTCTATGACAGAAACCAGCAGCCAACAGAATGACGGTCCTGTCAGCTCATTGCCCACCCAATTAAAAACATACACCCAAAAGACACCACTTGGACAGCAGCACCAGCAGACTAACATGGCCCAACTAACATGGCCCAACTACCTTGACTGTTACTGATCCCTTCCACTTAGGAGCCACCAAATGCAAACAAAGGTACTCAGCATTACCCTGCTTTGCAGACAGCGTCACAGTTCTGACCACTGTCCGCACCTTCTCCTCTGGCACAGGAACAGTCCGAGATTGGAGCGGATGAGCAGGAACTCCTGAAGGCCCTTCTGATCCAAGGGAACAAACAGACAGTGTTTACAACCAGGAAAAGAAAAGCCACTGCCAACAACAAAAACCAACCTGACAGAACCGTCACAAAGACCAAAGCGCATTTGTTACTCATCGCTGTCCAAGATGCAACAACCACTGCACGTCCATAAGAGAGGTGACTAATTGGCCTCCAATTTGCTCTTGCAGTTCCCATCTAGAAGAGCAGCTGTCTGGATCTCAAACACCACGTTGCATGCTGAAGGAGCTCGATACCCCCAGCTAAAAATCCAAGTCTATCTCTCATGTAGCTCCCAGCCACCAGCAACTGCTGCTCCAAAACCAGCAGTGCAAGATCAAGGTTCCCTTCTGTGAACGGCTCTATTCCCCAACACAGTGCCAGCTATCTGGCTCTGATCAGAAGGATCACAAAGTAGGGCACATGAACTCACCGCTTGGTTGTTTTCTTTTGTCCTTTAGTTTCTTCCCTTTGATTCCTTCAGGTGTTTTGATTCCAGCATTCAAAGTGTCATCTGGGAACACAGAGCAGTGAATGAGACTGAGGGACAGAGGCACACGCTGAGGACCACAGCTCTGCAAACTGCCTCCTGCTCAGAAGCAGCCATAAGAAACCCTGTCAGCAACCCTACGTTCTGTTGTGTTTGTGCAATGAATTGCTTTGGAGTGAATTGGCAAGTCCTTCTGATTCATCCTGGAATACCTTGTTTGGTATCAGCATTCGATTTCCCAGTGGAAATGATCTGCAATCCATCCTGCTTTTCTTCAGCTGGTTGCTGGACAGCTGGTTTTGTTTCTTCTCCCTTCTCAGCAAGCTGGTCTGGAGAGGGAAAGAAACAATCAGCCTCTTCAGTTACGCAGTAGGAATTCAATCACATTTCCCACCTTTATGCAGCTCATAGAATGACACTTCAGCCCACAGTTCATATTCTTAAGGACAAACCTAGTGATTACAGATGGGTTCCTTATTTCAACAGCCGTACTTACCTGGTAAACCCACAGAAGCAGTCTAAGATTCCAACCATAAGATCAAAAGCCACAATCAAGATCCAAAGCAGCAGCAACCACACTCACCATCAGCATCGCCATCTGCAGCATTGATTCCAGCTGCAGGATGTGTAGGGCTGGGGACATTCTCGGAGTTGTCCCCTTCCATCACTGCCCTCAACTGTGGAGAGGGATTGGACTGCACGGAAAGCTTGCTCTGCTGCAGTGTTGGCTGAGCTGCCCTCAGATCGTCACCTGCAGACTCTGCTGGACTTGGCAGCGCAGCTACAGGAAGGAAAGGATCATCAGGAATGGAAAACTTGCATCCTAAGTGAATTATCAGAAGCACCCAAAGTTCAGCTGGGCACCCATCTATCAGCTCACCATGAACGTTCCCTGGCACTCTTGACCACACTACACCCACCTGTGAGCAATAGAGTTCATCTTTCGTCCCTAACCAAGACCAACTCACTTTGGCTGGGTGGTAAGAAAAGCCCATTGAGGTGCCGTCCCTTGGTGTGATGAAAGGCACAGTTGGATTTCTGGCAGCCTCCTGGCTGGTTCTCCCAGTAGCAGGGAATCTCACTGCGTTTTTTCTGAGGACGGAAAGGAAGAAAAGCTGCTGGTCATGCGGACCTCAGATTTGCAAAGGGAGACTGAGCTGCAGATGATGCCAGTGAGCAGACTGCCACAAAGCAGCACTCCAACACCACTCTGAAGCGTGCGCAGGCTGGGAGCACCGCGCTCACTCAGCTTTCCTAGCATGCTGTGGGTGAGGACACCAGTTGAGAAGGGCTTCAACTAACACAGCTTGCAGAATGCCTGTCTGATGCATGTGCTTCTTTAGCAGCTGTGGAGAGAACACTGTTGGGATCTACTACAGGAATGTCCTGCTCTGATTTACCAATGCCATTGAGCTCTCTTCCCTCTGCTTCCTCCCAGCCCCCTCTTCACAATAGGAACCATCCTCCTTTCAAAGCAAATGGAACCTAATCTGCACAAGCCCATTCAGCCCAGCTGAAGCAATGAGAAGTGGGTTTGGTGATGAACTCTGAGCAGCCAACACTCACCTGGATCTTCATGTGCCTGAACCTGCAGACCTTCCTGAAGCAGCGGCCCTCCTTCCACAGCGTGCAGATGGTTTCATTGCCCAAAGCAGCTTCACAGTGCCGGAAGCGACACTTGTCTCCCTGGAACCCAATGGAAACACAGAGAGGAAAATGCAATAGTACAACCTGAGAACTGGCCGTGCTTTGAGCTCATTTGTAGCCAGTTGCCCTATTGCGCAATGCAATGAGTTATTCAGTTTGCCCAAGATCAGTGATGCTTCTACCTATTGCACCCCATCCTCTAAACTGAAGGACTGAAAGAAATGAAGGAAAGAACCCAAGCAGACCTTGTTACAAGTGGAATAGAAGTAGAAATAGCAATCCTCTCCGTTCTTCGACATGCTGGACGAGCTCCCAGAAGCAGTTCTGCTCTCGGGGATCTCTGTGCAGCTCTTCCTCTGCTCTCTCAAAGAGCTGGCTCGTGCTTCCTTGCACTGAGCGTCTTCTACTGCCTTGATCAGCGAAATCTTCTGTTGAGAAGGAACCCTGAGCAAAACAGCAACAAGCAGAAAAGAATGAGGAATGCCCACCCATCTTCCCAGCTTTCTCCTGTTCGTTCCATCAGTCTCTCAGGAGCAGTTGTTTCCAAACATTTCCCTCCTCAGCACTGGTCAAACTAGAGGAACATCAGCCTGACTCAGCACGGAGCCCCTGGGGGTGCACGGCTGCAAGGCCTCCAATGGAGCCCCTCCAACTGGATGGCAAAGTTTCCTTCCCTCCTCCAATCCCGATAGAAATGCTGCCTTGTTACCTTTAGTACCTTCCCATCAGATTCCTCTCTGGCACATTCCTATGCTCCTAACAACCTCAGTGCTGCCCAGCACAGACGCCGGGCACCAACACGGCTCTGGACTCTGCACCGTGGAACACCCACCCAGCTCAGCACTTCTGTTCTGCTCACAATGGGAAGGGTTCTGGAATCGGGAGCATCAAGTGCACTAGAAATACCTCACGTCCCTCCGTTCCTTACGAGCCCTTCCCTTTGGAAACAAGAGAACCCCAGACACATCTGTTAGCACAGCAGCCCAAATGCTAACCAGAAACCAAGCACGGAGCCCTGAGAGCTACAGCCCTTGGCACCTGGCAGTGCCATGAAGGGTTGGAAAGGCAGCGCCCCATTGTGCTGAGGGCCAAGAGCCGGTTCAAACAAAAGCATTTGTCCACATTTCTGACATGAAGGCTGTCGCCTCCTGATCCGGCCACAAGTCAAGGCTGCCGAGTGCAATACCGTGCCTTCGTACATGGGGAACAGACGGGACTCACACACAGTGTGTAACGCCGAAAGGACCAGTTTAATGCTGTGCCACAAACCGTATATTCTGGTACATGTGACCGCCCGTATCAGATACCCATGACCTCCCTGACTCCAGCCCTGGTGCACGCAGGCACCACCTACCCAATATCCAACAGGGGGAAGCACAGCTCAGCCCAAAGCGGGATGAACTTTCCAGCCATGTCTTCATGCCAAAGCGGTGCAGATAGCACAGGGAGTGCAAAGGGGAGGAGGAGAGCAACAGTGTGTGATGGTGTCACTAGCAAAGAGTGAGGGGTGGGAGGAGGAGGGATGAGGGGAGGGTATTGGGTAATCAGCAGGGGGGACACTTCTGCACCCAGAGGAGCTGAATCGGTACACAGACCCCTCACCCACCCCATCCCCAAGCAGGGCCCAGAGCACACTGCAAACAGGCTGAGCACAGAGCAGTGCATCACTGTGGGGCTTTATTTCATTGCAAGAGGTGCAGGCAGAGTGCTGCTGTCAGCATAGGAAACAAAAGCATATGAGAGAGGTTGTGAGGATGGGGCTGTATCCATCACTGACCCCAAATTCTCATGTGGCCAGACGGCCCCTTGCAGGCTGAAGCACAGCACTCAGATGGTGGGGTTGCTGCCTGTATCTCCTGAGTTCCCAAAATCTGAGAAGCAAAGGGAGAGGGAGGGACGCCCAGCCACCAAGCAGGTAGCGTGGAGCTCCCAACAACAACAATAAAAGGTGGTGGGGTGGGGAAATAAACCAGAAGAGGGCTGGAGTGCAGCTGAACAATCATATTTATTTGGGTGTGGGGTACAATGTGGGGGGTTATGGAGCCAGAGGGGGCACAGCAGGGACACGAGAGCGTGGGGAAGGGTGAGAGGAGGGATATAAAGAGGGCAAGTTTGTGGGTGAGGATTGTAAAGGCAGCAGGATGGGGAAGGGGAGGGGAAGTGCTGCAGGACATCCAGTTGATTAGGGATAAGCAGGGACAGCTGAGAGGAGCACCAAGGAGAACACATTCCAGCTCTCAGGGATGGCATTGGGAGAAACAAGATCTGATCCAGGATGGGGAGCAGGCAGCCATCAGCATGGGGTCACAGAGGGGAGATGATGAGGAATGGGGAGGGGGGGGGGGATCACAAGGGGGCAGAGAGCAGCAGGGGGAGGGGAAGAAGAGAGAGCAGTGGGTCCTCAGTACACTGAGCAGCCAAACCAGGCCAATGTCCCCTCAGCCACCCCATCCCCAAGCACAGCACAGAGCAGGATGCAGGCAGGCTGAGCACAGAACAACCCAACACTTTATTTCTCAGGAAGCCATGCAGGGAACACATAACAGCATAGGAAGCAGATAGAGATGTGAGAGGTTGATCAGACGGGGCTGTGTCCATCACTGATCCCAAATGCTCATGTGGCCAGTTGGCCCCTTGCAGGCTGAAGCACAGCACTCAGATGGTGGGGTTGCTCCCTGTGCAGAAGAGAAGAGATGGTGTCCTTTAGGGCCATGTTCACATCCCAACCCTCTGCTCCCCACAGAGGCCCAGCCCAGCTCTGGTGCAGCACTACAGTGAGCACAGGGATCCCTCCCAACTCCCAGCCCCACACCGCACCTGTGCTTGAGTTGCTGGATCCACCATCCTGGCCTGTAAGAGAAGAAGAGCCATGAGCCCCAGCCCTGTGCTCACTGTGGGGCATGGAGCAGCCCCGAGCACCAGGAAGGGGAACCCTGGGAGAAAGTGGGGACCCCAACGCTGCCCTGGCACCGGGCAGAGGTGGGGGACAGCGCTGCCCTCATCACTCACTGGGAGCCATGTTGTAGCCTTTCTCCTTCTTCCCTGCAGACAGAGAGATGCATCAGCACAGGTTCACATCACAGTCAGGCTGGGGGCTACTGAGGGAGCCTCAAATCACCCAACAGCCCCCACTGTCATCCTACAGCCCTCCACTTTTACCTGCATGCTGTCTGTAGATAAAGAGTCCAACACCAGCCACGATGACTCCCATTGACTCCCATTGACTCCCATTGACTCCCATTGACCCTCATTGGCTCCCATTGACTCCCATTGACTCCCATTGACCCCCATTGACTCCCATTGACTCCCATTGACCCCCATTGACTCCCATTGACTCCCATTGACCCCCATTGACTCCCATTGACCCTCATTGGCTCCCATTGACTCCCATTGACTCTCATTGACTCCCATTGACCCCCATTGACTCCCATTGACTCCCACTGACGTCCATTGACTCCCATTGACCCCCATTGACTCCCATTGACCCCCATTGACTCCCATTGACTCCCACTGACTTGTAAATTCTCCTGGCTCAAATTGCATGTCATAGATTAACCTAAAATCTACCTGCACCCATGACAGGGGGGCAGTCAGCCCGCAGGCCGCTGGCCCAGAAGGAGAAAAAAACAGGGAAAAAGGAAATAAATACAGCGGCAACAATCTAATCTTTTAGGCAGGTCCTCCATCCTCTCTCCACTCACATCCTCATTGATTTCCAGTGCCTGAACCCTATTGCTAGTATATTCTGCAACCTATTGCTAGATCGCAAGTGCAATCGTTTGGTACAAGACCTGAGGGCAAGTAATAGAATTGTTGAGTGGATACACTCAGTGGTGGCAAATCCATGCACCTCATTAACCCAGTTAAGGAATGAACAGGTGGAGTTTACCTTCTGGATTTGAAGCATGTCTCTTCTGCCTGGTTTGGCCAATCTGGGGAGAAGAGACTCAGTGAACCAGCACAGTGTTACCCAGGGCTGTGAGAACAGCTTAATGATTGTTGAGAACTGGTCAACTCGTGAGCCTGTGACCTGGGATCCTCCAGCCCAGGGTGGAACTTAATTGCAGCAGGTGGATGCCACAGCAACAAAAGAGAGCGGTGCAATGGTCTGTGAGTCTGCTGAGTTTCTTGGTTGACGGAAAGCACAAATAACTCAACAGCAAGTGACATATTTGGGAGATTACAGCTGGACTTTGAACCTTAAGGATCGCCAGGAAAGAAGCCATCCGACAAACCCCTGAGCCGCACATTGCCAAGGAACTCCATACATTCCCAGGAATGACAGGATGGTGCTGACTGTGGATGCACAGCCATGGACTGGTCGTAAAGCTCCAAACAGCTTGATGAAGTGAGTAAGGGACGGTCAGGGTGTCTGAGGGCGGTGGCTGCACTGGTGCTCAATATTCAAGAAGCCCGTAAATCTACATTGGGCCAAATGATCCCAGTTTTAATACCTCATACAGTGTTTACTGTATTGGAGGCACAAGGGGGACATTGGCTCTCACCCCAAAGATCCCTGAAATACCAGGCCCATCCTGATAGAGCAGGATGCTGCTCTATTCTCCTGCAGAAGCCCGTGGCTTGGATGGGTACACTCTCGGCTGGGTAAGGAGCTGGCTGGAGGGCCGGGCCCAGAGAGTGGTGGTAAATGGAGTTAAATCCAGATGGAGACCAGTCATGAGTGGTGTCCCCCAGGGGTCAGTGCTGGGGCCTGTCCTCTTCAATATCTTTATTGATGACCTGGATGAGGGCATTGAGTGCTCCCTCAGTAAGTTCGCAGATGACACTAAACTGGCTGGGAGTGTGGATCTGCCTGGGGGTAGCGAGGCCCTACAGAGGGATCTGGACAGGCTGGAGAGCTGGGCTGAAGCCAATAGGATGAGGTTCAACAAGACCAAATGCCGGGTCCTGCACTTCGGCCACAACAACCCCAGGCAGCGCTATAGGCTTGGGGCGGAGTGGCTGGAGGACTGTGTGGAGGAAACGGACCTGGGGGAACTGATTGATGCTCGGCTGAACATGAGCCCACAGTGTGCCCAGGTGGCCAGGAGGGCCAACAGCATCCTGGTGTGTATCAAGAATGGTGTGGTGAGCAGGACTAAGGAAGTCATCCTGCCCCTGTACTCGGCACTGGTGAGGCCTCACCTCGAGTACTGTGTTCAGTTCTGGGCCCCTCACTGCAAGAAAAACATTGAGGCCCTGGAACGTGTTCAGAGGAGGGCTACGAAGCTGGTGAGGGGTCTGGAGCACAGACCGTATGAGGAGAGGCTGAAGGAGCTGGGATTGTTCAGCCTGGAGAAGAGGAGGCTCGGGGGAAACCTTATAGCTCTCTGTAACTTCCTGAAGGGAGGTTGTGGTGAGCTGGGGGTCGGCCTCTTCTCTCGTGTAGACAGTGATAGAACTAGAGGGAATGGCTTCAAGCTGCGCCAGGGGAGGTTCAGGCTGGACATTAGGAAGTATTTCTTCTTGGAAAGGGTAGTCAGGCACTGGAATGGCTGCCCAGGGAGGTGGTAGAGTCACCGACCATGGGGGTGTTCAAGAAACGTTTGGATGTTGCGTTGAGGAATACGGTTTAGCTGGGAAGTATTGGTGATGGTTGGACTGGATGATCTTCTGGGTCTTTTCCAACCTGAAAAATTCTGTGATTCTGTGATTCTGTGATAATGTAGAAATAATTGTGACTAATATTGTCAGCCCAGTATCTTTCCTTAGCGGAACACCTGGAGAACCAGTATCTCCTGACTGCTTTGAAACAACTGGAGTTGCACATTTCAGACGGTCAGTCAGACCTGAAGGACAAACCCCTAGAAGATGTAGAAGTTCCTGGTGGGTTCTATGGGTCCTAAGAGGGTCCTGATGGGTCCTATGGGGGTCCTGTGTTCTCCTAAGGCGGTCCTGATGGGTCCTATGGGGGTGCTATAAGGGTCCTGATGGGACCTATGGGGGTCCTGTGTTCTCCTAAGGCGGTCCTGATGGGTCCTATGGGAGACCTGCGTACTTCTATGGGGGTCCTGGTGGGTCCTGAGGGGTCCAAAGTGGGTTCTGGGTTCTCCTAAGGGGGTCCTGGCGAGTCCTGATGGGTCCTATGGGGGTCCTGGGTTCTCCTAAGGCGGTCCTGATGGGTCCTATGGGAGACCTGCGTACTTCTATGGGGGTCCTGGTGGGTCCTGAGGGGTCCAAAGTGGGTTCTGGGTTCTCCTAAGGGGGTCCTGGCGAGTCCTGATGGGTCCTATGAGGGTCCTGGGTTCTCCTAAGGCGGTCCTGATGGGTCCTATGGGAGACCTGCGTACTTCTATGGGGGTCCTGGTGGGTCCTGAGGGGTCCAAAGTGGGTTCTGACAGCTGCAGTTCTGTGAGGCAAGGAGACTGTAAGGCAGTTTATGCAGTAACTGCTACTGACCAGGATCCAAGGACTATTAGCACCAACATCATCTTTGAAATCTGCAGTTCTCCCATTTCAAGCTGGGGACTGGATCCTGATCCAGACGGGGAAGGAGACAAAGCTGCAGCCTGACTGGGAAGGACCGTTCCAAGTACTTCTAATGACTGAAACAGCTGCGAGGATGCCGAGAAAGGATGGACTCATACACACTGGTAAAGGCACCCACCAGCCCTGAGGCGTGGGAACTGCTGCCACAGATAAACCTTTAAAAGAGAAGAATTAGAAGGAAATCATGACAAGTTTTTCCATATGCATATATATATATTGTACTATTATTTTAACTAACCTTTAACTTCTCCTCAGATAGGTGAATAAATTGTATATGTAAGTGGGAGAGTACTATAACCTCTATTGAACTAATGCTCACAAAAGTTTTTCCATGTTTTAACGAGGAGTTTTTACTGCTGTACCCATTCGTTATCCTGATAATTATCTGGAAAATGTAAAATTTGACAGTAATGCAGGGACCAACTGATAGTTTTGATGTGAACGAGGGACTCTTGTAGTGTATGGAATGATGTATGGTGGACAGCTGCCTATTGAGGCTGGACATATACACACCTTGAAAATACCCAGAATCACAGAATGACCCGGGTTGGAAGGGACCTCGAGGATCATGGAGTTCCAACCCCCCTGCCTGGCAGGGCCACCAACATACGCCTTTACTAGATCAGGTTGCCCAGAGCCCCATCCAACCTGGCCTTGAACACCTCCAAGGACGGGGCATCCACAACCTCCCTGGGCAGCCTGTTCCAGGGCCTAACCACTCTCCTAGTAAAGAACTTCCCCCTAACATCCAACCTAAATCTTCCCTCTTTTAACTTAAAACCATTTCCCCTAGTCCTGCTATTATCAGCCCTTTCGAAGAGTTTGCTCCCCTCCTGGGAGTGAGTTCCCTTCAGGTATTGAAAGGCTGCAATGAGGTCACCCCGCAACCTTCTCTTCTCCAGGCTGAACAAACCCAACTCCCTCAGCCTGTCCTCATAGGGGAGGTGCTCCAGCCCCCTGATCATCTTCGTGGCCCTCCTCTGGACCCTTTGCAACAGCTCTATGTCTTTCTTGTACTGAGGGCTCCACACCTGGACACAGTACTCCAGATGGGGCCTCACAAGAGCAGAGTAGAGAGGGACAATCACCTCCCTATCCCTGCTGACCACCCCTCTCCTGATGGAGCCCAGGATCCCATTTGCCTTCCGGGCCGCCAGAGCGCACTGCTGGCTCATGTTGAGTCTCTCGTCCATCAGGACCCCCAGGTCTTTCTCTGCCGAGCTGCTCTCAAGGACAACTCCTCCCAGCCTGTACAGGTGCCTGGGGTTCTTCTGGCCCAAGTACAAAACCTTGCACTTTGCTGTGTTGAACCTCATTAGGTTCACCCGAGCCCAGCTTTCCAGCCTGTCGAGGTCCCTCTGGATGGCATCCCTTCCTTCCATCGTATCAACTGTGCCACTCAGCTTGGTGTCGTCAGCAAACTTGCTGAGGTTGCACTCCATTCCCTCATCGATGTCATTAATAAAGATGTTAAAAGAGCATCGGTCAGAACATCCAGGATAGGGAAGAGCTTTAAAAGGGGTAGAAAATCTTCCTAAAAACCCTTCAGTTAGGGCAGTTCAGGAGATAAAAGAAACACTGGAAATTGAAACAAGATATGGGGACATTAATGCCTGGGTAGAATGGATTAAGTGTACTGTCCGGATTCTCAACTATAGCAATTGCTTTGCTTGTGCCCATAGCTCATGTGTTGCCCTTTCTGCTGGGGTGGACCAAGGACCCCAAGAGAATGCGATGCATGATTGCCCTGTACCAAGACTATAGACTTGATCGATGGGCCAAGGTTAATGGAATGAGTTTCAACAGGGCCAAGTGTCGGGTCCTGCATTTTGGTCATAACAACCCCAGGCAACCCTACAGGCTTGGGGAGGTGTGGCTGGAAAGCTCCCAGACGTAAAGGGACCTTGGTGTGCTGATGGACAGTCGGCTGAATATGAGCCAGCAGTGTGCCCAGCTGGCCAAGAGGGCCAATGGCATCCTGGCTTGGGTCAGGAATGGTGTGGTGAGCAGGACTAAGGAAGTCATCCTGCCCCTGTACTCGGCATTGGTGAGGCCTCACCTCGAGTACTGTGTCCAGTTTTGGGCACCTCAGCACAAGAAGGACATGGAGGTACTGGAGCAGGTACAGAGAAGGGCAACGAGGCTCGTGAAGGGCTTGGAGAATCAGCCCTATGAGGAGAGGCTAAGGAAGCTGGGGCTGTTTAGTCTGAGGAAGAGGAGGCTGAGGGGAGACCTTATTGCCGTCTGCCAGTACCTGAAAGGTTCTTACAGTGAGTGGGGCAGGTCTCTTCTCACTAGTGACAAGTGACAGGACGAGGGGAAATGGCCTCAAGTTGCGACAGGGCAAGTTCAGGTTGGATATTAGAAAGAACTTCTTTACAGAAAGGGTGGTTAGGGACTGGAATGGGATACACATGGTTAGGGACTGGAATGGGATAGACATGGTTAGGGACTGGAATGGGATACACGTGGTTAGGGACTGGAATGGGATACACATGGTTAGGGACTGGAATGGGATACACATGGTTAGGTAATGGAATGGGATACACATGTTAGGGACTGGAATGGGATACACGTGGTTAGGGACTGGAATGGGATACACACGGTTAGGGACTGGAATGGGATACACATGGTTAGGGACTGGAATGGGATACACATGGTTAGGGACTGGAATGGGATACACGTGGTTAGGGACTGGAATGGGATACACATGGTTAGGGACTGGAATGGGATAGACATGGTTAGGGACTGGAATGGGATACACATGGTTAGGGACTGGAATGGGATACACATGGTTAGGGACTGGAATGGGCTCCCCAAGGAGGTGGTTGAATCACCATCCCTGATGTGTTTAAGAGCCGTTTGGATGTGGTGCTCAGGGATATGATTTAGCAGAGGGTTGTTGTTGTGCTGTTGTTTCGTGGTTGTTGTTTAAGAGATCGGCTACTGGTTGGGCTGCGGTTGGACTTGATGATCTTCAAGGTCTTTTCCAACCTGAGTAATTCTATGATTCTATGATTCTAAGAGAAATCTGCCTGGGGAAACAGAGACTGCAGATCTCTCTCTCTCTCATTCCTCCAAAGCCTGATACAGGTGTCAAGATCCCTCCTGCACTCTCTACAGCAGTAGGTAAGCACACAGCTTGCCTCTCAGGGCAGGGTGTGAAGGCTACCAGGCCTATGGGAAACTTTTCCTTATGCAGTGAGGTCTTGAATGTTAGAGGACTGACATTAATAGCAGGAAATGATACAAGATTGGGAATCTCCCAGGGCAGATCTCTGGTGGTACCGTGGGGGAAAGATGTTACGGTCCAACTTAACCATCTGACTGGGGAGGCACTTGTTCAATGAGTTCTACCATTCACCCCGTCATTTGGAAAAGAAATGTATATAGATTCCATCACCTAGAGGTGTCCCTGATAAATTTAAGGCAAGAAATCAAAATGCTGCAGGATCTGAGTCGCTGTTTTGGTGGGTGACAATCAACAGGAGCATAGAAATGATAAGGGAATCTCGATGCCACACGCTGGGAAGGAACGATGGAGCAGGAGAGAAATCCCGCGAGGTTAAAGAAAAGGGGGGAATGAAGAGTGAAGCAGGAATTCGGAACAAATGGGGGCTGAAGGGGGAGAGTTAAAGGTAGTTTGTAGAGGAATGATGTGGTTAGTTAGAATAACAAGTAATGGAAACAAGGGGTCTGGGAGAGAAGGATGTAGATAAGGAGTGAGACCTCAGGAAGACATCAGACAAGGAGGAGATTAGATGTAAATACCAGAAGAGGAGCTGCATCTCCCTAATAAATGGGCAATAACAAGAGGGGGTCTGCATGCTAAAGAACTATTGAATACGTATCAGAAGCCCGAGAAGTCATTGACTATGCATTAAATGTGCCACCATGTTACAAGTCGGGGTGCAGGTTTGGAGGCGCTATCTCCCCCTTGCACCCGGCGCTGTGCAATAAACACACCTGCTTTATAACCCATCTCTGCATTATAGAGCTTGATTTCCACACGTCAGTGCAGCCTTTGTCAATGCACGTGTCTCGTGTCGTTAGCGGTAAAAGAAAGACATCCCTTCAATTGAGGCCTGAGAGAAAGAAAAGGACTGATATAGAGAAAGGGATAGAGGTATAAAGGTATAAAAGATATAGAGAAAGGGATCCGAGTTTGGAGAGGAAGAAAAGGGCTGATATAGAGAAAGGGATAGAGGTATAAAGGTATAAAAGATATAGAAAGGGATCTGACTTTGAGAGAGAAAGGACTGATATAGAGAAAGGGATAGAGGTATAAAGGTATAAAAGATATAGAAAGGGATCCGACTTTGGAGAGGAAGGACTGATATAGAGAAAGGGATAGAGGCATAAAGGTATAAAAGATATAGAGAAAGGGATCCGAGTTTGGAGAGGAAGGACTGATATAGAGAAAGGGATCGAGGTATAAAGGTATAAAAGACAAAGGGATCCGCCGCCTCCTGCCCCGCTCTCCCTCCCGCTGTGCCGCCCCCCGCTCCACTCTCTTCCTCCCGGCATCCGGAGGCCCCGGCGGAAGATCCCCCCGCGGCTGCTCCCCTTTGTTCCCGGCGAGGCCCGGACCGAGCGCGGCGGCTGCGACAGGTGAGAGCGGGGGGCCCTCAGCGGCGGGGGGGGATGGCGGAGCCGCAGGCCGCTCTCGGGCCGCGCTCGGTCCCCTCTCGGGCCGCTCTCGGTCCCCTCTCGGGCCGCTATGGGGCCGCTATGGGGCCGCTCTCGGTCCCCTCTCGGGCCGCTCTCGGTCCCCTCTCGGGCCGCTCTCGGGTCGCTCTCGGTCCGCTCTCGGGCCGCTCTCGGTCCCTCTCGGGCCGCTCTCGGTCCCTCTCGGTCCCCTCTCGGTCCGCTCTCGGTCCCCTCTCGGGCCGCTCTCGGTCCGCTCTCGGTCCGCTCTCGGTCCCCTCTCGGTCCGCTCTCGGTCCGCTCTCGGTCCCCTCTCGGTCCCCTCTCGGTCCCCTCTCGGGCCGCTCTCGGTCCCTCTCGGGCCGCTCTCGGTCCCCTCTCGGTCCCCTCCCGGGCCGCTCTCGGTCCCCTCTCGGTCCCTCTCGGTCCCTGTCGGTCCCCACTCGGGCCCCACTCGGGCCGCTCTCGGGCCGAGCCTCGCCGGGAGCCGCCATCTTCCCACCAGAGGCGGCTGCCTGGGGAGCAGGAGGAGGAGGAGGAGGAAGAGAAGGAGGGGGAGGCGGCGGCAGCAGCCGGATCGGGGCCTGGATGGCGGCGGGACGGGGCCAGATTTCTCCGTGGCAGATAAGTGTAATTATGTTGTGCAGGTAGCGGAATTGAGGTCATAGAATCATAGAATCATAGAATGACTCAGGTTGGAAAAGACCTTGAAGATCATCAAGTCCAACCGCAGCCCAACCAGTAGCCGATCTCTTAAACAACAACCACGAAACAACAGCACAACAACAACCCTCTGCTAAATCATATCCCTGAGCACCACATCCAAACGGCTCCTAAACACATCAGGGATGGCGATTCAACCACCTCCTTGGGGAGCCCATTCCAGTCCCTAACCAAGTGTATCCCATTCCAGTCCCTAACCATGTGTATCCCATTCCAGTCCCTAACCATGTGTATCCCATTCCAGTCCCTAACCACGTGTATCCCATTCCATTCTATAACCACGTGTATCCCATTCCAGTCCCTAACCATGTGTATCCCATTCCAGTCCCTAACCATGTGTATCCCATTCCAGTCCCTAACCACGTGTATCCCATTCCAGTCCCTAACCACGTGTATCCCATTCCAGTCCCTAACCATGTGTATCCCATTCCAGTCCCTAACCACGTGTATCCCATTCCAGTCCCTAACCATGTGTATCCCATTCCAGTCCCTAACCACGTGTATCCCATTCCAGTCCCTAACCACGTGTATCCCATTCCAGTCCCTATGTGTATCCCATTCCAGTCCCTAACCATGTGTATCCCATTCCAGTCCCTAACCACGTGTATCCCATTCCAGTCCCTAACCACATGTATCCCATTCCAGTCTTAAACTTGAGTCCCATTTGGGGTCAAACTGTAGCAGTGCTGTTTTCCAGCCTCGTGCCTGGCTCTGGGCTGGTTTTGTTGGCCACGTCTGAATCTGCAGCGATGCTCTTCCAGCAGCACCTTGGCGTCACAGAGTTGTAGGGGTTGGAAGGGACCTCTATAGAGATCATCGAGTCCAAACCCCCCTTAATTTGGATCAGTCTGAGTGTGAGGAAGTTCCTCTGCTTCTCTTTCCATGTTCTCATTCATGTTTATGCGTTTTTCCATATAATAATAGAGCTGCGAGAAGGGAGGATTCTGTAACCGCATTGGTGCAAAGCTGTTTGAGTATGTGACTGTACATGACACTTAATTTTCTTAGGCTTGAGGCAGTAGTATTTGCCATAAGTATTTCCAGTCATTACAGAGCGCTGCTTGCCTTCATTTTCTAATGCTAACTGCTGTCACAGCCTGGGCTCCTTAAGGATTGTGTCCTTAAGAGGACGAGAAAGAAGCCGGCGACAGTCACTTCAGTTTGTTTGTCAGGCTATAACAGATGGGCTTCGATTTCAGGCAGGGAAATGCAGAGGAAGCGTGTTTTGTCATCTCTTTCTGAACCAGAGTAGAAGAAACCAGGCCGGGCTCTGAACCGGGCCGCTGCCTCTGTGCTTCCAGCAGCTCTGGAGCGGTTAAGACGAGAGCTGAATGGCTTCTCACAAGGTAACACCCAGTCATCAAACGAGTGAGGGGAAGGTGATGGAACACTTCAGGTTTAAAATACTACTTGCTGTATCTGATGTTCTTGAGAAGGAAAATGCGAGCACACGTAACGTGCTCCTTTGGAGAAGCTCGTTGTAAGTGTGAAGGCCAACTTCTCCAAAGCGTTTATCTTTTTTTGTGCTAACATTGAGGCAAGCCAGTAAGTCATAACAGTAGATGCTGAAAATACGGAGCTTCTGAAGCTCTTTATGTGAGTATGAAACCAGCAATAGCCGTATTTTAGCTGGTCGATAAAAGCGATTTGATGCTGTACAAACTGGATAATTGAAGACCCATTTCTGTTGTAACAGCGCGTAGTTCTGAGGTTCTGTCTGACAATAGAAATCAGTAATTTTTGAAGAAGTTTGTAAAAAACGGGAGACGGGAAGTTGATTATTTGTTCGTTTTTCTTGGACTGGAATGGGATACACATGGTTAGGGACTGGATGGGATACACGTGGTTAGGGACTGGAATGGGATACACACGGTTAGGGACTGGAATGGGATACACATGGTTAGGGACTGGAATGGGATACACATGGTTAGGGACTGGAATGGGATAGACATGGTTATAGAATGGAATGGGATACACATGGTTAGGGACTGGAATGGGATACACGTGGTTAGGGACTGGAATGGGATACACGTGGTTAGGGACTGGAATGGGATACACATGGTTAGGGACTGGAATGGGATACACACGGTTAGGGACTGGAATGGGATACACATGGTTAGGGACTGGAATGGGATACACATGGTTAGGGACTGGAATGGGATACACATGGTTAGGGACTGGAATGGGATACACATGGTTAGGGACTGGAATGGGATACACATGGTTAGGGACTGGAATGGGCTCCCCAAGGAGGTGGTTGAATCGCCATCCCTGATGTGTTTAAGAGCCGTTTGGATGTGGTGCTCAGGGATATGATTTAGCAGAGGGTTGTTGTTGTGCTGTTGTTTCGTGGTTGTTGTTTAAGAGATCGGCTACTGGTTGGGCTGCGGTTGGACTTGATGATCTTCAAGGTCTTTTCCAACCTGAGTAATTCTATGATTCTATGATTGTAAGAGAAATCTGCCTGGGGAAACAGAGACTGCAGATCTCTCTCTCTCTCATTCCTCCAATGCCTGATACAGGTGTCAAGATCCCTCCTGCACTCTCTACAGCAGTAGGTAACCACACAGCTTGCCTCTCACACCAGGGTGTGAAGGCTACCAGGCCTATGGGAAACTTTTCCTTATGCAGTGAGGTCTTGAATGTTAGAGGACTGACATTAATAGCAGGAAATGATACAAGATTGGGAATCTCCCAGGGCAGATCTCTGGTGGTGCCGTGGGGGAAAGATGTTACGATCCAACTTAAGCATCTGACTGGGGAGGCACTTGTTCAATGAGTTCTACCATTCACCCCTGGCATTTGGAAAAGAAATGTCTATAGATTCAGTCACCTAGAGGTGTCCCTGATAAATTTAAGGCAAGAAATCAAAATGCTGCGGGATTTGAGTCGCTGTTTTGGTGGGTGACAATCAACAGGAGCATAGAAATGATAAGGGAATCTCGATGCCACACGCTGGGAAGGAACGATGGAGCAGGAGAGAAATCCCGCTAGGTTAAAGAAAAGGGGGGAATGAAGAGTGAAGCAGGAATTCGGAACAAATGGGGGCTGAAGGGGGAGAGTTAAAGGTAGTTTGTAGAGGAATGATGTGGTTAGTTAGAATAACAAGTAATGGAAACAAGGGGTCTGGGAGAGAAGGATGTAGATAAGGGGTGAGACCTCAGGAAGACATCAGGCAAGGAGGAGATTAGATGTAAATACCAGAAGAGGAGCTGCATCTCCCTAATAAATGGGCAATAACAAGAGGGGGTCTGCATGCTAAAGAACTATTGAATACGTATCAGAAGCCCGAGAAGTCATTGACTATGCATTAAATGTGCCACCATGTTACAAGTCGGGGTGCAGGTTTGGAGGCGCTATCTCCCCCTTGCACCCGGCGCTGTGCAATAAACACACCTGCTTTATAACCCATCTCTGCATTATAAGAGCTTGATTTCCACACGTCAGTGCAGCCTTTGTCAATGCACGTGTCTCGTGTCGTTAGCGGTAAAAGAAAGACATCCCTTCAGTTGAGGCCTGAGAGAAAGAAAAGGACTGATATAGAGAAAGGGATAGAGGTATAAAGGTATAAAAGATAGAGAGAAAGGGATCCGAGTTTGGAGAGAGAAAGAAAAGGGCTGATATAGAGAAAGGGATAGAGGTATAAAGGTATAAAAGATAGAGAGAAAGGGATCCGAGTTTGAGAGAAAGGGCTGATATAGAGAAAGGGACAGAGGTATAAAGGTATAAAAGATATAGAAAGGGATCCGAGTTTGGAGAGGAAGGACTGATATAGAGAAAGGGATCGAGGTATAAAGGTATAAAAGATATAGAGAAAGGGATCCGAGTTTGGAGAGAAAGAAAAGGACTGATATAGGGAAAGGGATAGAGGCATAAAGGTATAAAAGATAGAGAGAAAGGGATCCAAGTTTGAGAGAAAGGACTGATATAGAGAAAGGGATAGAGGTATAAAGGTATAAAAGATAGAGAGAAAGGGATCCGACTTTGGAGAGGAAGAAAAGGACTGATATAGAGAAAAGGATAGAGGCATAAAGGTATAAAAGATACAGAGAAAGGGATCTGACTTTGAGAGAAAGGACTGATATAGGGAAAGGTATAGAGGTATAAAGGTATAAAAGATATAGAAAGGGATCCGACTTTGGAGAGGAAGAAAAGGGCTGATATAGAGAAAGGGATAGAGGTATAAAGGTATAAAAGATATAAAGAAAGGGATCCGACTTTGGAGAGAGAAAGTAAAGGACTGATATAGAGAAAGGGATAGAGGTATAAAGGTATAAAAGATATAGAGAAAGGGATCCGAGTTTGGAGAGAAAGAAAAGGACTGATATAGAGAAAGGGATAGAGGCATAAAGGTATAAAAGATATAGAGAAAGGGATCCAAGTTTGGAGAGAAAGGGCTGATATAGAGAAAGGGATAGAGGTATAAAGGTATAGAAGATATAGAAAGGGATCCGAGTTTGGAGAGGAAGAAAAGGGCTGATATAGAGAAAGATATAGAGGTATAAAGGTATAAAAGATAGAGAGAAAGGGATCCGAGTTTGGAGAGAGAGGGCTGATATAGAGAAAGGGATAGAGGTATAAAGGTATAAAAGATATAGAGAAAGGGATCCGAGTTTGGAGAGAAAGGACTGATATAGAGAAAGGGATAGAGGTATAAAGGTATAAAAGATAGAGAGAAAGGGATCCGAGTTTGGAGAGAAAGAAAAGGGCTGATATAGAGAAAGGGATAGAGGTATAAAGGTATGAAAGATATAGAAAGGGATCCGACTTCAAGAGAAAGGGCTGATATAGAGAAAGGGATCGAGGTATAAAGGTATAAAAGACAAAGGGATCCGCCGCCTCCTGCCCCGCTCCCCCTCCCCCCGCTCCACTCTCTTCCTCCCGGCATCCGGAGGCCCCGGCGGAAGATCCCCCCGCGGCTGCTCCCCTTTGTTCCCGGCGAGGCCCGGACCGAGCGCGGCGGCTGCGACAGGTGAGAGCGGGGGGCCCTCAGCGGCGGGGGGTTGATGGCGGAGCCGCAGGCCGCTCTCGGGCCGCGCTCGGTCCCCACTCGGTCCGCTCTCGGGCCGCTATGGGGCCGCTCTCGGTCCCCTCTCGGTCCGCTCTCGGGCCGCTCTGGGGCCGCTCTCGGTCCGCTCTGGGGCCGCTCTCGGTCCGCTCTCGGTCCCCTCTCGGGCCGCTCTCGGGCCGCTATGGGGCCGCTCTCGGGCCGCTCTCGGTCCCTTCTCGGTCCCCTCTCGGGCCGCTCTCGGTCCCCTCTCGGTCCGCTCTCGGTCCCTCTCGGTCCCCTCTCGGTCCGCTCTCGGTCCCCTCTCGGGCCGCTCTCGGTCCCTCTCGGGCCGCTCTTGGTCCCCTCTCGGTCCCCTCTCGGGCCGCTCTCGGTCCCCTCTCGGGCCGCTCTCGGTCCCCTCTCGGTCCGCTCTCGGTCCCTCTCGGTCCCCTCTCGGTCCGCTCTCGGTCCCCTCTCGGTCCGCTCTCGGTCCCTCTCGGTCCCCTCTCGGGCCGCTCTCGGTCCCCTCTCGGGCCGCTCTCGGTCCCCTCTCGGGCCGCTATGGGGCCGCTATGGGGCCGCTCTCGGGTCGCTCTCGGTCCCTCTCGGGCCTCTCTCGGTCCCCTCTCGGTCCGCTCTCGGTCCCCTCTCGGTCCCCTCTCGGGCCGCTCTCGGTCCCTCTCGGGCCGCTCTTGGTCCCCTCTCGGGCCGCTCTCGGTCCCCTCTCGGGCCGCTCTCGGTCCGCTCTCGGGCCGCTATGGGGCCGCTATGGGGCCTCTCTCGGGTCCCTCTCGGGTCCGCTCTCGGGCCGCTATGGGGCCGCTCTCGGGCCGCTCTCGGTCCCCTCTCGGGCCGCTATGGGGCCGCTCTCGGTCCCCTCTCGGGCCGCTCTCGGTCCGCTCTCGGTCCCCTCTCGGTCCGCTCTCGGTCCCCTCTCGGGCCGCTCTCGGTCCCTCTCGGGCCGCTCTCGGGCCTCTCTCGGTCCCCTCTCGGTCCCCTCTTGGTCCCCACTCGGTCCCCTCTCGGTCCGCTCTCGGGTCGCTCTCGATCCCCTCTCGGGCCGCTATGGGGCCGCTCTCGGGCCGCTCTCGGTCCCCTCCCGGGCCGCTCTCGGTCCCCTCTCGGTCCCCTCTCGGTCCCTCTCGGTCCCTGTCGGTCCCCACTCGGGCCCCACTCGGGCCGCTCTCGGGCCGAGCCTCGCCGGGAGCCGCCATCTTCCTACCAGAGGCGGCTGCCTGGGGAGCAGGAGGAGGAGGAGGAAGAGAAGGAGGGGGAGGCGGCGGCAGCAGCCGGATCGGGGCCTGGATGGCGGCGGGACGGGGCCAGATTTCTCCGTGGCAGATAAGTGTAATTATGTTGTGCAGGTAGTGGAATTGAGGTGGAGATGTTCATGAATCATAGAATCATAGAATGACTCAGGTTGGAAAAGACCTTGAAGATCATCAAGTCCAACCGCAGCCCAACCAGTAGCCGATCTCTTAAACAACAACCACGAAACAACAGCACAACAACAACCCTCTGCTAAATCATATCCCTGAGCACCACATCCAAACGGCTCCTAAACACATCAGGGATGGCGATTCAACCACCTCCTTGGGGAGCCCATTCCAGTCCCTAACCAAGTGTATCCCATTCCAGTCCCTAACCATGTGTATCCCATTCCAGTCCCTAACCATGTGTATCCCATTCCAGTCCCTAACCATGTGTATCCCATTCCAGTCCCTAACCGTGTGTATCCCATTCCAGTCCCTAACCATGTGTATCCCATTCCAGTCCCTAACCATTTGTATCCCATTCCAGTCCCTAACCACGTGTATCCCATTCCAGTCCCTAACCACGTGTATCCCATTCCAGTCCCTAACCACGTGTATCCCATTCCAGTCCCTAACCACGTGTATCCCATTCCAGTCCCTAACCACGTGTATCCCATTCCAGTCCCTAACCACGTGTATCCCATTCCAGTCCCTAACCATGTGTATCCCATTCCAGTCCTTAACCGTGTGTATCCCATTCCAGTCCCTAACATGTGTATCCCATTCCAGTCCCTAACCATGTGTATCCCATTCCAGTCCCTAACCATGTGTATCCCATTCCAGTCCCTAACCGTGTGTATCCCATTCCAGTCCCTAACCATGTGTATCCCATTCCACTCCCTATGTGTATCCCATTCCAGTCCCTAACCATGTGTATCCCATTCCAGTCCCTAACCATGTGTATCCCATTCCAGTCCCTAACCATGTGTATCCCATTCCAGTCCCTAACCATGTGTATCCCATTCCATTCCCTAACCATGTGTATCCCATTCCAGTCCCTAACCATGTGTATCCCATTCCAGTCCCTAACCATGTGTATCCCATTCCAGTCCCTAACCATGTGTATCCCATTCCAGTCCCTAACCATGTCTATCCCATTCCAGTCCTTAACCGTGTGTATCCCATTCCAGTCCCTAACCACGTGTATCCCATTCCACTCCCTATGTGTATCCCATTCCAGTCCCTAACCACGTGTATCCCATTCCAGTCCCTAACCATGTGTATCCCATTCCAGTCCCTAACCATGTGTATCCCATTCCAGTCCCTAACCGTGTGTATCCCATTCCAGTCTTAAACTTGAGTCCCAGTTGGGGTCAAACTGTAGCAGTGCTGTTTTCCAGCCTCGTGCCTGGCTCTGGGCTGGTTTTGTTGGCCACGTCTGAATCTGCAGCGATGCTCTTCCAGCAGCACCTCGGGGTCACAGAGTTGTAGGGGTTGGAAGGGACCTCTATAGGGATCATCGAGTCCAAACCCCCCTTAATTTGGATCAGTCTGAGTGTGAGAAAGTTCCTCTACTTCTCTTTCCATGTTCTCATTCATGTTTATGCGTTTTTCCATATAATAATAGAGCTGCGAGAAGGGAGGATTCTTTAACCGCATTGGTGCAAAGCTGTATGAGAATGTGACTGTACATGACACTTAATTTTCTTAGGCTTGGGGCAGTAGTATTTGCCATAAGTATTTCCAGTCATTACAGAGCGCTGCCTGCGTTCATTTTCTAATGCTAACTGCTGTCACAGCCTGGGCTCCTTAAGGATTGTGTCCTTAAGAGGACGAGAAAGAAGCCGGCGACAGTCACTTCAGTTTGTTTGTCAGGTTATAACAGATGAGCTTCGATTTCAGGCAGGGAAATGCAGGGGAAGCGTGTTTTGTCATCTCTTTCTGAACCAGAGTAGAAGAAACCAGGCCGGGCTCTGAACCGGGCCGCTGCCTCTGTGCTTCCAGCAGCTCTGGAGCGGTTAAGACGAGAGCTGAATGGCTTCTCACAAGGTAACACCCAGTCATCAAACGAGTGAGGGGAAGGTGATGGAACACTTCAGGTTTAAAATACTACTTGCTGTATCTGATGTTCTTGAGAAGGAAAATGCGAGCACACGTAACGTGCTCCTTTGGAGAAGCTCGTTGTAAGTGTGAAGGCCAACTTCTCCAAAGCGTTCAGCTTTTGTGTGCTAACATTGAGGCAAGCCAGTAAGTCATAACAGTAGATGCTGAAAATACGGAGCTTCTGAAGCTCTTTATGTGAGTATGAAACCAGCAATAGCCGTATTTTAGCTGGTGGATAAAAGCAATTTGATGCTGTACAAACTGGATAATTGAAGACCTATTTCTGTTGTAACAGCGCGTAGTTCTGAGGTTCTGTCTGACAATAGAAATTAGTCATTTTTGAAGGAGTTTGTAAAAAACGGGAGACGGGAAGTTGATTATTTGTTCGTTTTTCTTGGACTGGAATGGGATACACGTGGTTAGGGACTGGAATGGGATACACATGGTTATAGAATGGAATGGGATACACATGGTTAGGGACTGGAATGGGATACACGTGGTTAGGGACTGGAATGGGATACACGTGGTTAGGGACTGGAATGGGATACACATGGTTAGGGACTGGAATGGGATACACATGGTTAGGGACTGGAATGGGATACACATGGTTAGGGACTGGAATGGGATACACATGGTTAGGGACTGGAATGGGATACACGTGGTTAGGGACTGGAATGGGATACACATGGTTAGGGACTGGAATGGGATACACGTGGTTAGGGACTGGAATGGGATACACATGGTTATAGAATGGAATGGGATACACGTGGTTAGGGACTGGAATGGGATACACATGGTTAGGGACTGGAATGGGATACACGTGGTGAGGGACTGGAATGGGATACACGTGGTTAGGGACTGGAATGGGATACACATGGTTAGGGACTGGAATGGGATACACATGGTTAGGGACTGGAATGGGATACACATAGGGACTGGAATGGGATACACGTGGTTAGGGACTGGAATGGGATCCACGTGGTTATAGAATGGAATGGGATACACGTGGTTAGGGACTGGAATGGGATACACATGGTTAGGGACTGGAATGGGATACACATGGTTAGGGACTGGAATGGGATACACGTGGTTAGGGACTGGAATGGGCTCCCCAAGGAGGTGGTTGAATCGCCATCCCTGATGTGTTTAAGAGCCGTTTGGATGTGGTACTCAGGGATATGATTTAGCAGAGGGTTGTTGTTGTTTTTTAGAGATAGGCCACTGGTTGGGCTGCGGTTGGACTTGATGATCTTCAAGGTCCTTTTCCAACCTGAGTAATTCTATGATTCTATGATGATCTAAGTTTTTTTTCCTGCCCCAGTCTGTGGACTTAAGAAGTACTGATGCAAATGCTGCATCCCCAGAACACGCTGAACCTAGAAGGGAATGGGAATATAGGATATTCCCATTATAGGATGTATACAGGTGATGCAGAGACATGTAAAGAAGTCCATTGATTTGGGGGTCAACATACAAAGCGTATGACGTTATTACTGACTGAAACGTAGCAGAGTTTCTGTAGGGTTTGGCTGGTGGATGTAGACTAAGGCGCGTGCCCACAGTTAGAGGAAATAGCGATGTAGGTTGTGTGGAATGAACACAAAATGCAAAAGTCTAGTAATCTGTTTAGAAAAAAATATATATATATCTGGAATTTTAGAGGCTAAAACCTGTTCGAAATATCCTCAATAATTTTTGGTCAGGACGGTATCTCTGATAAAAGCAGTTTTTATTCGCGATTGCAATGGCGGGCGCCCTGATAGCAGAAGCGCAACTAAGGACACGATGTTACAGCTTTTATACCTTGTCTCCCATATGTTTCCCCCTCCCCTTTCCCCTTTGGTTGGGTATTCCAGGTTACAATTTTACCCGAGGTTTGCATTTGTTAATTACATTCTGGCACTTGTTAATTCGTGTGCTATCTTGTGCCAGTCGGTCACCATCCTGCTGGTTTTGTTTCCAAGATGTCTCGGTGCTCTTATCGTGTTGATATGTTGATTCCCTTCAATGCTTCTTCCATTCTGTCTCAGAGACCTTTGTTAAACAAAGAGTCCGGGGAGTGGGGTTGATTCCAGTCCTTCCCGATATCTCTTCAGGCACATCCTTAGGTATGTCACGACTTGCATACTTTTGCAATGCGTACAACCAAACATTAAAACATACATTGTTGCTGGTTTATACAGGGTATATTGTTAATTATTTTAACTTCTCCTCTTTGGATCCTTTATTACTCAGGTCTTATTTGTCCAGCACCAAAAATCAGTAGTTCTATTTCAGACAGCTGGACAGGAGCTGCAGTTTTGTACCTATGACTTCTATCTAATAACTACAAATTGCTTCACTTATATAATGAGATCTTGAAATAAAATATCCTTATCTTATTCTAAATGCAGAAACAACATTTGATTCCCACACCCCCATTAGGAAGCAGGTGCCACAGAGTAATAGCTGCAGCGAACAGAGGTGCCTAAGTGAGGTGTGACTGTAATGTGGCATAATGTTGTGACTAGGATGGCCATGACGGCGTGTGCTGCCAAAGGTATTTTGTGTCTGGCTGCGTGTTTCAGGAACAGCAATTAGCTCCAACATTGAAAGTCTGATGGAGTTACCGGTACGCGGCCAGCTATTTAGCCTAGAACATTGCAGAGAACTGGGGAAATGCTGTTTTGACGCCCTGATTTCTTTGAGCCTTCATCTTTTCTAACACTCATTTGCCAACGCTCATTTGCTGGGCTGCGCGTGTTCTGGATCCCGTCAGTCCAGCTCCTTAATGGGCAGCTGAATGATGTGATACAATAGGAATCATTCGTTCATAAGCTGAATGGATTGCTCTGTTGTCCGCATAAGGCTGTTGGTGTGGAAGGAGCTGGTGTCCCCAATATCCTACAGGGAAGGTTTGTTCGGGGTTGCCTTGATATTATAGACATCTCAAATTCAGGATACATACGTACAGGTGCTATTCCTTGGATGGATGGATGTGGAGACGGATACATGGATGTCTGCATATATCCACGGTAGCTTATGATGTTGGCCTCGGAAATGCTCTGCTTCTCAGGGGGCTTTGTGGAAGTCCTTATTGCTTACGCTCTTAAAGCTGCACATAAACTGATAGCAGTGTAAAGACTGAAGAGATCAGACCTTCAGATTCAGTCACGTGAAACTTCTTCCTTGTCAAGCTGTGATGGGCTTTTTGCAAGTCAGTTTAAATTCCGAATCCCTGTATATTTAATGTGTTTCAGATTCTCTTACCCAAGGTGTTTTCTCTTTGCTTAAACTAATTCTCCCGCAGTTTAATACTGGTTCTTTCCTGCTAGACTCTGGAAATAAGTGACAGTGGAGAAGTATTAATACTTCATTGAGGACGTTTGTGAAACAGATTCCATCTGTCCTGGTAATGATGTTACAGGCTCACGTGCCAAAACCGCAGACTTCTGTTATTCCACGGAAGATATTTCTCTGCAGATCGAAGCTCCTGCGTCTATTTTCAAGTACTTTATTATCGTGGGTTGTCAGCGAAGAGCCTCAAGAAATGCGATGTTACCTAAAATAGGAGCTGTGTCAGGGAAAACATGTTGAACCGTTCGATACGGCTCACTTGTCAGAAACTTAGCAAAGTGAAACACTTTCTTATACCACCAAAACAGTTTACCACTATTTGTACCCTCAGTTAATGATTCGTACCGCACATGATATCGTGATGTAGAATACTGACAGCACAAAACCACGACATTCCACCAAGTTGGTAGATGATGGAGAAAAAGAATCTGTAAAATGAAAGCAAACACCACGTCCGTCGTTCTCATTATGGCCACAGGTCCAGCTTTCTCTATCTGTAATGCTTTTGTGAGAAATATCTGACCCCCTAGCCCTAATATGCCTGTTAATATAAGAAAAACTCTATCTTTGCCGCAGTACGGTAAACGCCACTCATTCAGAACAAACAGCGCTATAACACATCCAATGCTATTCCAAAGGCCCATCGATAGCCCTTAGGGTCCTTGAAATGCCCCCTTTTGAGGTAATCAATACCCAGTATACATGGAGCCCCTGGACCAGTCACAATAGGATGTTTCTGCCAGTCTTTACCAGTGAGGCTTATTTCGGCCTCTAACACAGTCAACTCTTGAGAGCCCCCAGTCACTCCAGAAATATGGATTGGTTCTGTCCCTTCATGACTGGAGGGCATTAGAGTGCACTGTGCGCCAGTATCCACCAGTGCCTTGACATGCTGGTATGCGTAAGCGTCGTTTTATAGGTAGCGATGCTGTCGCGGGTTGCCCCACAACAGAGGCTTGCTCTGACTGTTGTTCAAATAAGGAACTGATGAATCAACAGGACGGTGCCCAAAAGTGGCTTTGCTTTTTCCTGACGCTGGAGGTTGATGCTAAAACGATCTGAGATATCCAGCTGGTTTCTGACTTGTGTTCTAGGAATTAGAAGAACAGCAAAGCTGGGTCGTGCATCAGGGCGCAGCTACTTCAAGCACCGAGTATCAAAGCTTAGGAAGTTGCTACCTGGACGTCAGACTTATCTCTGAGTTTCATTCCCATTCAGTGTTGTTGTCTGATGGGGAACAGAGAATGATCAACGTGCTGCCGTTTGAAGCAGCAAGGCAAACAATTCCAGCAAAATATCACTGCCTCTGTTGGAGTTAATCCAGGATCTTAAGTCTGTATTACTGCTCCTGTTTAAAGCATACTGTCCAGTTATTTCAGTACCTGTCTAAAAGGCTTGGGCTGGGGGAATCCTATTTTTATGAGCCTGTTGCAATTTAGTTTATTGAGTATTTTTGTTATTACTGTATCGTATTAACTAACGCTGGGTTTTAATTGTTTGGGTTCAGGGTATCAATGGAATTTTTAGGAGGGTCTGTTCTCTGTTATTTTGACTTGCAAGGAAGGATTATTGTGCTTAAATCTGAGCTCCAGCACTGGAACAGTCTATCCTTTAACAGCGAGTCGAAACCTGAATTACCTGTAGTTTTGATCGCAGTTTTGATACTCTGAGAAGGTGGGTGCTCCAACTTCGAACAAACATCCAAAAGCAGAAGTTACTTCTGATTTCAGCTCAGCTTGTAATGGATGATGGTGACGTCTTTCAAAAGACAAAGTAATATGAAAATCACTTTTGGGTTAAACGCTATGTTTGGCAAGACGTTAATCACTGGCAAAAACACTGACTTCCTCTTGTTATCACAGTCTCAAAGTCAAGTGATGCTTCTCCTGTAAGTAGTTTAACTTCACTTTAGCTTTGGTCCTGAACACGTTTCAGGACTTAAACCAACACAGCGATGTAGGTTGTGTGGAATGAACACAAAATGCAAAAGTCTAGTAATCTGTTTAGAAAAAAATATATATATATCTGGAATTTTAGAGGCTAAAACCAATTTATTTAAAGAGCATTAACAGGAGCTTTTAGCGAGAAGCCTAGACACCTTCTTTTTGTTAATGTGCACACAGCTTCCCACGCGTGGGTTTGAACAGCACAGAATTGTGCTATTTAATGCTTGCTTTCAAAAAATTGCTTTCATCCGGTGGATAACTTCCAGTTCTCTAATAAAATACAACATCCCAAATGAATTCCAGACTCCCTCCAATTTAGACTTTGTGAATGTGTGGGGCAGGGCAGTTCTTGATTTCTTTTTCTTTTGCTTTTCTTGTGTATTTAATTTCTGCCTTACGTGAATAGCTTCTCATTGAAGAGGAGCTGGTGGGATGTTCAAATGGAACAAACCAAAGTTTGGGTGTTTGAGTGATGTAGCGCGGATTTTGCTCTCAAAAAACATGTTTTTGGTGCGTTGACTTCTTACAAAACCAGTTGCATGAGGAACTTCTGCTTTGGTCCGTTAGAAAATACAACGTCGCGTGGATTCACTGGAAGGGTATAAAGCCAAATATTGGCTGGAATATGTTTGTGTCTTCAGGAGTCCAGGTACCATAAAAGGAGTTCATGCAACTAAGGAGTGTAACTGTACTGTTGTCTTCAGCGTGTTGCCAAATGTTTATTTCTAGGAGAATATATAAATGAAAAGGCGTATCGGAACTTGTTTGTTCTTATTTTAATTTAATTTTATTTTATTTTATTTTATTTTATTTTATTTTATTTTATTTTATTTTATTTTATTTTATTTTATTTTTTATATATTTTTTTAAATTTTTTTTTTTTTAATTTATTTTTATTTTATTTTAATCTTAAAATTACCCCGATTTACCTCCTTGTGTTTACTTCTGAGGCTTCACAATTTCAATGAGCTTTTCCTTTTCTTAACGACCGAGTATTTCCTAAAACGACAGTATTAAGTAATAGCCTCAAATTTCAAAGCTGAGCCACTCAGACATCCAACTCTATTCACTTCTCCACTTGCCAAATCAAGCAGCATTTTAGGATGATGAAGAACAACTTGTTGAGCTTTGCTCATATAGCAGAAGTGTTGTAAGGGCTTCCTACAATTAGTGAAGATGAAGCGATTGTCAGAGTCGTAGAAGACAAAGGCTGGTTTGTGACTGGAATGCTGCAATAAGTTAAATAAATGTACCAAGCCCAGTATGTTAAATGAATGTACCAAGAGGTGTAAAGGAGGCATGGTCTGAAAAGCAGTCTGAATAACTAAGGTGAGATGTAAGTGCAAGGTAAGTGCAAGGTAAGTGTTCTGCTTGCTACTCATCTGCGTTCCAAAGGCTGCCAACCACTAGAAGCTTTATGCATGCCCTCTGCCACCAGGTTTTCCCCAAGCACATTACTGAATGTGTCAGAGTTTTTTTGGCTGAATCACTGCGTTACTACACTGGGGTAAGGCTGTGAATTCTCAGAACTGCCCACCACCACTTATGGAATCCTTTTGTATTTCCACAGCTTACAAAAGTGACCAGGAAAGTTCTCTCTGAGCAGCCGAAAAGCAGACGGCTCGTGACTTCTGGTCAGGACACTAAAGTTGTGGCTGAACCGCAGGTGCAACAAGTGCAAGAAGTTAAAGACGGTTCTCATCTAGAAAGTATAATAACTACAATTTCCATCATATGAGTGTTGCGTGAAGGAGCTGTTTTTAGTATGGCTTAATCAGAATTGCATCTCGGTGTTTTATATGTCAGCATCATAAACTATTAGAGAGGAGCTGTTGAATGCAGCTGTATCTCCGTACCTGGTAGGAGCCTTAACTTTTTATCAGTTCCATGGATGATATAAACTACGTATTACAGCTGAACAGGGAAGCAGAAAACAGATGCTCTGCTGGAATTCAGAATAAAGGGGGGATAGAAGGGGGATAGTTAAAGGTAGGTTACAGAAAATGATTTAGTTAGGTAGAATAACAAGGAATGGAGTTAACAGAAAATGATTTAGTTAGGTAGAATAACAAGGAATGGAGTTAACAGAAAATGATTTAGTTAGGTAGAATAACAAGGAATGGAGTTAACAGAAAATGATTTAGTTAGGTAGAATAACAAGGAATGGAGTTAACAGAAAATGATTTAGTTAGGTAGAATAACAAGGAATGGAGTTAACAGAAAATGATTTAGTTAGGTAGAATAACAAGGAATGGAGACAGTGGGTCTGGGAGAGCAGATAAGGAGTGAGAACTCCCTGAGACATCTGGCGAGGAGGGGATTAGGGGTTGTCAATATCAAAAGAGGAGTTGCATCTCCCTGACAAGATGGGCGATAACAAGAGGGGGTCTGCATGATAAAGAATATGGATCAGAATTACGGGACATCATTGACCCGGGAGTTGGACTCGATGATCTCTAAGGTCCCTTCCAACTCACATGATACTATGATACTATGATACTATGACTATGCATGAGGTGTACCTAGATCTGTATCACGGTTTTACCAGTTGGTGTGCAGGTTTGGAGGCGCTATCCCCCTTGCACCCAGCGCTGGAATAAACATACCTGCTTTATAACCCATCTCTGGATTATAGAGTTTGATTCCGCAAGTCACAGCAGTTTCCAGTTGTTGCAGGTCGTTTTGGTTCATACAGGAATTGTATCACCGGTCTTGAGTTAATTTCTGATTCGCAGGTAAATGGATTTCCTACATTTTACTCACAGTAATCGAAACTAAGAGTGTAATAGTTGCCCTTAAGAGTACGGAATTGCCTTTTGTAACGGGAATTCTACTCTGTTAGTTCTGCCCAATGGCATTTGTGGCTGTTTCAGTGTTGCTGTGCAGGATCCAGCGAGCTGTGTTTTGGGATGCTTTTGGCAGATGACATAGCAGATAGTACTGTGTTTATAAATGTCGCAGTAGATGGTTTTAAGTAGATTTAAGTACTTGATTTGTGCGTAAGCTCGGCTCAGAAAATTGTTTGGTAGCTGTATATTGAGAGGAATGTTCCCAATTGGGACGTTTTCAAGGGTTTGGCTTCAGTGTATATTGTGCAAGCGCTTAGTCTGTGCTGTGCGTTAGAGGATGCCTGCTGCTTAACCTTACTTTGCAGCAAACACTAAGGAACTGCTGGTATTTCGGTATCTCTTCTACTCTGTCGTACCTTTCTCAGGTGTGTATTTCCTCTTGTCTATCGTCTATCACTGTTCAGTTTCCTTAGCTGCAGCTAAGGCAGACAATAAGCCGCCATTCACAGAAGAATTTGGGATGTGCTTCATGTCTCTTGTCATCGACTTCTTTCCCTTCTTGTTACCCTTCAGACTTTGCCCGTTGGTCACAGGTGGATCCAAACACAGCATAACATTCCTAAGGGAGAAGCAGGACGATATTTGTTGATATAATACGGATATGCTGTAGTGATTTAACAGTGACACAGCAGGATCGGAGGTGGCCTGATACACTTGGTTATTTACTGCATGGAGGGTAGGGTTACACACACACCTACAGGAGGCCCTCCCATTGAGTCACGAGGCTCAGAGTAGTTCCCCTTCCTTTCTCATGTCTTCAGACCACAGAGGTGAGGAGGTAGGATGTGGCTGGATCCTCTCCTAGTCCCAAGCTTGGTCAAGGCGTTGTGTAGAAGGAATCATATGTAATACAGTCCCTCTAAGACAGAACCTTAGAGAACACATGAAAGCTCCAAAGTAACCACGGGCGTCTTACAGAAGCTCTGTATTGAGAAGGAGTCTTGATGCCAAGCTGCAAGGCATCTCAGTGCAGGTGTGAGCTGCAGAGACAGCCCTGCTGGAGGGCAGGTCCTGTGGTGCAGCCCGCTGCTGTGCAGCAGAGCTGGAGGGGCACTTGGGCTGCTCCCTGTTTTGGGTTAAGATGACTGCATCCTTGCCGTGCTTTGTCTTACATCCCCGGCTCATTCTCAGCTGTTGAACTAAGTGTCAGCGACCAGTTGTTTCAGCCTCCCAGTTTGAGACAGCTTTGTGACGGTTCATCTCTTTGAGACAGACTGTTTCCAGTGCTGCAGCTCATTGTCTTCCTCTGCAAGGCCAGGCAGTGCCCTGCAGAAGGGCTGGGACTGGGACTGCTGCATTCCCTCACAGCTCCCCTGCCATTTCTCTTCTCCCTGCAGGCTCCAGTTCAACTTCTGCCTTCCAGCCGTGATCATCGCAGCCTGCAGGAGAGCAGCAAATGGCCGCAGCACATCCAGCTGAGGTAGGGGTTGGGGAAGCAGGCAGGAGAGGCCGAGGTGCCCCCAGCCAGCATGTGTGTGCTGGGGACAGAGAAGCAGCTGGGATGGGAGGTTGTGTCCTGTGTGAGCTGCTTGCCTGGGCCTTGGCTGTTCCCAGCAAGGAGCCTCTTTGCTTGCAGGAGCCCGTGAGCTTTGCGGAGGTGGCCGTGTATTTCAGCAGGGAGGAGTGGGCGCTGCTGGACCCTGCGCAGCGAGCGCTCTACCGGGATGTGATGCTGGAGACGTACCAGTGCGTGGCCTCGCTGGGTGAGAGCTTGGTATCCTTTCCTCCTTATTAGGGAACCTTTGGCTGTGCAGAATGAGAGCCAGGCCTTGAATAAACGCCATGCAGCTACATATTGACTAACACCACAGTGCCAGCAAGAAAGGAGATAGTGAGAAGCGTGAGTTCAGAAGGGATTAGTATGCACGGCGCTCTGATCAAAGCCGCAGAGTCAGTGCTGGCATGCAGGCATCAGCCAGGAGGGAGAAAACCAGCCCTTGTGTTGTGTGTTGCGTGGTGCCACCAGCTCCAGCTCACAGATGACTCCCTGGTTACTGCTATGGAACTGAGGATTTTCCATGCAATTGCCATCAACATTTTGGTGCCTTGACCACTGGTAGTTTCTAAGAAGATAAGTAATCTGTTGCAAAGTTAATTTGAAAGAAAGAGTAACCCTTCATAATGTTCAGAGATGTCAAAGCATTCTTTGCTCCAAGGGAAGCTGTAGGCGCGGTGTCATTCAGGCCCTAATGGTGGTTTCTCCATGGCAAGAGACACAGAGTGGAGCTGTTGAGCAGGCACCGTGGCAGCATGAGGTTAATGCTCTCTTGTCCCCTGTTTCTCTCTCCCTGAAGCTCCACTTGCAGCCCCCAAACCCGTGTTGATCTCCCTGCTTGAAGCAGGGGAAGAGCCCTGGATCCCAGATGTGCGTAGCCATGAGGCCGTGCCAGGAGACCTCATCCCAGGTGAGGCGGTGAAGGGAAGGGGAATGTTGGGGCTGTAAGAGCCTGTGTCTTATTTTGGGCACCGTGTGCTATTGCTGCATTTCCTCTGTCGTCCAGCAGCCGATGGGATCCAAAATACAAATGAGGTTCTGCAGCACCAACGTGTCCACACAGAGGAGCGACCTTCTCTGCCTGTGTCTTATTTTGGGCACCCTGTGCTATTGCTGGGTTTCCTCTGTCATCCAGCAGCCGATGGGATCCAAAATACAAACGAGGTTCTGCAGCACCAACGTGTCCACACAGAGGAGCGACCGTATAAGTGCACTGAGTGTGGGAAGAGCTTCAAAACCAATTCCAGCCTCGCCATCCACCATTACGTTCACACAGAGGAGCGACCATATACGTGCACTGAGTGTGGGAAGGGCTTCAAAACCAGTTCCAGCCTCGCCATGCACCATTACGTTCACACAGAAGAGAGACCATTTAAGTGCACCGAGTGCGGAAAGAGCTTCAGAAGCAGTTCCAGCCTCACCATCCACCATCGTGTCCACACGAGAGAGAGACCGCATAAGTGCAATGAGTGTGGGAAGAGCTTTAATGACATTTCCAACCTCACCATCCACCGTCGCGTCCACACGGGAGAGAGACCATTTAAGTGCACCGAGTGCGGCAAGAGCTTCAGAAGCAGTTCCCAACTCACCATCCACCATCGCGTCCATACAGGAGGGGGGCCGTATAAGTGCAATGAGTGTGGGAAGAGCTTCAAAGACAGTTCCAACCTCACCATCCACCGTCGTGTCCACGCAGGAGGGGGGCCGTATAAGTGCACTGAATGTGGGAAGAGCTTCAAAGCCAGTTTCCGCCTCACCAATCACCGTCGTGTCCACACAGGAGAGAGACCATATAAGTGCACTGAGTGTGGGAAGAGCTTCAAATGCAGTTCCAGCCTCACCATCCACCATCGTGTCCACACAGGAGAGAGACCACATAAGTGCACTGAGTGTGGGAAGAGCTTCAAAAGCAGCTCTGAATTGAAGGGCCACTGTCGTGTCCACACTGAGGAGAGACCATTTCAGTGTCCTGAGTGTGGGAATAGCTTCAAAACCAGCTCTGATTTGAAGGGCCACCGTCGTATCCACACTGAGGAGAGACCATTTCAGTGCCCTGAGTGTGAGAAGAGCTTCAAAAGCATCCGCAAACTCACCGAGCACCGTCGCGTCCACACAGGAGAGCGACCATTTCTGTGTTCTGAGTGTGGGAAGAGCTTCAAAAACAGGTCCAGCCTCACCATCCACCATCGCATCCACACAGGAGAGAAACCATTTCTGTGTTCTGAGTGTGGGATGAGCTACAAAAGCAGCTCCGAATTGAAGGCGCACCAGCACGTGCACACAGGAGAGTGACCCGGATGGGTCTCGAGTGGACTCGATGATCTCTAGAGGTCCCTTCCAACCCCTATAATTCTGTGATTGATTCTGTGATTCTGACCCCTATAAGTGTCCTGTGTGTGGGAAGAGCTTCGAAAGCAGTTCTGATTTGAAGCACCACCAGCGCATCCACACAGCAGTGAGACCATAACTTACCGACCATGGGGACGTTCAATAAACCTTTAGATGTGTTGAGGGATATGATCTAGCTGAGAAGTATCGGTGACGGTTGGACTCATCTTTTAGGTCATTTCCAACTGTGATAACTCTGTGATTCTGTGTCTGGTGGAACATTTCATCCAGGCCTGCATGCAGGGAGATGCCTGGGAACTTGTCTTTTCTCTCCCTCAAAGAATCCCAACTGCTGAGATACCGGAATGTCTGCACCATTGAGTTGACATGGCAGGAAGCCTTTGAGTGTGAGAAGGGCTTTGTGCCGAGCAGAGAGCTCCTCAACACTCCCAGAAGACCTTCATGCAGAGCTCAGTCTTCATTACACATTGCAGTCCATAGGACAGGTGGCTCCTGGGAGCACGTCTCCTGCAGGAAGCTTCAGTCAGGACTGGCACCTCATTTCTCATGGGAAAACCACCAGCAGAGACACAGAATTATAGGGGTTGGAAGGGACCTCTAGAGATCATCGAGTCCAACCCCCCTGCCAAAGCAGCTCCCTACACCACGTCGCACAGCTCGGCGTCCAGTTGGGTCTTGAATATCTCCAGAGAAGGAGACTCCACCACCTCCCTGGGCAGCCTGTTCCAGTGCTCCGTCACCCTCACCGTAAAGAAGTTCTTACACACCTTCATTTGGAACTTCCTATGCTGAAGTTTCAGCCCATTTCCCCTAGTCCTGTCCCCACGCACTACTGAAAACAGACCAGCCTCTTCACTATGGCTCCCACACCTCAGGTATTTATAACCCTGGATCAAGTCCCCTCTCAGCCTTCTTTTCTCAAGGCTAAACAGACCCAGTTCCCTAAGTCTCTCCTCATAGGGGAGATGCTCCAGGCCCTTCACCATCTTTGTAGCCCTCCTTTCCAATAGATCCCTGTCTTTTTTGTACTGGGGAGCCCAGAACTGGACACTGTTCTCCAAATGATGCCTCACCAGGGCAGAGTAAAGGGGTAGGATCACCTCCCTCGACCCTGGACACGCTCTTTAATGCACCCCAGTATGCCATTGGCCCCCCATATAACCACATTTCTGCCCCATACCCCCCATATAACCCCCATATACCCCCATACCCCCCATTTAGGCCCCATATCCCCCATATTCCCCCCATTTAGGCCCCATATCCCCCCCCATATAACCTCATTTCTGCCCCATTTAGGCCCCATATCCCCCCATATAACCCCCATTTCAGCCCCATACCCCCCATATAACCCCCATATACCCCCATACCCCCCATTTAGGCCCCATATCCCCCATATCCCCCCCATTTAGGCCCCATATCCCCCCCCATATAACCTCATTTCTGCCCCATTTAGGCCCCATATCCCCCCATATAACCCCCTTGGCCCCCCATATAACCACATTTCTGCCCCATATCCCCCCATATAACCCCCATATACCCCCATACCCCCCATTTAGGCCCCATATCCCCCATATCCCCCCATTTAGGCCCCATATCCCCCCATATAACCCCATTTCAGCCCCATATCCCCCCATTTCAGCCCCATATCCCCCCATTTAAGCTCCATATCCCCCCATATAACCCCCATTCAAGCCCCATACCCCCCCATTTAAGCTCCATATCCCCCCATATAACCCCCATTCCAGCCCCATACCCCCCATTTAGGCCCCATATCCCCCCCATATAACCCCATTTCCGCCCCATTTAGGCCCCATATCCCCCCATATAACCCCCTTGGCCCCCCATATAACCACATTTCTGCCCCATATCCCCCCATATAACCCCCATATAACCCCATATCCTCTGCCCTGTATTTCCCAGTTTATCCCACCGTTCCCACTGTGTCCAATAGATCCACCTCTGCCCTGTTGTCGTGGTGTTGTTATGTTGCTGCCCATATTCCACATCATGTGCAGTGCGGATCATTAAAAGGTTCATACTCCAGTTCCATGCAATAACAACGTCCCGAATACTCAGCTCTCAGTAGAAATCTACGTATCCCAAGGACCTTGTGGCCAGAGATAAGTGATAAGAGATAAGAGATAAGGAGGAGGACCATTAAAAGGTTCATACTCCAGTTCCATGCAATAACAACGTCCCAAATACTCAGCTCTCAGTAGAAATCCTACATATCCCAGAGGACCTTGTGGCCAGAGATAAGTGATAAGAGATAAGGAGGAGGACCATTAAAAGGTTCATACTCCAGTTCCGTGCAATAACAACGTCCCGAATACTCAGCTCTCAGTAGAAATCTACGTATCCCAGAGGACTCTGTGGCCAGAGATAAGTGATAAGAGATAAGAGATAAGGAGGAGGACGTAACATAACCTCGCTCCCAGGCTGGAGCTCTCTCTCGTTGGACTCTCAAAGAGTAGGAAGCGTTCCAGCCGTGTTGCCTTGAGTTCACTGTAGGCCTCTCTATTCTGGGTGACCTGTTTTGTTTGATTTATTAGCCTCAAATATATTGTATTGTGTTATCTTGTATTCCGATATCATATTGAGTAAAGTAGGTTTTCCTCCTTAGATTGCTGCCACTGTTCTATTTCCCATTCCTCTTTACCCCACCATCACCCCAACATCAACCCAACACAGCCCCAATATCACCCCAACACAGCTCCAATATGCACACCAACATCACCCCAATGCAGACCCAACATCACCCCAACACAGCCCCAGTGTCACCCCAATGTCAACCCCAACACAGCCCCAATATCACCCCAACATCACCCCAACACGGCCCCAACACAACCCCAATATCACCCCAACGCAGCCCCAATATCACCCCAGTGTCACCCCAACACAGCCCCAACATCACCCCAACACAGCCCCAATATCACCCCCAATATCACACCAACATCACCCCAACACAGCCCCAATATCACCCCAATATCACCCCAACACAGCCCCAATATCACCCCAATATCACCCCAACACAGCTCCAATATCACCCCAATATCACCCCAACACAGCCCCAATATCACACCAACATCAACCCAACGCAGACCCAATATCACCCCAACACAGCCCTAATATCACCCCAATGTCACCCCAACGCAGCCCCAATATCATCCCAATATCACCCCAATACAGCCCAATATCACCCCAAACATCACCCCAATACAGCCCAATATCACCCCAATATCACCCAACACAGCCCCAATATCACCCCAGTGTCACCCCAATACAGCCCAATATCACCCCAATATCACCCCAACACAGCCCCAATATCACCCCAACACAGCTCCAGTATCACCCCAACAACACCCCAACATCACCCCAACATCAACCCAACAGCATCACCCCGAACATCACCCCCATTGTCACCCCAACACAGCCCCAATGTCACCCCCCATGTCACCCCAACGTCATCCAATGTCATCCCAGCATCACCCCAACAGCATCACCCCAGTGTCACCCCAACACAGCCCCAATATCGCCTCAACATCACCCCTATACAGCCCCACCATCAGCCCACCGCAGCCCCAATATCACCCCAGTGTCACCCCAACACAGCCCCAACATCACCACAACACAGCTCCAATATCACACCAATATCACCCCAACATCACCCCAACACAGCCCCAATATCACCCCAACACAGCCCAATATCACCCCAATGCAGCCCCAATATGACCCCAACACAGCCCCAATATTGCCCCAACACAGCCCCAATATCACCCCAATACAGCCCCAATATCATCCCAACATCACCCCAACACAGCCCCAATATCACACCAACACAGCCCCAATGTCACCCCAACATCACCCCAATACAGCCTCAACATCACCCCAACACAGCCCCAGTGTCACCCCACCCTCACCCCAACACAGCCCCAATATCACCCCAATACAACCCTAATATCACCCCAACACAGCCCCAATATCACCCCAATATCAACCCAACACAGCCCCAATATCACCCAATCACCCCAACACAGCCCCAATATCACCCAATATCACCCAACACAGCCCCAATATCACCCCAGACATCACCCCAACACAGCCCCAATATCACCCCAACACAGCCCCAATATCACCCCAACACAGCCCCAATATCACCACAAACACAGCCCCAATATCACCCCAGTGTCACCCCAAACAATATCACCCCAACACAGCCCAAATACCACCCCAGTGTCACCCCAACACAGCCCAACATCACCCCAATATCACCCCAACACAGCCCCAATATCACCCCAATATCACCCCAACACAGCCCCAATATCACCCCACCATCACCCCAACACAGCCCCAGTGTCACCCCAACGTCCCTCCCTTCAGACACCTCCTAGTGAGCAGCACCTCCCCCATTCCCCCTCACCCTCCCCCCAACCCCCCCCATTCCCACCCCTTACCCCCCCCAACCCCCCCCACCCCCCCGCCCCCATCCCCCCCGCACCATCCCAACCCCCCTTCCCCCCCCCCAGCCCCTCCATCCCCACCACCCCCCCCATTACCCCCCTTTCCCCCCCCTAAACCCCATCCCCCCCCTTCCCCCCCCATCCTCCCCCCATCCCACCCCTTTACCCTCCCCCCCCTTTCCCCCCCCACCTCCCCATTCCCCCCTTACCCTCCTCACTCCCCCCCCATCACCACCCCTTACTCCCCCCACTCACCCCCATCCCCCCCCTTACCACCCCCACCCCCCATCCCCCCCCTTACTCCCCCCGTACCATCCCCCACCATCCTCCCCCCAATCCCCCCCATTCCCCCCTTCCCCCCCCCCATCCTCCCCCCATCCCACCCCTTTACCCTCCCACCCCTACCCCCCCCACCCTCCCAACCCCCCATCCCCCCCCCTTTCCCCCCAACCCCCCCCCATTCCCACCCCTTTACCCTCCCCCCCCCAGCCCCCCCTAGCCCCCTATCCCCCATTCCCCCCCTTTCCCCCCCCCTAAACCCCATCACCCCCCCTTACTCCCCCCACTCCCCCCCATCCCCCCCTTACCACCCCCACCCCCCATCCCCCCCCTTACCCCCCTTACTCCCCCCGTACCATCCCCCACCCCCCATCCCTCCCCCCTTGTCCCCCCCACTCTCCCCCCATCCACCCCATCACCCCCCACCCTCCCCATTTCCCCCCTTCCCCCCCTAAACCCCATCCCCCCTCCTTACCCCCCCACTCCCCTCCTACCCTCCCCCCCATCCCCTCCCCCTTGCGCCCCCCCCCCCCCCCACCCTCCCCCCCCGCCCCACTCCCCCCCATCCCCCCCCCACCCTCCCCCCACCCCCACTCCCCCCATCCCCCCCCCACCCTCCCAACCCCCCTTCACCCCCCCCCAGACCCCCCATCCTCCCTCCCCCCCCCGCTCCCCCCCATCCCCCCCATCTCCCCCCCAACACTCCCAAACCCCCATTCTCCCCCCTTTCCCCCCCCTTAACCCCATCCTCTCCCCCTTACTCCCCCACCCCCCCCTCATTTCCCTCCTATCCCCCCCCCACCCTCCCAACCCACCTTCCCTTCCACCCATCCCCCCCCCACCCCCCCATTCCCCCCTCTTGCCCCCCATCCCCCTCCAACCCCCCCCATTCCCACCCCTTTACCCTCCCCCTCCATCCCCCCCCTTGCCCCCCCCCACTCCCCCCCCACCCTCCCAACCCCCCCCATTACCACCCCTTTACCCTCCCCCCCCAGCCCCAGCATCAGGTTGACCTGATGGCTGTGTATTCCCATAGGGCTCTATGGGTTGACCTGATGGCTGTGTGCTCCCATAGGGCTCAATGGGTTGACCTGATGGCTGCGTGTTCCCATAGGGCAATACGGGTTGACCTGATGGCTGTGTGCTCCCATAGGGCTCAATGGGTTGACCTGATGGCTGCGTGTTCCCATAGGGCAATATGGGTTGACCTCATGGCTGTATATTCCCATAGGGCTCTATGGGTTGACCTGATGGCTGTGTGTTCCCATAAAGCCCTATGGGTTGACCTGATGGCTGTGTGTTCCCATAGGGCAATATGGGTTGACCTCATGGCTGTATATTCCCATAGGGCTCTATGGGTTGACCTGATGGCTGTGTGTTCCCATAAAGCCCTATGGGTTGACCTGATGGCTGTGTGTTCCCATAGGGAAATATGGGTTGACCTGATGGCTGTGTATTCCCATAGGGCTCTATGGGTTGACCTGATGGCTGTGTATTCCCATAGGGCTCTATGGGTTGACCTGATGGCTGTGTGTTCCCATAGGGCTCTATGGGTTGACCTGATGGCTGTATATTCCCATGTCCCCTACACCCCCCCCATTCCCCCCCTAAACCCCATCCCCCCTCCATCCTCCCTCCCCCCCCCAACTCCCCCCTCATCCCCCCCATACCCCCCCATTCCCCCTCCCCGATTCCATCATGGCGGCTCCTCCCCTCTCCCAGCCCCTCCCATCCCGGATCCCGGAACTCTCTCTTCCCATTGACTTCCGGTTTCCCGTTCCGGTAGTCCCATCCCCTTCCCCTTCTCTTCCTCCTCCCCCCTCACCCCCGATCTCCGGTCCCGGCCCGGTCTCTCCGAGGAAGGTCGGTTCGG